>NW_026683133.1:0-300000 GCF_027887145.1 Ammospiza caudacuta | reverse complement strand
GAGGCAGGCATGTTGAGGCACTTCTGCGCTCTTCTTGGGTAGTCCTTCGCAGCTGCTGTGTTCTTGGAACTCAGGGCTTTCTGGTTAAAAGAACACTAACCCTAGGCCTAACTCAAACCTTAAGCCTAGGAAGGAAAATCAGCCTATGATTCGGGATGGTCTCATGGAAATAGCAGTGGAGGCAGCCAAGTTGTGTCACTTTTGCGCTCCCCTTGGGATGCCTTTAACAGCTGCAGTGTGCCTGGAGCACAGGGCTTCCTGGTTTTAAAAGTCCTAGGCCTAAGCCTAACAGTAACCCTAGGAAGGTAAATCAGCTGGGTATTAGGGTTCTTCCTAAGGAAAAAGCTGTGAAAGCAGCCATGATGTGGCACTTCTGCGCTCCCTTTGGGATGCCTTTGGCAGATGCAGTAAGCCTGGAACTCAGGGCTTCCTGCTTAAAAAAATCCTAGCCCTAGGCTGAGCCCTAACCCTAACCCTAGGCAGATAAATCAGCCTAGGTATAGGGATGGTGCCAAGGAAAAAGCTGTGAAAGCTGCCATGTTGTTGCACTTTTGTACTCCCTTTGGGATGCCTTTCACAGCTGCCGTGTGCCTGGAGCTCAGGGCTTCCTGGTGTAAAAAACCATGTCCCTAGCTGAGACTGGAGGCAGGTAATTCAGCCTAGGCTTAGCAATGGTGCCAATGAAAACGTGTGGAGGCAGCCATTTTCTGGCACTTTTGTGCTCCCCTTGGGATGCCTTTCGCAGCTGCCGTGTGCCTGGAGCTCAGAGCTTGCTGGTTTAAAAAGCTCTACACCTAGGCGTAACCCTAACCCTAACCGTAACACTGGTCATTTAAATCAGCCTGGGTTTAGGAATTATCCCAAGGGAAAAGCTGTGGAGACAGCCATGTTGTGGCACTTTTGTACTCCCCTTGTGATGCCTTTCACAGCTGCAGTGTGCTTGGAGCTCAGGGCTTCCTGGTTTAAAAAACCATGTCCCTAGCTGAGACTGGAGGCACGTAATTCAGCCTAGGCTGAGCAATGGTGCCAATGAAAACGTGTGGAGGCAGCCATTTTCTGGCACTTTTGTGCTCCCCTTGGGATGCCTTTCGCAGCTGCCGTGTGCATGGAGATCAGAGCTTGCTGGTTTAAAAAGCACTACACCTAGGCGTAACCCTAACCCTAACCGTAACACTGGTCATTTAAATCAGCCTGGGTTTAGGAATTATCCCAAGAGAAAAGCTGTGGAGACAGCCATGTTGAGGCACTTTTGCACTCCCCTTGGGATGCCTTTCACAGCTGCAGTATGCTTGGAGCACAGGTCTTCCTGGTTTAAAAAACCACAACTTTAGCCCAAACTGGAGGCTTCTAAATCAGCCTTCGTTTCGGGACGTCCCCAAGGAAAAAGCTGTGGAGGCAGGCATGTTGAGGCACTTCTGCGCTCTTCTTGGGTAGTCCTTCGCAGCTGCTGTGTTCTTGGAACTCAGGGCTTTCTGGTTAAAAGAACACTAACCCTAGGCCTAACTCAAACCTTAAGCCTAGGAAGGAAAATCAGCCTATGATTCGGGATGGTCTCATGGAAATAGCAGTGGAGGCAGCCAAGTTGTGTCACTTTTGCGCTCCCCTTGGGATGCCTTTAACAGCTGCAGTGTGCCTGGAGCACAGGGCTTCCTGGTTTTAAAAGTCCTAGGCCTAAGCCTAACAGTAACCCGAGGAAGGTAAATCAGCCAGGTATTAGGGTTCTTCCTAAGGAAAAAGCTGTGAAAGCAGCCATGTTGTGGCACTTCTGCGCTCCCTTTGGGATGCCTTTGGCAGATGCAGTAAGGCTGGAACTCAGGGCTTCCTGGTTAAAAAAATCCTAGCCCTAGGCTGAGCCCTAACCCTAACCCTAGGCAGATAAATCAGCCTAGGTATAGGGATGGTGCCAAGGAAAAAGCTGTGAAAGCTGCCATGTTGTTGCACTTTTGTACTCCCCTTGGGATGCCTTTCACAGCTGCCGTGTGCCTGGAGCTCTGGGCTTCCTGGTTTAAAAATCCATGTCCCTAGCTGAGACTGGAGGCAGGTAATTCAGCCTAGGCTTAGCAATGGTGCCAATGAAAACGTGTGGAGGCAGCCATTTTCTGGCACTTTTGTGCTCCCCTGGGGATGCCTTTCGCAGCTGCCGTGTGCCTGGAGCTCAGAGCTTGCTGGTTTAAAAAGCTCTACACCTAGGCGTAACCCTAACCCTAACCGTAACACTGGTCATTTAAATCAGCCTGGGTTTAGGAATTATCCCAAGGGAAAAGCTGTGGAGACAGCCATGTTGTGGCACTTTTGCGCTCCCCTTGGGATGCCTTTCACAGCTGCAGTGTGTCTGGAGCACAGGGCTTCCTGGTTTATAAAACCATGTCCCTAGCTGAGACTGGAGGCAGGTAATTCAGCCTAGGCTTAGCAATGGTGCCAACGAAAACGTGTGGAGGCAGCCATTTTCTGGCACTTTTGTGCTCCCCTTGGGATGCCTTTCGCAGCTGCCGTGTGCCTGGAGCTCAGAGCTTGCTGGTTTAAAAAGCTCTACACCTAGACGTAACCCTAACCCTAACCGTAACACTGGTCATTTAAATCAGCCTGGGTTTAGGAATTATCCCAAGGGAAAAGCTGTGGAGACAGCCATGTTGTGGCACTTTTGTACTCCCCTTGTGATGCCTTTCACAGCTGCAGTGTGCTTGGAGCTCAGGGCTTCCTGGTTTAAAAAACCATGTCCCTAGCTGAGACTGGAGGCACGTAATTCAGCCTAGGCTGAGCAATGGTGCCAATGAAAACGTGTGGAGGCAGCCATTTTCTGGCACTTTTGTGCTCCCCTTGGGATGCCTTTCGCAGCTGCCGTGTGCCTGGGGATCGGAGCTTGCTGGTTTAAAAAGCTCTACACCTAGGCGTAACCCTAGCCCTAACCGTAACACTGGTCATTTAAATCAGCCTGGGTTTAGGAATTATCCCAAGGGAAAAGCTGTAGACACAGCCATGTTGTGGCACTTTTGCGCTCCCCTTGGGATGCCTTTCACAGCTGCAGCGTGCTTGGAGCACAGGGCTTCCTGGTGTAAAATACCACAACTTTAGCCCAAACTGGAGGCTTCTAAATCAGCCTTCGTTTCGGGACGTCCCCAAGGAAAAAGCTGTGGAGGCAGGCATGTTGAGGCACTTCTGCGCTCTTCTTGGGTAGTCCTTCGCAGCTGCTGTGTTCTTGGAACTCAGGGCTTTCTGGTTAAAAGAACACTAACCCTAGGCCTAACTCAAACCTTAAGCCTAGGAAGGAAAATCAGCCTATGATTCGGGATGGTCTCATGGAAATAGCAGTGGAGGCAGCCAAGTTGTGTCACTTTTGCGCTCCCCTTGGGATGCCTTTAACAGCTGCAGTGTGCCTGGAGCACAGGGCTTCCTGGTTTTAAAAGTCCTAGGCCTAAGCCTAACAGTAACCCTAGGAAGGTAAATCAGCCGGGTATTAGGGTTCTTCCTAAGGAAAAAGCTGTGAAAGCAGCCATGTTGTGGCACTTCTGCGCTCCCTTTGGGATGCCTTTGGCAGATGCAGTAAGGCTGGAACTCAGGGCTTCCTGCTTAAAAAAATCCTAGCCCTAGGCTGAGCCCTAACCCTAACCCTAGGCAGATAAATCAGCCTAGGTATAGGGATGGTGCCAAGGAAAAAGCTGTGAAAGCTGCCATGTTGTTGCACTTTTGTACTCCCTTTGGGATGCCTTTCACAGCTGCCGTGTGCCTGGAGCTCAGGGCTTCCTGGTGTAAAAAACCATGTCCCTAGCTGAGACTGGAGGCAGGTAATTCAGCCTAGGCTTAGCAATGGTGCCAATGAAAACGTGTGGAGGCAGCCATTTTCTGGCACTTTTGTGCTCCCCTTGGGATGCCTTTCGCAGCTGCCGTGTGCCTGGAGCTCAGAGCTTGCTGGTTTAAAAAGCTCTACACCTAGGCGTAACCCTAACCCTGACCGTAACACTGGTCATTTAAATCAGCCTGGGTTTAGGAATTATCCCAAGGGAAAAGCTGTGGAGACAGCCATGTTGTGGCACTTTTGCGCTCCCCTTGGGATGCCTTTCACAGCTGTCGTGTGCTTGGAGCTCAGGGCTTCCTGGTTTAAAAAACCATGTCCCTAGCTAGGACTGGAGGCAGGTAATTCAGCCCAGGCTTAGCAATCTTGCTAATGAAAACGTGTGGAGGCAGCCATTTTCTGGCACTTTTGTGCTCCCCTTGGGATGCCTTTCGCAGCTGCCGTGTGCATGGAGATCAGAGCTTGCTGGTTTAAAAAGCTCTACACCTAGGCGTAACCCTAACCCTAACCGTAACACTGGTCATTTAAATCAGCCTGGGTTTAGGAATTATCCCAAGAGAAAAGCTGTGGAGACAGCCATGTTGAGGCACTTTTGCGCTCCCCTTGGGATGCCTTTCACAGCTGCAGTATGCTTGGAGCACAGGTCTTCCTGGTTTAAAAAACCACAACTTTAGCCCAAACTGGAGGCTTCTAAATCAGCCTTCGTTTCGGGACGTCCCCAAGGAAAAAGCTGTGGAGGCAGGCATGTTGAGGCACTTCTGCGCTCTTCTTGGGTAGTCCTTCGCAGCTGCTGTGTTCTTGGAACTCAGGGCTTTCTGGTTAAAAGAACACTAACCCTAGGCCTAACTCAAACCTTAAGCCTAGGAAGGAAAATCAGCCTATGATTCGGGATGGTCTCATGGAAATAGCAGTGGAGGCAGCCAAGTTGTGTCACTTTTGCGCTCCCCTTGGGATGCCTTTAACAGCTGCAGTGTGCCTGGAGCACAGGGCTTCCTGGTTTTAAAAGTCCTAGGCCTAAGCCTAACAGTAACCCGAGGAAGGTAAATCAGCCGGGTATTAGGGTTCTTCCTAAGGAAAAAGCTGTGAAAGCAGCCATGTTGTGGCACTTCTGCGCTCCCTTTGGGATGCCTTTGGCAGATGCAGTAAGCCTGGAACTCAGGGCTTCCTGGTTAAAAAAATCCTTGCCCTTGGCTGAGCCCTAACCCTAACCCTAGGCAGATAAATCAGCCTAGGTATAGGGATGGTGCCAAGGAAAAAGCTGTGAAAGCTGCCATGTTGTTGCACTTTTGTACTCCCCTTGGGATGCCTTTCACAGCTGCCGTGTGCCTGGAGCTCAGGGCTTCCTGGTTTAAAAATCCATGTCCCTAGCTGAGACTGGAGGCAGGTAATTCAGTCTAGGCTTAGCAATGGTGCCAATGAAAACGTGTGGAGGCAGCCATTTTCTGGCACTTTTGTGCTCCCCTTGGGATGCCTTTCGCAGCTGCCGTGTGCCTGGAGCTCAGAGCGTGCTGGTTTAAAAAGCTCTACACCTAGGCGTAACCCTAACCCTAACCGTAACACTGGTCATTTAAATCAGCCTGGGTTTAGGAATTATCCCAAGGGAAAAGCTGTGGAGACAGCCATGTTGTGGCACTTTTGCGCTCCCCTTGGGATTCCTTTCACAGCTGTCGTGTGCCTGGAGCTCAGAGCTTGCTGGTTTAAAAAGCTCTACACCTAGGCGTAACCCTAACCCTAACCGTAACACTGGTCATTTAAATCAGCCTGGGTTTAGGAATTATCCCAAGGGAGAAGCTGTGGAGACAGCCATGTTGTGGCACTTTTGCGCTCCCCTTGGGATGCCTTTCACAGCTGTCGTGTGCTTGGAGCTCAGGGCTTCCTGGTTTAAAAAACCATGTCCCTAGCTAGGACTGGAGGCAGGTAATTCAGCCCAGGCTTAGCAATCTTGCCAATGAAAACGTGTGGAGGCAGCCATTTTCTGGCACTTTTGTGCTCCCCTTGGGATGCCTTTCGCAGCTGCCGTGTGCATGGAGATCAGAGCTTGCTGGTTTAAAAAGCTCTACACCTAGGCGTAACCCTAACCCTAACCGTAACACTGGTCATTTAAATCAGCCTGGGTTTAGGAATTATCCCAAGAGAAAAGCTGTGGAGACAGCCATGTTGAGGCACTTTTGCGCTCCCCTTGGGATGGCTTTCACAGCTGCAGTATGCTTGGAGCACAGGTCTTCCTGGTTTAAAAAACCACAACTTTAGCCCAAACTGGAGGCTTCTAAATCAGCCTTCGTTTCGGGACGTCCCCAAGGAAAAAGCTGTGGAGGCAGGCATGTTGAGGCACTTCTGCGCTCTTCTTGGGTAGTCCTTCGCAGCTGCTGTGTTCTTGGAACTCAGGGCTTTCTGGTTAAAAGAACACTAACCCTAGGCCTAACTCAAACCTTAAGCCTAGGAAGGAAAATCAGCCTATGATTCGGGATGGTCTCATGGAAATAGCAGTGGAGGCAGCCAAGTTGTGTCACTTTTGCGCTCCCCTTGGGATGCCTTTAACAGCTGCAGTGTGCCTGGAGCACAGGGCTTCCTGGTTTTAAAAGTCCTAGGCCTAAGCCTAACAGTAACCCTAGGAAGGTAAATCAGCCGGGTATTAGGGTTCTTCCTAAGGAAAAAGCTGTGAAAGCAGCCATGTTGTGGCACTTCTGCGCTCCCTTTGGGATGCCTTTGGCAGATGCAGTAAGCCTGGAACTCAGGGCTTCCTGGTTAAAAAAATCCTAGCCCTAGGCTGAGCCCTAACCCTAACCCTAGGCAGATAAATCAGCCTAGGTATAGGGATGGTGCCAAGGAAAAAGCTGTGAAAGCTGCCATGTTGTTGCACTTTTGTACTCCCCTTGGGATGCCTTTCACAGCTGCCGTGTGCCTGGAGCTCTGGGCTTCCTGGTTTAAAAAACCATGTCCCTAGCTGAGACTGGAGGCAGGTAATTCAGCCTAGGCTTAGCAATGGTGCCAATGAAAACGTGTGGAGGCAGCCATTTTCTGGCACTTTTGTGCTCCCCTTGGGATGCCTTTCGCAGCTGCCGTGTGCCTGGAGCTCAGAGCTTGCTGGTTTAAAAAGCTCTACACCTAGGCGTAACCCTAACCCTAACCGTAACACTGGTCATTTAAATCAGCCTGGGTTTAGGAATTATCCCAAGGGAAAAGCTGTAGACACAGCCATGTTGTGGCACTTTTGCGCTCCCCTTGGGATGCCTTTCACAGCTGCAGCGTGCTTGGAGCACAGGGCTTCCTGGTTTAAAAAACCACAACTTTAGCCCAAACTGGAGGCTTCTAAATCAGCCTTCGTTTCGGGACGTCCCCAAGGAAAAAGCTGTGGAGGCAGGCATGTTGAGGCACTTCTGCGCTCTTCTTGGGTAGTCCTTCGCAGCTGCTGTGTTCTTGGAACTCAGGGCTTTCTGGTTAAAAGAACACTAACCCTAGGCCTAACTCAAACCTTAAGCCTAGGAAGGAAAATCAGCCTATGATTCGGGATGGTCTCATGGAAATAGCAGTGGAGGCAGCCAAGTTGTGTCACTTTTGCGCTCCCCTTGGGATGCCTTTAACAGCTGCAGTGTGCCTGGAGCACAGGGCTTCCTGGTTTTAAAAGTCCTAGGCCTAAGCCTAACAGTAACCCGAGGAAGGTAAATCAGCTGGGTATTAGGGTTCTTCCTAAGGAAAAAGCTGTGAAAGCAGCCATGTTGTGGCACTTCTGCGCTCCCTTTGGGATGCCTTTGGCAGATGCAGTAAGCCTGGAACTCAGGGCTTCCTGCTTAAAAAAATCCTAGCCCTAGGCTGAGCCCTAACCCTAACCCTAGGCAGATAAATCAGCCTAGGTATAGGGATGGTGCCAAGGAAAAAGCTGTGAAAGCTGCCATGTTGTTGCACTTTTGTACTCCCTTTGGGATGCCTTTCACAGCTGCCGTGTGCCTGGAGCTCAGGGCTTCCTGGTGTAAAAAACCATGTCCCTAGCTGAGACTGGAGGCAGGTAATTCAGCCTAGGCTTAGCAATGGTGCCAATGAAAACGTGTGGAGGCAGCCATTTTCTGGCACTTTTGTGCTCCCCTTGGGATGCCTTTCGCAGCTGCCGTGTGCCTGGAGCTCAGAGCTTGCTGGTTCAAAAAGCTCTACACCTAGGCGTAACCCTAACCCTGACCGTAACACTGGTCATTTAAATCAGCCTGGGTTTAGGAATTATCCCAAGGGAAAAGCTGTGGAGACAGCCATGTTGTGGCACTTTTGCGCTCCCCTTGGGATGCCTTTCACAGCTGTCGTGTGCTTGGAGCTCAGGGCTTCCTGGTTTAAAAAACCATGTCCCTAGCTAGGACTGGAGGCAGGTAATTCAGCCCAGGCTTAGCAATCTTGCTAATGAAAACGTGTGGAGGCAGCCATTTTCTGGCACTTTTGTGCTCCCCTTGGGATGCCTTTCGCAGCTGCCGTGTGCATGGAGATCAGAGCTTGCTGGTTTAAAAAGCTCTACACCTAGGCGTAACCCTAACCCTAACCGTAACACTGGTCATTTAAATCAGCCTGGGTTTAGGAATTATCCCAAGAGAAAAGCTGTGGAGACAGCCATGTTGAGGCACTTTTGCGCTCCCCTTGGGATGCCTTTCACAGCTGCAGTGAGCTTGGAGCACAGGTCTTCCTGGTTTAAAAAACCACAACTTTAGCCCAAACTGGAGGCTTCTAAATCAGCCTTCGTTTCGGGACGTCCCCAAGGAAAAAGCTGTGGAGGCAGGCATGTTGAGGCACTTCTGCGCTCTTCTTGGGTAGTCCTTCGCAGCTGCTGTGTTCTTGGAACTCAGGGCTTTCTGGTTAAAAGAACACTAACCCTAGGCCTAACTCAAACCTTAAGCCTAGGAAGGAAAATCAGCCTATGATTCGGGATGGTCTCATGGAAATAGCAGTGGAGGCAGCCAAGTTGTGTCACTTTTGCGCTCCCCTTGGGATGCCTTTAACAGCTGCAGTGTGCCTGGAGCACAGGGCTTCCTGGTTTTAAAAGTCCTAGGCCTAAGCCTAACAGTAACCCGAGGAAGGTAAATCAGCCGGGTATTAGGGTTCTTCCTAAGGAAAAAGCTGTGAAAGCAGCCATGTTGTGGCACTTCTGCGCTCCCTTTGGGATGCCTTTGGCAGATGCAGTAAGCCTGGAACTCAGGGCTTCCTGGTTAAAAAAATCCTAGCCCTAGGCTGAGCCCTAACCCTAACCCTAGGCAGATAAATCAGCCTAGGTATAGGGATGGTGCCAAGGAAAAAGCTGTGAAAGCTGCCATGTTGTTGCACTTTTGTACTCCCCTTGGGATGCCTTTCACAGCTGCCGTGTGCCTGGAGCTCTGGGCTTCCTGGTTTAAAAATCCATGTCCCTAGCTGAGACTGGAGGCAGGTAATCCAGCCTAGGCTTAGCAATGGTGCCAATGAAAACGTGTGGAGGCAGCCATTTTCTGGCACTTTTGTGCTCCCCTTGGGATGCCTTTCGCAGCTGCCGTGTGCCTGGAGCTCAGAGCTTGCTGGTTTAAAAAGCTCTACACCTAGGCGTAACCATAACCCTAACCGTAACACTGGTCATTTAAATCAGCCTGGGTTTAGGAATTATCCCAAGGGAAAAGCTGTGGAGACAGCCATGTTGTGGCACTTTTGCGCTCCCCTTGGGATGCCTTTCACAGCTGCAGTGTGTCTGGAGCACAGGGCTTCCCGGTTTAAAAAACCATGTCCCTAGCTGAGACTGGAGGCAGGTAATTCAGCCTAGGCTTAGCAATGGTGCCAATGAAAACGTGTGGAGGCAGCCATTTTCTGGCACTTTTGTGCTCCCCTTGGGATGCCTTTCGCAGCTGCCGTGTGCCTGGAGCTCAGAGCTTGCTGGTTTAAAAAGCTCTACACCTAGGCGTAACCCTAACCCTGAGCGTAACACTGGTCATTTAAATCAGCCTGGGTTTAGGAATTATCCCAAGGAAAAAGCTGTGGAGGCAGCCATTTTCTGGTACTTTTGCGCTCCCCTTGGGATGCCTTTCACAGCTGCAGTGTGCTTGGAGCACAGGGCTTCCTGGTGTAAAATACCACAACTTTAGCCCAAACTGGAGGCTTCTAAATCAGCCTTCGTTTCGGGACGTCCCCAAGGAAAAAGCTGTGGAGGCAGGCATGTTGAGGCACTTCTGCGCTCTTCTTGGGCAGTCCTTCGCAGCTGCTGTGTTCTTGGAACTCAGGGCTTTCTGGTTAAAAGAACACTTACCCTAGGCCTAACTCAAACCTTAAGCCTAGGAAGGAAAATCAGCCTATGATTCGGGATGGTCTCATGGAAATAGCAGTGGAGGCAGCCAAGTTGTGTCACTTTTGCACTCCCCTTGGGATGCCTTTAACAGCTGCAGTGTGCCTGGAGCACAGGGCTTCCTGGTTTTAAAAGTCCTAGGCCTAAGCCTAACAGTAACCCGAGGAAGGTAAATCAGCTGGGTATTAGGGTTCTTCCTAAGGAAAAAGCTGTGAAAGCAGCCATGTTGTGGCACTTCTGCACTCCCTTTGGGATGCCTTTGGCAGATGCAGTAAGCCTGGAACTCAGGGCTTCCTGGTTAAAAAAATCCTAGCACTAGGCTGAGCCCTAACCCTAACCCTAGGCAGATAAATCAGCCTAGGTATAGGGATGGTGCCAAGGAAAAAGCTGTGAAAGCTGCCATGTTGTTGCACTTTTGTACTCCCCTTGGGATGCCTTTCACAGCTGCCGTGTGCCTGGAGCTCAGGGCTTCCTGGTTTAAAAAACAATGTCCCTAGCTGAGACTGGAGGCAGGTGATTCAGCCTAGGCTTAGCAATGGTGCCAATGAAAACGTGTGGAGGCAGCCATTTTCTGGCACTTTTGTGCTCCCCTTGGGATGCCTTTCGCAGCTGCCGTGTGCCTGGAGCTCAGAGCTTGCTGGTTTAAAAAGCTCTACACCTAGGCGTAACCCTAACCCTAACCGTAACACTGGTCATTTAAATAAGCCTGGGTTTAGGAATTATCCCAAGGGAAAAGCTGTGGAGACAGCCATGTTGTGGCACTTTTGCGCTCCCCTTGGGATGCCTTTCACAGCTGCAGTGTGTCTGGAGCACAGGGCTTCCTGGTTTAAAAAACCATGTCCCTAGCTGAGACTGGAGGCAGGTAATTCAGCCTAGGCTTAGCAATGGTGCCCATGAAAACGTGTGGAGGCAGCCATTTTCTGGCACTTTTGTGCTCCCCTTGGGATGCCTTTCGCAGCTGCCATGTGCCTGGAGCTCAGAGCTTGCTGGTTTAGAAAGCTCTACACCTAGGCGTAATCCTAACCCTAACCGTAACACTGGTCATTTAAATCAGCCTGGGTTTAGGAATTATCCCAAGGGAAAAGCTGTGTAGACAGCCATGTTGTGGCACTTTTGCGCTCCCCTTGGGATGCCTTTCACAGTTGCAGTGTGCTTGGAGCACAGGGCTTCCTGGTTTTAAAAGTCATAGGCCTAAGCCTAACAGTAACCCTAGGAAGTTAAATCAGCTGGGTATTAGGGTTCTTCCTAAGGAAAAAGCTGTGAAAGCAGCCATGTTGTGGCACTTCTGCGCTCCCTTTGGGATGCCTTTGGCAGATGCAGTAAGCCTGGAACTCAGGGCTTCCTGGTTAAAAAAATCCTAGCCCTTGGCTGAGCCCTAACCCTAACCCAAGGCAGATAAATCAGCGTAGGTATAGGGATGGTGCCAAGGAAAAAGCTGTGAAAGCTGCCATGTTGTTGCACTTTTGTACTGCCCTTGGGATGCCTTTCACAGCTGCCAAGTGCCTGGAGCTCAGGGCTTCCTGGTTTAAAAACCATGTCCCTAGCTGAGACTGGAGGCAGGTAATTCAGCCTAGGCTTAGCAATGGTGCCAATAAAAACGTGTGGAGGCAGCCATTTTCTGGCACTTTTGTGCTCCCCTTGGGATGCCTTTCGCAGCTGCCATGTGCCTGGAGCTCAGAGCTTGCTGGTTTAAAAAGCTCTACACCTAGGCGTAACCCTAACCCTAACCGTAACACTGGTCATTTAAATCAGCCTGGGTTTAGGAATTATCCCAAGGGAAAAGCTGTGGAGACAGCCATGTTGTGGCACTTTTGCGCTCCCCTTGGGATGCCTTTCACAGCTGCAGTATGCTTGGAGCACAGGGCTTCCTGGTTTAAAAAACCACAACTTTAGCCCAAACTGGAGGCTTCTAAATCAGCCTTCGTTTCGGGACGTCCCCAAGGAAAAAGCTTTGGAGGCAGGCATGTTGTGGCACTTCTGCGCTCTTCTTGGGTAGTCCTTCGCAGCTGCTGTGTTCTTGGAACTCAGGGCTTTCTGCTTAAAAGAACACTAACCCTAGGCCTAACTCAAACCTTAAGCCTAGGAAGGAAAATCAGCCTATGATTCGGGATGGTCTCATGGAAATAGCAGTGGAGGCAGCCAAGTTGTGTCACTTTTGCGCTCCCCTTGGGATGCCTTTAACAGCTGCAGTGTGCCTGGAGCACAGGGCTTCCTGGTTTTAAAAGTCCTAGGCCTAAGCCTAACAGTAACCCTAGGAAGGTAAATCAGCTGGGTATTAGGGTTCTTCCTAAGGAAAAAGCTATGAAAGCAGCCATGTTGTGGCACTTCTGCGCTCCCTTTGGGATGCCTTTGGCAGATGCAGTAAGCCTGGAACTCAGGGCTTCCTGGTTAAAAAAATCCTAGCCCTAGGCTGAGCCCTAACCCTAACCCTAGGCAGATAAATCAGCCTAGGTATAGGGATGGTGCCAAGGAAAAAGCTGTGAAAGCTGCCATGTTGTTGCACTTTTGTACTCCCTTTGGGATGCCTTTCACAGCTGCCGTGTGCCTGGAGCTCAGGGCTTCCTGGTGTAAAAAACCATGTCCCTAGCCGAGACTGGAGGCAGGTAATTCAGCCTAGGCTTAGCAATGGTGCCAATGAAAACGTGTGGAGGCAGCCATTTTCTGGCACTTTTGTGCTCCCCTTGGGATGCCTTTCGCAGCTGCCGTGTGCCTGGAGCTCAGAGCTTGCTGGTTTAAAAAGCTCTACACCTAGGCGTAACCCTAACCCTAACCGTAACACTGGTCATTTAAATCAGCCTGGGTTTAGGAATTATCCCAAGGGAAAAGCTGTGGAGACAGCCATGTTGTGGCACTTTTGCGCTCCCCTTGGGATGCCTTTCACAGCTGCAGTGTTTCTGGAGCTCAGGGCTTCCTGGTTTAAAAAACCATGTCCCTAGCTGAGACTGGAGGCAGGTAATTCAGCCTAGGCTTAGCAATGGTGCCCATGAAAACGTGTGGAGGCAGCCATTTTCTGGCACTTTTGTGCTCCCCTTGGGATGCCTTTCGCAGCTGCCGTGTGCATGGAGATCAGAGCTTGCTGGTTTAAAAAGCTCTACACCTAGGCGTAACCCTAACCCTAACCGTAACACTGGTCATTTAAATCAGCCTGGGTTTAGGAATTATCCCAAGAGAAAAGCTGTGGAGACAGCCATGTTGAGGCACTTTTGCGCTCCCCTTGGGATGCCTTTCACAGCTGCAGTATGCTTGGAGCACAGGTCTTCCTGGTTTAAAAAACCACAACTTTAGCCCAAACTGGAGGCTTCTAAATCAGCCTTCGTTTCGGGACGTCCCCAAGGAAAAAGCTGTGGAGGCAGGCATGTTGAGGCACTTCTGCGCTCTTCTTGGGTAGTCCTTCGCAGCTGCTGTGTTCTTGGAACCCAGGGCTTTCTGGTTAAAAGAACACTAACCCTAGGCCTAACTCAAACCTTAAGCCTAGGAAGGAAAATCAGCCTATGATTCGGGATGGTCTCATGGAAATAGCAGTGGAGGCAGCCAAGTTGTGTCACTTTTGCGCTCCCCTTGGGATGCCTTTAACAGCTGCAGTGTGCCTGGAGCACAGGGCTTCCTGGTTTTAAAAGTCCTAGGCCTAAGCCTAACAGTAACCCTAGGAAGGTAAATCAGCCGGGTATTAGGGTTCTTCCTAAGGAAAAAGCTGTGAAAGCAGCCATGTTGTGGCACTTCTGCGCTCCCTTTGGGATGCCTTTGGCAGATGCAGTAAGCCTGGAACTCAGGGCTTCCTGGTTAAAAAAATCCTAGCCCTAGGCTGAGCCCTAAATCTAACCCTAGGCAGATAAATCAGCCTAGGTATAGGGATGGTGCCAAGGAAAAAGCTGTGAAAGCTGCCATGTTGTTGCACTTTTGTACTCCCCTTGGGATGCCTTTCACAGCTGCCGTGTGCCTGGAGCTCTGGGCTTCCTGGTTTAAAAATCCATGTCCCTAGCTGAGACTGGAGGCAGGTAATTCAGCCTAGGCTTAGCAATGGTGCCCATGAAAACGTGTGGAGGCAGCCATTTTCTGGCACTTTTGTGCTCCCCTTGGGATGCCTTTCGCAGCTGCCGTGTGCCTGGAGCTCAGAGCTTGCTGGTTTAAAAAGCTCTACACCTAGGCGTAACCCTAACCCTAACCGTAACACTGGTCATTTAAATCAGCCTGGGTTTAGGAATTATCCCAAGGGAAAAGCTGTGGAGACAGCCATGTTGTGGCACTTTTGCGCTCCCCTTGGGATGCCTTTCACAGCTGCAGTGTGTCTGGAGCACAGGGCTTCCTGGTTTAAAAAACCATGTCCCTAGCTGAGACTGGAGGCAGGTAATTCAGCCTAGGCTTAGCAATGGTGCCAATGAAAACGTGTGGAGGCAGCCATTTTCTGGCACTTTTGTGCTCCCCTTGGGATGCCTTTCGCAGCTGCCGTGTGCCTGGAGCTCAGAGCTTGCTGGATTTAAAAAGCTCTACACCTAGGCGTAACCCTAACCCTGAGCGTAACACTGGTCATTTAAATCAGCCTGGGTTTAGGAATTATCCCAAGGAAAAAGCTGTGGAGGCAGCCATTTTCTGGCACTTTTGCGCTCCCCTTGGGATGCCTTTCACATCTGCAGTGTGCTTGGAGCACAGGGCTTCCTGGTGTAAAATACCACAACTTTAGCCCAAACTGGAGGCTTCTAAATCAGCCTTCGTTTCGGGACGTCCCCAAGGAAAAAGCTGTGGAGGCAGGCATGTTGAGGCACTTCTGCGCTCTTCTTGGGTAGTCCTTCGCAGCTGCTGTGTTCTTGGAACTCAGGGCTTTCTGGTTAAAAGAACACTTACCCTAGGCCTAACTCAAACCTTAAGCCTAGGAAGGAAAATCAGCCTATGATTCGGGATGGTCTCATGGAAATAGCAGTGGAGGCAGCCAAGTTGTGTCACTTTTGCGCTCCCCTTGGGATGCCTTTAACAGCTGCAGTGTGCCTGGAGCACAGGGCTTCCTCACAGGGCTTCCTGGTTTTAAAAGTCCTAGGCCTAAGCCTAACAGTAACCCTAGGAAGGTAAATCAGCCGGGTATTAGGGTTCTTCCTAAGGAAAAAGCTGTGAAAGCAGCCATGTTGTGGCACTTCTGCACTCCCTTTGGGATGCCTTTGGCAGATGCAGTAAGCCTGGAACTCAGGGCTTCCTGGTTAAAAAAATCCTAGCCCTAGGCTGAGCCCTAACCCTAATGCTTGGCAGATAAATCAGCCTAGGTATAGGGATGGTGCCAAGGAAAAAGCTGTGAAAGCTGCCATGTTGTTGCACTTTTGTACTCCCCTTGGGATGCCTTTCACAGCTGCCGTGTGCCTGGAGCTCAGGGCTTCCTGGTTTAAAAAACAATGTCCCTAGCTGAGACTGCAGGCAGGTGATTCAGCCTAGGCTTAGCAATGGTGCCAATAAAAACGTGTGGAGGCAGCCATTTTCTGGCACTTTTGTGCTCCCCTTGGGATGCCTTTCGCAGCTGCCGTGTGCCTGGAGCTCAGAGCTTGCTGGTTTAAAAAGCTCTACACCTAGGCGTAACCCTAACCCTAACCGTAACCCTAACCCTAACCGTAACACTGGTCATTTAAATAAGCCTGGGTTTAGGAATTATCCCAAGGGAAAAGCTGTGGAGACAGCCATGTTGTGGCACTTTTGCCCTCCCCTTGGGATGCCTTTCACAGCTGCAGTGTGTCTGGAGCGCAGGGCTTCCTGGTTTAAAAAACCATGTCCCGAGCTGAGACTGGAGGCAGGTAATTCAGCCTAGGCTTAGCAATGGTGCCCATGAAAACGTGTGGAGGCAGCCATTTTCTGGCACTTTTGTGCTCCCCTTGGGATGCCTTTCGCAGCTGCCGTGTGCCTGGAGCTCAGAGCTTGCTGGTTTAGAAAGCTCTACACCTAGGCGTAATCCTAACCCTAACCGTAACACTGGTCATTTAAATCAGCCTGGGTTTAGGAATTATCCCAAGGGAAAAGCTGTGGAGACAGCCATGTTGTGGCACTTTTGCGCTCCCCTTGGGATGCCTTTCACAGTTGCAGTGTGCTTGGAGCACAGGGCTTCCTGGTTTTAAAAGTCCTAGGCCTAAGCCTAACAGTAACCCTAGGAAGTTAAATCAGCTGGGTATTAGGGTTCTTCCTAAGGAAAAAGCTGTGAAAGCAGCCATGTTGTGGCACTTCTGCGCTCCCTTTGGGATGCCTTTGGCAGATGCAGTAAGCCTGGAACTCACGGCTTCCTGGTTAAAAAAATCCTAGCCCTTGGCTGAGCCCTAACCCTAACCCAAGGCAGATAAATCAGCGTAGGTATAGGGATGGTGCCAAGGAAAAAGCTGTGAAAGCTGCCATGTTGTTGCACTTTTGTACTCCCCTTGGGATGCCTTTCACAGCTGCCAAGTGCCTGGAGCTCAGGGCTTCCTGGTTTAAAAAACCATGTCCCTAGCTGAGACTGGAGGCAGGTAATTCAGCCTAGGCTTAGCAATGGTGCCAATAAAAACGTGTGGAGGCAGCCATTTTCTGGCACTTTTGTGCTCCCCTTGGGATGCCTTTCGCAGCTGCCGTGTGCCTGGAGCTCAGAGCTTGCTGGTTTAAAAAGCTCTACACCTAGGCGTAACCCTAACCCTAACCGTAACACTGGTCATTTAAATCAGCCTGGGTTTAGGAATTATCCCAAGGGAAAAGCTGTGGAGACAGCCATGTTGTGGCACTTTTGCGCTCCCCTTGGGATGCCTTTCACAGCTGCAGTATGCTTGGAGCACAGGGCTTCCTGGTTTAAAAAACCACAACTTTAGCCCAAACTGGAGGCTTCTAAATCAGCCTTCGTTTCGGGACGTCCCCAAGGAAAAAGCTTTGGAGGCAGGCATGTTGTGGCACTTCTGCGCTCTTCTTGGGTAGTCCTTCGCAGCTGCTGTGTTCTTGGAACTCAGGGCTTTCTGGTTAAAGGAACACTAACCCTAGGCCTAACTCAAACCTTAAGCCTAGGAAGGAAAATCAGCCTATGATTCGGGATGGTCTCATGGAAATAGCAGTGGAGGCAGCCAAGTTGTGTCACTTTTGCGCTCCCCTTGGGATGCCTTTAACAGCTGCAGGGTGCCTGGAGCACAGGTCTTCCTGGTTTTAAAAGTCCTAGGCCTAAGCCTAACAGTAACCCTAGGAAGGTAAATCAGCTGGGTATTAGGGTTCTTCCTAAGGAAAAAGCTATGAAAGCAGCCATGTTGTGGCACTTCTGCGCTCCCTTTGGGATGCCTTTGGCAGATGCAGTAAGCCTGGAACTCAGGGCTTCCTGCTTAAAAAAATCCTAGCCCTAGGCTGAGCCCTAACCCTAACCCTAGGCAGATAAATCAGCCTAGGTATAGGGATGGTGCCAAGGAAAAAGCTGTGAAAGCTGCCATGTTGTTGCACTTTTGTACTCCCTTTGGGATGCCTTTCACAGCTGCCGTGTGCCTGGAGCTCAGGGCTTCCTGGTGTAAAAAACCATGTCCCTAGCTGAGACTGGAGGCAGGTAATTCAGCCTAGGCTTAGCAATGGTGCCAATGAAAACGTGTGGAGGCAGCCATTTTCTGGCACTTTTGTGCTCCCCTTGGGATGCCTTTCGCAGCTGCCGTGTGCCTGGAGCTCAGAGCTTGCTGGTTTAAAAAGCTCTACACCTAGGCGTAACCCTAACCCTAACCGTAACACTGGTCATTTAAATCAGCCTGGGTTTAGGAATTATCCCAAGGGAAAAGCTGTGGAGACAGCCATGTTGTGGCACTTTTGCGCTCCCCTTGGGATGCCTTTCACAGCTGCCGTGTGCCTGGAGCTCAGGGCTTCCTGGTTTAAAAAACCATGTCCCTAGCTGAGACTGGAGGCAGGTAATTCAGCCTAGGCTTAGCAATGGTGCCCATGAAAACGTGTGGAGGCAGCCATTTTCTGGCACTTTTGTGCTCCCCTTGGGATGCCTTTCGCAGCTGCCGTGTGCCTGGAGCTCAGAGCTTGCTGGTTTAAAAAGCTCTACACCTAGGCGTAATCCTAACCCTATCCGTAACACTGGTCATTTAAATCAGCCTGGGTTTAGGAATTATCCCAAGGGAAAAGCTGTGGAGACAGCCATGTTGTGGCACTTTTGCGCTCCCCTTGGGATGCCTTTCACAGCTGCAGTGTGCTTGGAGCACAGGGCTTCCTGGTTTAAAAAACCACAACTTTAGCCCAAACTGGAGGCTTCTAAATCAGCCTTCGTTTCGGGACGTCCCCAAGGAAAAAGCTGTGGAGGCAGGCATGTTGAGGCACTTCTGCGCTCTTCTTGGGTAGTCCTTCGCAGCTGCTGTGTTCTTGGAACTCAGGGCTTTCTGGTTAAAAGAACACTAACCCTAGGCCTAACTCAAACCTTAAGCCTAGGAAGGAAAATCAGCCTATGATTCGGGATGGTCTCATGGAAATAGCAGTGGAGGCAGCTAAGTTGTGTAACTTTTGCGCTCCCCTTGGGATGCCTTTCACAGCTGCAGTGTGCCTGGAGCACAGGGCTTCCTGGTTTTAAAAGTCCTAGGCCTAAGCCTAACAGTAACCCTAGGAAGGTAAATCAGCCAGGTATTAGGGTTCTTCCTAAGGAAAAAGCTGTGAAAGCAGCCATGTTGTGGCACTTCTGCGCTCCCTTTGGGATGCCTTTGGCAGATGCAGTAAGCCTGGAACTCACGGCTTCCTGCTTAATAAAATCCTAGCCTTAGGCTGAGCCCTAACCCTAACCCTAGGCAGATAAATTACCCTAGGTATAGGGATGGTGCCAAGGAAAAAGCTGTGAAAGCTGCCATGTTGTTGCACTTTTGTACTCCCCTTGGGATGCCTTTCACAGCTGCCAAGTGCCTGGAGCTCAGGGCTTCCTGGTTTAAAAAACCATGTCCCTAGCTGAGACTGGAGGCAGGTAATTCAGCCTAGGCTTAGCAATGGTGCCAATAAAAACGTGTGGAGGCAGCCATTTTCTGGCACTTTTGTGCTCCCCTTGGGATGCCTTTCGCAGCTGCCGTGTGCCTGGAGCTCAGAGCTTGCTGGTTTAAAAAGCTCTACACCTAGGCGTAACCCTAACCCTAACCGTAACACTGGTCATTTAAATCAGCCTGGGTTTAGGAATTATCCCAAGGGAAAAGCTGTGGAGACAGCCATGTTGTGGCACTTTTGCGCTCCCCTTGGGATGCCTTTCACAGCTGCAGTGTGCTTGGAGCACAGGGCTTCCTGGTGTAAAATACCACAACTTTAGGCCAAACTGGAGGCTTCTAAATCAGCCTTCGTTTCGGGACGTCCCCAAGGAAAAAGCTTTGGAGGCAGGCATGTTGAGGCACTTCTGCGCTCTTCTTGGGCAGTCCTTCGCAGCTGCTGTGTTCTTGGAACTCAGGGCTTTCTGGTTAAAAGAACACTAACCCTAGGCCTAACTCAAACATTAAGCCTAGGAAGGAAAATCAGCCTATGATTCGGGATGGTCTCATGGAAATAGCAGTGGAGGCAGCCAAGTTGTGTCACTTTTGCGCTCCCTTTGGGATGCCTTTCACAGCTGCAGTGTGCCTGGAGCACAGGGCTTCCTGGTTTTAAAAGTCCTAGGCCTAAGCTTAACAGTAACCCTAGGAAGGTAAATCAGCTGGGTATTAGGGTTCTTCCTAAGGAAAAAGCTGTGAAAGCAGCCATGTTGTGGCACTTCTGCGCTCCCTTTGGGATGCCTTTGGCAGATGCAGTAAGCCTGGAACTCAGGGCTTCCTGGTTAAAAAAATCCTAGCCCTAGGCTGAGCCCTAACCCTAACCCTAGGCAGATAAATCAGCCTAGGTATAGGGATGGTGCCAAGGAAAAAGCTGTGAAAGCTGCCATGTTGTTGCACTTTTGTACTCCCTTTGGGATGCCTTTCACAGCTGTCGTGTGCTTGGAGCTCAGGGCTTCCTGGTTTAAAAATCCATGTCCCTAGCTGAGACTGGAGGCAGGTAATTCAGCCTAGGCTTAGCAATGTTGCCAATGATAACGTGTGGAGGCAGCCATTTCCGGGTACTTTTGTACTCCCCCTGGGATGCCTTTCGCAGCTGCCGTGTGCCTGGAGCTCAGAGCTTGCTGGTTTAAAAAGCTCTACACCTAGGCGTAACCCTAACCCTAACCGTAACACTGGTCATTTAAATCAGCCTGGGTTTAGGAATTATCCCAAGGGAAAAGCTGTGGAGACAGCCATGTTGTGGCACTTTTGCGCTCCCCTTGGGATGCCTTTCACAGCTGCAGTGTGCTTGGAGCACAGGGCTTCCTGCTTTAAAAAACCACAACTTTAGCCCAAATTGGAGGCTTCTAAATCAGCCTTCGTTTCGGGACGTCCCCAAGGAAAAAGCTGTGGAGGCAGGCATGTTGAGGCACTTCTGCGCTCTTCTTGGGTAGTCCTTCGCAGCTGCTGTGTTCTTGGAACTCAGGGCTTTCTGGTTAAAAGAACACTAACCCTAGGCCTAACTCAAACATTAAGCCTAGGAAGGAAAATCAGCCTATGATTCGGGATGGTCTCATGGAAATAGCAGTGGAGGCAGCCAAGTTGTGTCACTTTTGCGCTCCCCTTGGGATGCCTTTAACAGCTGCAGTGTGCCTGGAGCACAGGGCTTCCTGGTTTTAAAAGTCCTAGGCCTAAGCCTAACAGTAACCCTAGGAAGGTAAATCAGCCGGGTATTAGGGTTCTTCCTAAGGAAAAAGCTGTGAAAGCAGCCATGTTGTGGCACTTCTGCGCTCCCTTTGGGATGCCTTAGGCAGATGCAGAAAGCCTGGAATTCAGGGCTTCCTGCTTAAAAAAATCCTTGCCCTAGGCTGAGCCCTAACCCTAACCCTAGGCAGATAAATCAGCCTAGGTATAGGGATGGTGCCAAGGAAAAAGCTGTGAAAGCTGCCATGTTGTTGCACCTTTGTACTCCCCTTGGGATGCCTTTCACAGCTGTCGTGTGCTTGGAGCTCAGGGCTTCCTGGTTTAAAAATCCATGTCCCTAGCTGAGACTGGAGGAAGGTAATTCAGCCTAGGCTTAGCAATGTTGCCAATGATAACGTGTGGAGGCAGCCATTTTCTGGCACTTTTGTGCTCCCCTTGGGATGCATTTCGCAGCTGCCGTGTGCCTGGAGCTCAGAGCTTGCTGGTTTAAAAAGCTCTACACCTAGGCGTAACCCTAACCCTAACCGTAACACTGGTCATTTAAATCAGCCTGGGTTTAGGAATTATCCCAAGGGAAAAGCTGTGGAGACAGCCATGTTGTGGCACTTTTGCGCTCCCCTTGGGATGCCTTTCACAGCTGCAGTGTGCTTGGAGCACAGGGCTTCCTGCTTTAAAAAACCACAACTTTAGCCCAAATTGGAGGCTTCTAAATCAGCCTTCGTTTCGGGACGTCCCCAAGGAAAAAGCTGTGGAGGCAGGCATGTTGTGGCACTTCTGCGCTCTTCTTGAGCAGTCCTTCGCAGCTGCTGTGCTCGTGGAACTCAGGGCTTTCTGATTAAAAGAACACTAACCCTAGGCCTAACTCAAACCTTAAGCCTAGGAAGGAAAATCAGCCTATGATTCGGGATGCTCTCATGGAAATAGCAGCGGAGGCAGCCAAGTTGTGTCACGTTTGCACTCCCCTTGGGATGCCTTTAACAGCTGCAGTGTGCCTGGAGCACAGGGCTTCCTGGTTTTAAAAGTCCTAGGCCTAAGCCTAACAGTAACCCTAGGAAGGTAAATCAGCCGGGTATTAGGGTTCTTCCTAAGGAAAAAGCTGTGAAAGCAGCCATGTTGTGGCACTTCTGCGCTCCCTTTGGGATGCCTTTGGCAGATGCAGTAAGCCTGGAACTCCCGGCTTCCTGGTTAAAATAATCCTAGCCCTTGGCTGAGCCCTAACCCTAACCCAAGACAGATAAATCAGCCTAGGTATAGGGATGGTGCCAAGGAAAAAGCTGTGAAAGCTGCCATGTTGTTGCACTTTTGTACTCCCCTTGGGATGCCTTTCACAGCTGTCGTGTGCTTGGAGCTCAGGGCTTCCTGGTTTAAAAATCCATGTCCCTAGCTGAGACTGGAGGCAGGTAATTCAGCCTAGGCTTAGCAATGTTGCCAATGAAAACGTGTGGAGGCAGCCATTTCATGGCACTTTTGTACTCCCCCTGGGATGCCTTTCGCAGCTGCCGTGTGCCTGGAGCTCAGAGCTTGCTGGTTTAAAAAGCTCTACATCTAGGCCTAATTCTAACCCTAACTGTAACACTGGTCATTTAAATCAGCCTGGGTTTAGGAATTATCCCAAGGGAAAAGCTGTGTAGACAGCCATGTTGTGGCACTATTGCGCTCCCCTTGGGATGCCTTTCACAGCTGCAGTGTGCTTGGAGCACAGGGCTTCCTGGTGTAAAATACCACAACTTTAGCCCAAACTGGAGGCTTCTAAATCAGCCTTCGTTTCGGGACGTCCCCAAGGAAAAAGCTGTGGAGGCAGGCATGTTGAGGCACTTCTGCGCTCTTCTTGGGCAGTCCTTCGCAGCTGCTGTGTTCTTGGAACTCAGGGCTTTCTGGTTAAAAGAACACTAACCCTAGGCCTAACTCAAACCTTAAGCCTAGGAAGGAAAATCAGCCTATGATTCGGGATGGTCTCATGGAAATAGCAGTGGAGGCAGCCAAGTTGTGTCACTTTTGCGCTCCCCTTGGGATGCCTTTAACAGCTGCAGTGTGCCTGGAGCACAGGGCTTCCTGGTTTTAAAAGTCCTAGGCCTAAGCCGAAAAAGTAACCCTAGGAAGGTAAATCACCCGGGTATTAGGGTTCTTCCTAAGGAAAAAGCTGTGAAAGCAGCCATGTTGTGGCACTTCTGCGCTCCCTTTGGGATGCCTTTGGCAGATGCAGTAAGCCTGGAACTCACGGCTTCCTGGTTAAAAAAATCCTAGCCCTTGGCTGAGCCCTAACCCTAACCCAAGGCAGATAAATCAGCCTAGGTATAGGGATGGTGCCAAGGAAAAAGCTGTGAAAGCTGCCATGTTGTTGCACTTTTGTACTCCCCTTGGGATGCCTTTCACAGCTGTCGTGTGCTTGGAGCTCAGGGCTTCCTGGTTTAAAAACCATGTCCCTAGCTGAGACTGGAGGCAGGTAATTCAGCCTAGGCTTAGCAATGGTGCCAATGAAAACGTGTGGAGGCAGCCATTTTCTGGCACTTTTGTGCTCCCCTTGGGATGCCTTTCGCAGCTGCCGTGTGCCTGGAGCTCAGAGCTTGCTGGTTTAAAAAGCTCTACACCTAGGCGTAACCCTAACCCTAACCGTAACACTGGTCATTTAAATCAGCCTGGGTTTAGGAATTATCCCAAGGGAAAAGCTGTGGAGACAGCCATGTTGTGGCACTTTTGCGCTCCCCTTGGGATGCCTTTCACAGCTGCAGTGTGTCTGGAGCACAGGGCTTCCTGGTTTGAAAAACCATGTCCCTAGCTGAGACTGGAGGCAGGTAATTCAGCCTAGGCTTAGCAATGGTGCCAATGAAAACGTGTGGAGGCAGCCATTTTCTGGAACTTTTGTGCTCCCCTTGGGATGCCTTTCGCAGCTGCCGTGTGCCTGGAGCTCAGAGCTTGCTGGTTTAAAAAGCTCTACACCTAGGCGTAACCCTAACCCTTACCGTAACACTGGTCATTTAAATCAGCCTGGGTTTAGGAATTATCCCAAGGGAAAAGCTGTGGAGACAGCCATGTTGTGGCACTTTTGCGCTCCCCTTGGGATGCCTTTCACAGCTGCAGTGTGCTTGGAGCACAGGGCTTCCTGGTGTAAAATACCACATCTTTAGCCCAAACTGGAGGCTTCTAAATCAGCCTTCGTTTCGGGACGTCCCCAAGGAAAAAGCTGTGGAGGCAGGCATGTTGAGGCACTTCTGCGCTCTTCTTGGGCAGTCCTTCGCAGCTGCTGTGTTCTTGGAACTCAGGGCTTTCTGGTTAAAAGAACACTAACCCTAGGCCTAACTCAAACATTAAGCCTAGGAAGGAAAATCAGTCTATGATTCGGGATGGTCTCATGGAAATAGCAGTGGAGGCAGCCAAGTTGTGTCACTTTTGCGCTCCCCTTGGGATGCCTTTAACAGCTGCAGTGTGCCTGGAGCACAGGGCTTCCTGGTTTTAAAAGTCCTAGGCCTAAGCCTAACAGTAACCCTAGGAAGGTAAATCAGCCGGGTATTAGGGTTCTTCCTAAGGAAAAAGCTGTGAAAGCAGCCATGTTGTGGCACTTCTGCGCTCCCTTTGGGATGCCTTTGGCAGATGCAGTAAGCCTGGAACTCACGGCTTCCTGGTTAAAAAAATCCTAGCCCTTGGCTGAGCCCTAACCCTAACCCTAGGCAGATAAATCAGCCTAGGTATAGGGATGGTGCCAAGGAAAAAGCTGTGAAAGCTGCCATGTTGTTGCACTTTTGTACTCCCCTTGGGATGCCTTTCACAGCTGTCGTGTGCTTGGAGCTCAGGGCTTCCTGGTTTAAAAAACCATGTCCCTAGCTGAGACTGGAGGCAGGTAATTCAGCCTAGGCTTAGCAATGGTGCCCATGAAAACGTGTGGAGGCAGCCATTTTCTGGCACATTTGTGCTCCCCTTGGGATGCCTTTCGCAGCTGCCGTGTGCCTGGAGCTCAGAGCTTGCTGGTTTAAAAAGCTCTACACCTAGGCGTAACCCTAACCCTTACCGTAACACTGGTCATTTAAATCAGCCTGGGTTTAGGAATTATCCCAAGGGAAAAGCTGTGGAGACAGCCATGTTGTGGCACTTTTGCGCTCCCCTTGGGATGCCTTTCACAGCTGCAGTGAGCTTGGAGCACAGGGCTTCCTGGTGTAAAAAACCACAACTTTAGCCCAAACTGGAGGCTTCTAAATCAGCCTTCGTTTCGGGACGTCCCCAAGGAAAAAGCTGTGGAGGCAGGCATGTTGAGGCACTTCTGCGCTCTTCTTGGGTAGTCCTTCGCAGCTGCTGTGTTCTTGGAACTCAGGGCTTTCTGGTTAAAAGAACACTAACCCTAGGCCTAACTCAAACCTTAAGCCTAGGAAGGAAAATCAGCCTATGATTCGGGATGGTCTCATGGAAATAGCAGTGGAGGCAGCCAAGTTGTGTCACTTTTGCGCTCCCCTTGGGATGCCTTTCACAGCTGCAGTGTGTCTGGAGCACAGGGCTTCCTGGTTTAAAAGACCATGTCCCTAGTTGAGACTGGAGGCAGGTAATTCAGCCTAGGCTTAGCAATGGTGCCAATGAAAACGTGTGGAGGCAGCCATTTTCTGGCACTTTTGTGCTCCCCTTGGGATGCCTTTCGCAGCTGCCGTGTGCCTGGAGCTCAGAGCTTGCTGGTTTAAAAAGCTCTACACCTAGGCGTAACCCTAACCGTAACACTGGTCATTTAAATCAGCCTGGGTTTAGGAATTATCCCAAGGGAAAAGCTGTGGAGACAGCCATGTTGTGGCACTTTTGCACTCCCCTTGGGATGCCTTTCACAGCTGCAGTGTGTCTGGAGCACAGGGCTTCCTGGTTTGAAAAACCATGTCCCTAGCTGTGATTGGAGGCAGGTAATTCAGCCTAGGCTTATCAATGGTGCCAATGAAAACGTGTGGAGGCAGCCATTTTCTGGCACTTTTGTGCTCCCCTTGGGATGCCTTTCGTAGCTGCCGTGTGCCTGGAGCTCAGAGCTTGCTGGTTTAAAAAGCTCTACACCTAGGCGTAGTCCTAACCCTATCCGTAACACTGGTCATTTAAATCAGCCTGGGTTTAGGAATTATCCCAAGGGAAAAGCTGTGGAGACAGCCATGTTGTGGCACTTTTGCGCTCCCCTTGGGATGCCTTTAACAGCTGCAGTGTGTCTGGAGCACAGGGCTTCCTGGTTTAAAAAACCATGTCCCTAGCTGAGACTGGAGGCAGGTAATTCAGCCTAGGCTTAGCAATGGTGCCAATGAAAACGTGTGGAGGCAGCCATTTTCTGGCACTTTTGTGCTCCCCTTGGGATGCCTTTCGCAGCTGCCGTGTGCCTGGAGCTCAGAGCTTGCTGGTTTAAAAAGCTCTACACCTAGGCGTAACCCTAACCCTATCCGTAACACTGGTCATTTAAATCAGCCTGGGTTTAGGAATTATCCCAAGGGAAAAGCTGTGGAGACAGCCATGTTGTGGCACTTTTGCGCTCCCCTTGGGATGCCTTTCACAGCTGCAGTGAGCTTGGAGCACAGGGCTTCCTGCTTTAAAAAACCACAACTTTAGCCCAAACTGGAGGCTTCTAAATCAGCCTTCGTTTCGGGACGTCCCCAAGGAAAAAGCTGTGGAGGCAGGCATGTTGAGGCACTTCTGCGCTCTTCTTGGGCAGTCCTTCGCAGCTGCTGTGCTCGTGGAACTCAGGGCTTTCTGATTAAAAGAACACTAACCCTAGGCCTAACTCAAACCTTAAGCCTTGGAAGGAAAATCAGCCTATGATTCGGGATGGTCTCATGGAAATAGCAGTGGAGGCAGCCAAGTTGTGTCACTTTTGCGCTCCCCTTGGGATGCCTTTAACAGCTGCAGTGTGTCTGGAGCACAGGGCTTCCTGGTTTTAAAAGTCCTAGGCCTAAGCCTAACAGCAATCCTAGGAAGGTAAATCAGCCGGGTATTAGGGTTCTTCCTAAGGAAAAAGTTGTGAAAGCAGCCATGTTGTGGCACTTCTGTGCTCCCTTTGGGATGCCTTTGGCAGATGCAGTAAGCCTGGAACTCAGGGCTTCCTGGTTAAAAAAATCCTAGCCCTAGGCTGAGCCCTAACCCTAACCCTAGGCAGATAAATCAGCCTAGGTATAGGGATGGTGCCAAGGAAAAAGCTGTGGAAGCTGCCATGTTGTTGCACTTTTGTACTCCCCTTGGGATGCCTTTCACAGCTGCCAAGTGCCTGGAGCTCAGGGCTTCCTGATTTAAAAATCCATGTCCCTAGCTGAGACTGGAGGCAGGTAATTCAGCCTAGGCTTAGCAATGGTGCCAATGAAAACGTGTGGAGGCAGCCATTTTCTGGCACTTTTGTGCTCCCCTTGGGATGCCTTTCACAGCTGCCGTGTGCCTGGAGCTCAGAGCTTGCTGGTTTAAAAAGCTCTACACCTAGGCGTAACCATAACCCTAACTGTAACACTGGTCATTTAAATCAGCCTGGGTTCAGGAAATATCCCAAGGAAAAAGCTGTGAAAGCAGCCATGTTGTGGCACTTCTGCGCTCCCTTTGGGATGCCTTTGGCAGATGCAGTAAGCCTTGTACTCAGGGTTTCCTGGTTAAAAAAATCCTAGCCCTAGGCTGAGCCCTAACCCTAACCCTAGGCAGATAAATCAGCCTAGGTATAGGGATGGTGCCAAGGAAAAAGCTGTGAAAGCTGCCATGTGGTTGCACTTTTGTACTCCCCTTGGGATGCCTTTCACAGCTGCCGTGTGCCTGGAGCACAGGGCTTCCTGGTTTAAAAATCCATGTCCCTAGCTGAGACTGGAGGCAGGTAATTCAGCCTAGGCTTAGCAATGGTGCCAATGAAAACGTGTGGAGGCAGCCATTTCCTGGCACTTTTGTGCTCCCCTTGGGATGCCTTTTGCAGCTGCCGTGTGCCTGGAGCTCAGAGCTTGCTGGTTTAAAAAGCTCTACACCTAGGCGTAACCCTAACCCTAACCGTAACACTGGTCATTTAAATCAGCCTGGGTTTAGGAATTATCCCAAGGGAAAAGCTGTGGAGACAGACATGTTGTGGCACTTTTGCGCTCCCCTTGGGATGCCTTTCACAGCTGCAGTGAGCTTGGAGCACAGGGCTTCCTGGTTTAAAATACCACAACTTTAGCCCAAACTGGAGGCTTCTAAATCAGCCTTCGTTTCGGTACGTCCCCAAGGAAAAAGCTGTGGAGGCAGGCATGTTGAGGCACTTCTGCGCTCTTCTTGGGTAGTCCTTCGCAGCTGCTGTGTTCTTGGAACTCAGGGCTTTCTGGTTAAAAGAACACTAACCCTAGGCCTAACTCAAACCTTAAGCCTAGGAAGGAAAATCAGCCTATGATTCGGGATGGTCTCATGGAAATAGCAGTGGAGGCAGCCAAGTTGTGTCACTTTTGCGCTCCCCTTGGGATGCCTTTAACAGCTGCAGTGTGCCTGGAGCACAGGGCTTCCTGGTTTTAAAAGTCCTAGGCCTAAGCCTAACAGTAACCCTAGGAAGGTAAATCAGCCGGGTATTAGGGTTCTTCCTAAGGAAAAAGCTGTGAAAGCAGCCATGTTGTGGACCTTCTGCGCTCCCTTTGGGATGCCTTTGGCAGATGCAGTAAGCCTGGAACTCAGGGCTTCCTGGTTAAAAAAATCCTAGCCCTAGGCTGAGCCCTAACCCTAACCCTAGGCAGATAAATCAGCCTAGGTATAGGGATGGTGCCAAGGAAAAAGCTGTGAAAGCTGCCATGTTGTTGCACTTTTGTACTCCCCTTGGGATGCCTTTCACAGCTGCCGTGTGCCTGGAGCTCAGGGCTTCCTGGTTTAAAAAACAATGTCCCTAGCTGAAACTGGAGGCAGGTGATTCAGCCTAGGCTTAGCAATGGTGCCAATGAAAATGTGGAGGCAGCCATTTTCTGGCCATTTTGTGCTCCCCTTGGGATGCCTTTCGCAGCTGCCGTGTGCCTGGAGCTCAGAGCTTGCTGGTTTTAAAAGCTCTACCCCTAGGCGTAACCCTAACCCTATCCGTAACACTGGTCATTTAAATCAGCCTGGGTTTAGGAATTATCCCAAGGGAAAAGCTGTGGAGACAGCCATGTTGTGGCACTTTTGCGCTCCCCTTGGGATGCCTTTCACAGCTGCAGTGTGCTTGGAGCACAGGGCTTCCTGGTTTAAAATACCACAACTTTAGCCCAAACTGGAGGCTTCTAAATCAGCCTTCGTTTCGGGACGTCCCCAAGGAAAAAGCTGTGGAGGCAGGCATGTTGAGGCACTTCTGCGCTCTTCTTGGGTAGTCCTTCGCAGCTGCTGTGTTCTTGGAACTCAGGGCTTTCTGGTTAAAAGAACACTAACCCTAGGCCTAACTCAAACCTTAAGCCTAGGAAGGAAAATCAGCCTATGATTCGGGATGGTCTCATGGAAATAGCAGTGGAGGCAGCCAAGTTGTGTCACTTTTGCGCTCCCCTTGGGATGCCTTTAACAGCTGCAGTGTGCCTGGAGCACAGGGCTTCCCGGTTTAAAAGTCCTAGGCCTAAGCCTAACAGTAACCCTAGGAAGGTAAATCAGCCGGGTATTAGGGTTCTTCCTAAGGAAAAAGCTGTGAAAGCAGCAATGTTGTGGCACTTTTGCGCTCCCCTTGGGATGCCTTTCACAGCTGCAGTGTGCTTGGAGCACAGGGCTTCCTGGTTTAAAATACCACAACTTTAGCCCAAACTGGAGGCTTCTAAATCAGCCTTCGTTTCGGGACGTCCCCAAGGAAAAAGCTGTGGAGGCAGGCATGTTGAGGCACTTCTGCGCTCTTCTTGGGTAGTCCTTCGCAGCTGCTGTGTTCTTGGAACTCAGGGCTTTCTGGTTAAAAGAACACTAACCCTAGGCCTAACTCAAACCTTAAGCCTAGGAAGGAAAATCAGCCTATGATTCGGGATGGTCTCATGGAAATAGCAGTGGAGGCAGCCAAGTTGTGTCACTTTTGCGCTCCCCTTGGGATGCCTTTAACAGCTGCAGTGTGCCTGGAGCACAGGGCTTCCTGGTTTTAAAAGTCCTAGGCCTAAGCCTAACAGTAACCCTAGGAAGGTAAATCAGCCGGGTATTAGGGTTCTTCCTAAGGAAAAAGCTGTGAAAGCAGCCATGTTGTGGCACTTCTGCGCTCCCTTTGGGATGCCTTTGGCAGATGCAGTAAGCCTGGAACTCAGGACTTCCTGGTTAAAAAAATCCTTGCCCTTCGCTGAGCCCTAACCCTAACCCAAGGCAGATAAATCAGCCTAGGTATAGGGATGGTGCCAAGGAAAAAGCTGTGAAAGCTGCCATGTTGTTGCACTTTTGTACTCCCCTTGGGATGCCTTTCACAGCTGCCGTGTGCCTGGAGCTCAGGGCTTCCTGGTTTAAAAATCCATGTCCCTAGCTGAGACTGGAGGCAGGTGATTCAGCCTAGGCTTAGCAATGGTGCCAATGAAAACGTGTGGAGGCAGCCATTTTCTGGCACTTTTGTGCTCCCCTTGGGATGCCTTTCACAGCTGCCGTGTGCCTGGAGCTCAGAGCTTGCTGGTTTAAAAAGCTCTACACCTAGGCGTAACCATAACCCTAACTGTAACACTGGTCATTTAAATCAGCCTGGGTTCAGGAAATATCCCAAGGAAAAAGCTGTGAAAGCAGCCATGTTGTGGCACTTCTGCGCTCCCTTTGGGATGCCTTTGGCAGATGCAGTAAGCCTTGTACTCAGGGTTTCCTGGTTAAAAAAATCCTAGCCCTAGGCTGAGCCCTAACCCTAACCCTAGGCAGATAAATCAGCCTAGGTATAGGGATGGTGCCAAGGAAAAAGCTGTGAAAGCTGCCATGTGGTTGCACTTTTGTACTCCCCTTGGGATGCCTTTCACAGCTGCCGTGTGCCTGGAGCACAGGGCTTCCTGGTTTAAAAATCCATGTCCCTAGCTGAGACTGGAGGCAGGTAATTCAGCCTAGGCTTAGCAATGGTGCCAATGAAAACGTGTGGAGGCAGCCATTTCCTGGCACTTTTGTGCTCCCCTTGGGATGCCTTTTGCAGCTGCCGTGTGCCTGGAGCTCAGAGCTTGCTGGTTTAAAAAGCTCTACACCTAGGCGTAACCCTAACCCTAACCGTAACACTGGTCATTTAAATCAGCCTGGGTTTAGGAATTATCCCAAGGGAAAAGCTGTGGAGACAGACATGTTGTGGCACTTTTGCGCTCCCCTTGGGATGCCTTTCACAGCTGCAGTGAGCTTGGAGCACAGGGCTTCCTGGTTTAAAATACCACAACTTTAGCCCAAACTGGAGGCTTCTAAATCAGCCTTCGTTTCGGTACGTCCCCAAGGAAAAAGCTGTGGAGGCAGGCATGTTGAGGCACTTCTGCGCTCTTCTTGGGTAGTCCTTCGCAGCTGCTGTGTTCTTGGAACTCAGGGCTTTCTGGTTAAAAGAACACTAACCCTAGGCCTAACTCAAACCTTAAGCCTAGGAAGGAAAATCAGCCTATGATTCGGGATGGTCTCATGGAAATAGCAGTGGAGGCAGCCAAGTTGTGTCACTTTTGCGCTCCCCTTGGGATGCCTTTAACAGCTGCAGTGTGCCTGGAGCACAGGGCTTCCTGGTTTTAAAAGTCCTAGGCCTAAGCCTAACAGTAACCCTAGGAAGGTAAATCAGCCGGGTATTAGGGTTCTTCCTAAGGAAAAAGCTGTGAAAGCAGCCATGTTGTGGACCTTCTGCGCTCCCTTTGGGATGCCTTTGGCAGATGCAGTAAGCCTGGAACTCAGGGCTTCCTGGTTAAAAAAATCCTAGCCCTAGGCTGAGCCCTAACCCTAACCCTAGGCAGATAAATCAGCCTAGGTATAGGGATGGTGCCAAGGAAAAAGCTGTGAAAGCTGCCATGTTGTTGCACTTTTGTACTCCCCTTGGGATGCCTTTCACAGCTGCCGTGTGCCTGGAGCTCAGGGCTTCCTGGTTTAAAAAACAATGTCCCTAGCTGAAACTGGAGGCAGGTGATTCAGCCTAGGCTTAGCAATGGTGCCAATGAAAATGTGGAGGCAGCCATTTTCTGGCCATTTTGTGCTCCCCTTGGGATGCCTTTCGCAGCTGCCGTGTGCCTGGAGCTCAGAGCTTGCTGGTTTTAAAAGCTCTACCCCTAGGCGTAACCCTAACCCTATCCGTAACACTGGTCATTTAAATCAGCCTGGGTTTAGGAATTATCCCAAGGGAAAAGCTGTGGAGACAGCCATGTTGTGGCACTTTTGCGCTCCCCTTGGGATGCCTTTCACAGCTGCAGTGTGCTTGGAGCACAGGGCTTCCTGGTTTAAAATACCACAACTTTAGCCCAAACTGGAGGCTTCTAAATCAGCCTTCGTTTCGGGACGTCCCCAAGGAAAAAGCTGTGGAGGCAGGCATGTTGAGGCACTTCTGCGCTCTTCTTGGGTAGTCCTTCGCAGCTGCTGTGTTCTTGGAACTCAGGGCTTTCTGGTTAAAAGAACACTAACCCTAGGCCTAACTCAAACCTTAAGCCTAGGAAGGAAAATCAGCCTATGATTCGGGATGGTCTCATGGAAATAGCAGTGGAGGCAGCCAAGTTGTGTCACTTTTGCGCTCCCCTTGGGATGCCTTTAACAGCTGCAGTGTGCCTGGAGCACAGGGCTTCCCGGTTTAAAAGTCCTAGGCCTAAGCCTAACAGTAACCCTAGGAAGGTAAATCAGCCGGGTATTAGGGTTCTTCCTAAGGAAAAAGCTGTGAAAGCAGCAATGTTGTGGCACTTTTGCGCTCCCCTTGGGATGCCTTTCACAGCTGCAGTGTGCTTGGAGCACAGGGCTTCCTGGTTTAAAATACCACAACTTTAGCCCAAACTGGAGGCTTCTAAATCAGCCTTCGTTTCGGGACGTCCCCAAGGAAAAAGCTGTGGAGGCAGGCATGTTGAGGCACTTCTGCGCTCTTCTTGGGTAGTCCTTCGCAGCTGCTGTGTTCTTGGAACTCAGGGCTTTCTGGTTAAAAGAACACTAACCCTAGGCCTAACTCAAACCTTAAGCCTAGGAAGGAAAATCAGCCTATGATTCGGGATGGTCTCATGGAAATAGCAGTGGAGGCAGCCAAGTTGTGTCACTTTTGCGCTCCCCTTGGGATGCCTTTAACAGCTGCAGTGTGCCTGGAGCACAGGGCTTCCTGGTTTTAAAAGTCCTAGGCCTAAGCCTAACAGTAACCCTAGGAAGGTAAATCAGCCGGGTATTAGGGTTCTTCCTAAGGAAAAAGCTGTGAAAGCAGCCATGTTGTGGCACTTCTGCGCTCCCTTTGGGATGCCTTTGGCAGATGCAGTAAGCCTGGAACTCAGGACTTCCTGGTTAAAAAAATCCTTGCCCTTCGCTGAGCCCTAACCCTAACCCAAGGCAGATAAATCAGCCTAGGTATAGGGATGGTGCCAAGGAAAAAGCTGTGAAAGCTGCCATGTTGTTGCACTTTTGTACTCCCCTTGGGATGCCTTTCACAGCTGCCGTGTGCCTGGAGCTCAGGGCTTCCTGGTTTAAAAATCCATGTCCCTAGCTGAGACTGGAGGCAGGTGATTCAGCCTAGGCTTAGCAATGGTGCCAATGAAAACGTGTGGAGGCAGCCATTTTCTGGCACTTTTGTGCTCCCCTTGGGATGCCTTTCGCAGCTGCCGTGTGCATGGAGACCAGAGCTTGCTGGTTTAAAAAGCTCTACACCTAGGCGTAACCCTAACCCTAACCGTAACACTGGTCATTTAAATCAGCCTGGGTTTAGGAATTATCCCAAGGGAAAAGCTGTGGAGACAGCCATGTTGTGGCACTTTTGCGCTCCCCTTGGGATGCCTTTCACAGCTGCAGTGTGCTTGGAGCACAGGGCTTCCTGCTTTAAAAAACCACAACTTTAGCCCAAACTGGAGGCTTCTAAATCAGCCTTCGTTTCGGGACGTCCCCAAGGAAAAAGCTGTGGAGGCAGGCATGTTGAGGCACTTCTGCGCTCTTCTTGGGTAGTCCTTCGCAGCTGCTGTGTTCTTGGAACTCAGGGCTTTCTGGTTAAAAGAACACTAACCCTAGGCCTAACTCAAACCTTAAGCCTAGGAAGGAAAATCAGCCTATGATTCGGGATGGTCTCATGGAAATAGCAGTGGAGGCAGCCAAGTTGTGTCACTTTTGCGCTCCCCTTGGGATGCCTTTAACAGCTGCAGTGTGCCTGGAGCACAGGGCTTCCTGGTTTTAAAAGTCCTAGGCCTAAGCCTAACAGTAACCCTAGGAAGGTAAATCAGCCGGGTATTAGGGTTCTTCCTAAGGAAAAAGCTGTGAAAGCAGCCATGTTGTGGACCTTCTGCACTCCCTTTGGGATGCCTTTGGCAGATGCAGTAAGCCTGGAACGCAGGGCTTCCTGCTTAAAAAAATCCTAGCCCTAGGCTGAGCCCTAACCCTAACCCTAGGCAGATAAATCAGCCTAGGTATAGGGATGGTGCCAAGGAAAAAGCTGTGAAAGCTGCCATGTTGTTGCACTTTTGTACTCCCCTTGGGATGCCTTTCACAGCTGCCGTGTGCCTGGAGCTCAGGGCTTCCTGGTTTAAAAATCCATGTCCCTAGCTGAGACTGGAGGCAGGTGATTCAGCCTAGGCTTAGCAATGGTGCCAATGAAAACGTGTGGAGGCAGCCATTTTCTGGCACTTTTGTGCTCCCCTTGGGATGCCTTTCGCAGCTGCCGTGTGCCTGGAGCTCAGAGCTTGCTGGTTTAAAAAGCTCTACACCTAGGCGTAACCCTAACCCTAACCGTAACACTGGTCATTTAAATCAGCCTGGGTTTAGGAATTATCCCAAGGGAAAAGCTGTGGAGACAGCCATGTTGTGGCACTTTTGCGCTCCCCTTGGGATGCCTTTCACAGCTGCAGTGTGCTTGGAGCACAGGGCTTCCTGGTTTACAAAACCACAACTTTAGCCCAAACTGGAGGCTTCTAAATCAGCCTTCGTTTCGGGACGTCCCTAAGGAAAAAGCTGTGGAGGCAGGCATGTTGAGGCACTTCTGCGCTATTCTTGGGCAGTCCTTCGCAGCTGCTGTGTTCTTGGAACTCAGGGCTTTCTGGTTAAAAGAACACTAACCCTAGGCCTAACTCAAACCTTAAGCCTAGGAAGGAAAATCAGCCTATGATTCGGGATGGTCTCATGGAAATAGCAGTGGAGGCAGCCAAGTTGTGTCACTTTTGCGCTCCCCTTGGGATGCCTTTAACAGCTGCAGTGTGCCTGGAGCACAGGGCTTCCTGGTTTTAAAAGTCCTAGGCCTAAGCCTAACAGTAACCCTAGGAAGGTAAATCAGCCGGGTATTAGGGTTCTTCCTAAGGAAAAAGCTGTGAAAGCAGCCATGTTGTGGCACTTCTGCGCTCCCTTTGGGATGCCTTTGGCAGATGCAGTAAGCCTGGAACTCAGGGCTTCCTGCTTAAAAAAATCCTAGCCCTAGGCTGAGCCCTAACCCTAACCCTAGGCAGATAAATCAGCCTAGGTATAGGGATGGTGCCAAGGAAAAAGCTGTGAAAGCTGCCATGTTGTTGCACTTTTGTACTCCCCTTGGGATGCCTTTCACAGCTGCCGTGTGCCTGGAGCTCAGGGCTTCCTGGTTTAAAAAACAATGTCCCTAGCTGAGACTGGAGGCAGGTGATTCAGCCTAGGCGTAGCAATGGTGCCAATGAAAACGTGTGGAGGCAGCCATTTTCTGGCACTTTTGTGCTCCCCTTGGGATGCCTTTCGCAGCTGCCGTGTGCATGGAGACCAGAGCTTGCTGGTTTAAAAAGCTCTACACCTAGGCGTAACCCTAACCCTAACCGTAACACTGGTCATTTAAATCAGCCTGGGTTTAGGAATTATCCCAAGGGAAAAGCTGTGGACACAGCCATGTTGTGGCACTTTTGCGCTCCCCTTGGGATGCCTTTCACAGCTGCAGTGTGCTTGGAGCACAGGGCTTCCTGCTTTAAAAAACCACAACTTTAGCCCAAACTGGAGGCTTCTAAATCAGCCTTCGTTTCGGGACGTCCCCAAGGAAAAAGCTGTGGAGGCAGGCATGTTGAGGCACTTCTGCGCTCTTCTTGGGTAGTCCTTCGCAGCTGCTGTGTTCTTGGAACTCCGGGCTTTCTGGTTAAAAGAACACTAACCCTAGGCCTAACTCAAACCTTAAGCCTAGGAAGGAAAATCAGCCTATGATTCGGGATGGTCTCATGGAAATAGCAGTGGAGGCAGCCAAGTTGTGTCACTTTTGCGCTCCCCTTGGGATGCCTTTAACAGCTGCAGTGTGCCTGGAGCCCAGGGCTTCCTGGTTTTAAAAGTCCTAGGCCTAAGCCTAACAGTAACCCTAGGAAGGTAAATCAGCCGGGTATTAGGGTTCTTCCTAAGGAAAAAGCTGTGAAAGCAGCCATGTTGTGGCACTTCTGCGCTCCCTTTGGGATGCCTTTGGCAGATGCAGTAAGCCTGGAACGCAGGGCTTCCTGCTTAAAAAAATCCTAGCCCTAGGCTGAGCCCTAACCCTAACCCTAGGCAGATAAATCAGCCTAGGTATAGGGATGGTGCCAAGGAAAAAGCTGTGAAAGCTGCCATGTTGTTGCACTTTTGTACTCCCCTTGGGATGCCTTTCACAGCTGCCGTGTGCCTGGAGCTCAGGGCTTCCTGGTTTAAAAATCCATGTCCCTAGCTGAGACTGGAGGCAGGTGATTCAGCCTAGGCTTAGCAATGGTGCCAATGAAAACGTGTGGAGGCAGCTATTTTCTGGCACTTTTGTGCTCCCCTTGGGATGCCTTTCGCAGCTGCCGTGTGCCTGGAGCTCAGAGCTTGCTGGTTTAAAAAGCTCTACACCTAGGCGTAACCCTAACCCTAACCGTAACACTGGTCATTTAAATCAGCCTGGGTTTAGGAATTATCCCAAGGGAAAAGCTGTGGAGACAGCCATGTTGTGGCACTTTTGCGCTCCCCTTGGGATGCCTTTCACAGCTGCAGTGTGCTTGGAGCACAGGGCTTCCTGGTTTACAAAACCACAACTTTAGCCCAAACTGGAGGCTTCTAAATCAGCCTTCGTTTCGGGACGTCCCTAAGGAAAAAGCTGTGGAGGCAGGCATGTTGAGGCACTTCTGCGCTATTCTTGGGCAGTCCTTCGCAGCTGCTGTGTTCTTGGAACTCAGGGCTTTCTGGTTAAAAGAACACTAACCCTAGGCCTAACTCAAACCTTAAGCCTAGGAAGGAAAATCAGCCTATGATTCGGGATGGTCTCATGGAAATAGCAGTGGAGGCAGCCAAGTTGTGTCACTTTTGCGCTCCCCTTGGGATGCCTTTAACAGCTGCAGTGTGCCTGGAGCACAGGGCTTCCTGGTTTTAAAAGTCCTAGGCCTAAGCCTAACAGTAACCCTAGGAAGGTAAATCAGCCGGGTATTAGGGTTCTTCCTAAGGAAAAAGCTGTGAAAGCAGCCATGTTGTGGCACTTCTGCGCTCCCTTTGGGATGCCTTTGGCAGATGCAGTAAGCCTGGAACTCAGGGCTTCCTGCTTAAAAAAATCCTAGCCCTAGGCTGAGCCCTAACCCTAACCCTAGGCAGATAAATCAGCCTAGGTATAGGGATGGTGCCAAGGAAAAAGCTGTGAAAGCTGCCATGTTGTTGCACTTTTGTACTCCCCTTGGGATGCCTTTCACAGCTGCCGTGTGCCTGGAGCTCAGGGCTTCCTGGTTTAAAAACCCATGTCCCTAGCTGAGACTGGAGGCAGGTGATTCAGCCTAGGCTTAGCAATGGTGCCAATGAAAACGTGTGGAGGCAGCCATTTTCTGGCACTTTTGTGCTCCCCTTGGGATGCCTTTCGCAGCTGCCGTGTGCCTGGAGCTCAGAGCTTGCTGGTTTAAAAAGCTCTACACCTAGGCGTAACCCTAACCCTAACCGTAACACTGGTCATTTAAATCAGCCTGGGTTTAGGAATTATCCCAAGGGAAAAGCTGTGGAGACAGCCATGTTGTGGCACTTTTGCGCTCCCCTTGGGATGCCTTTCACAGCTGCAGTGTGCTTGGAGCACAGGGCTTCCTGGTGTAAAATACCACAACTTTAGCCCAAACTGGAGGCTTCTAAATCAGCCTTCGTTTCGGGACGTCCCCAAGGAAAAAGCTGTGGAGGCAGGCATGTTGAGGCACTTCTGCGCTCTTCTTGCGCAGTCCTTCGCAGCTGCTGTGTTCTTGGAACTCAGGGCTTTCTGGTTAAAAGAACACTAACCCTAGGCCTAACTCAAACCTTAAGCCTAGGAAGGAAAATCAGCCTATGATTCGGGATGGTCTCATGGAAATAGCAGTGGAGGCAGCCAAGTTGTGTCACTTTTGCGCTCCCCTTGGGATGCCTTTAACAGCTGCAGTGTGCCTGGAGCACACGGCTTCCTGGTTTTAAAAGTCCTAGGCCTAAGCCTAACAGTAACCCTAGGAAGGTAAATCAGCCGGGTATTAGGGTTCTTCCTAAGGAAAAAGCTGTGAAAGCAGCCATGTTGTGGCACTTCTGCGCTCCCTTTGGGATGCCTTTGGCAGATGCAGTAAGCCTGGAACTCAGGGCTTCCTGGTCAAAAAATCCTAGCCCTAGGCTGAGCCCTAACCCTAACCCTAGGCAGATAAATCAGCCTAGGTATAGGGATGGTGCCAAGGAAAAAGCTGTGAAAGCTGCCATGTTGTTGCACTTTTGTACTCCCCTTGGGATGCCTTTCACAGCTGCCGTGTGCCTGGAGCTCAGGGCTTCCTGGTTTAAAAAACCATGTCCCTAGCTGAGACTGGAGGCAGGTGATTCAGCCTAGGCTTAGCAATGGTGCCAATGAAAACGTGTGGAGGCAGCCATTTTCTGGCACTTTTGTGCTCCCCTTGGGATGCCTTTCGCAGCTGCCGTGTGCCTGGAGCTCAGAGCTTGCTGGTTTAAAAAGCTCTACACCTAGGCGTAACCCTAACCCTAACCGTAACACTGGTCATTTAAATCAGCCTGGGTTTAGGAATTATCCCAAGGGAAAAGCTGTGGAGACAGCCATGTTGTGGCACTTTTGCGCTCCCCTTGGGATGCCTTTCACAGCTGCAGTGTGCTTGGAGCACAGGGCTTCCTGGTGTAAAAAACCACAACTTTAGCCCAAACTGGAGGCTTCTAAATCAGCCTTCGTTTCGGGACGTCCCTAAGGAAAAAGCTGTGGAGGCAGGCATGTTGAGGCACTTCTGCGCTATTCTTGGGCAGTCCTTCGCAGCTGCTGTGTTCTTGGAACTCAGGGCTTTCTGGTTAAAAGAACACTAACCCTAGGCCTAACTCAAACCTTAAGCCTAGGAAGGAAAATCAGCCTATGATTCGGGATGGTCTCATGGAAATAGCAGTGGAGGCAGCCAAGTTGTGTCACTTTTGCGCTCCCCTTGGGATGCCTTTAACAGCTGCAGTGTGCCTGGAGCACAGGGCTTCCTGGTTTTAAAAGTCCTAGGCCTAAGCCTAACAGTAACCCTAGGAAGGTAAATCAGCCGGGTATTAGGGTTCTTCCTAAGGAAAAAGCTGTGAAAGCAGCCATGTTGTGGCACTTCTGCGCTCCCTTTGGGATGCCTTTGGCAGATGCAGTAAGCCTGGAACTCAGGGCTTCCTGCTTAAAAAAATCCAAGCCCTAGGCTGAGCCCTAACCCTAACCCTAGGCAGATAAATCAGCCTAGGTATAGGGATGGTGCCAAGGAAAAAGCTGTGAAAGCTGCCATGTTGTTGCACTTTTGTACTCCCCTTGGGATGCCTTTCACAGCTTCCAAGTGCCTGGAGCTCAGGGCTTCCTGGTTTAAAAAACAATGTCCCTAGCAGAGACTGGAGGCAGGTGATTCAGCCTAGGCTTAGCAATGGTGCCAATGAAAACGTGTGGAGGCAGCCATTTTCTGGCACTTTTGTGCTCCCCTTGGGATGCCTTTCGCAGCTGCCGTGTGCCTGGAGCTCAGAGCTTGCTGGTTTAAAAAGCTCTACACCTAGGCGTAACCCTAACCCTAACCGTAACACTGGTCATTTAAATCAGCCTGGGTTTAGGAATTATCCCAAGGGAAAAGCTGTGGAGACAGCCATGTTGTGGCACTTTTGCGCTCCCCTTGGGATGCCTTTCACAGCTGCAGTGTGCTTGGAGCACAGGGCTTCCTGGTGTAAAATACCACAACTTTAGCCCAAACTGGAGGCTTCTAAATCAGCCTTCGTTTCGGGACGTCCCCAAGGAAAAAGCTGTGGAGGCAGGCATGTTGAGGCACTTCTGCGCTCTTCTTGCGCAGTCCTTCGCAGCTGCTGTGTTCTTGGAACTCAGGGCTTTCTGGTTAAAAGAACACTAACCCTAGGCCTAACTCAAACCTTAAGCCTAGGAAGGAAAATCAGCCTATGATTCGGGATGGTCTCATGGAAATAGCAGTGGAGGCAGCCAAGTTGTGTCACTTTTGCGCTCCCCTTGGGATGCCTTTAACAGCTGCAGTGTGCCTGGAGCACACGGCTTCCTGGTTTTAAAAGTCCTAGGCCTAAGCCTAACAGTAACCCGAGGAAGGTAAATCAGCCGGGTATTAGGGTTCTTCCTAAGGAAAAAGCTGTGAAAGCAGCCATGTTGTGGCACTTCTGCGCTCCCTTTGGGATGCCTTTGGCAGATGCAGTAAGCCTGGAACTCAGGGCTTCCTGGTCAAAAAATCCTAGCCCTAGGCTGAGCCCTAACCCTAACCCTAGGCAGATAAATCAGCCTAGGTATAGGGATGGTGCCAAGGAAAAAGCTGTGAAAGCTGCCATGTTGTTGCACTTTTGTACTCCCCTTGGGATGCCTTTCACAGCTGCCGTGTGCCTGGAGCTCAGGGCTTCCTGGTTTAAAAAACCATGTCCCTAGCTGAGACTGGAGGCAGGTGATTCAGCCTAGGCTTAGCAATGGTGCCAATGAAAACGTGTGGAGGCAGCCATTTTCTGGCACTTTTGTGCTCCCCTTGGGATGCCTTTCGCAGCTGCCGTGTGCCTGGAGCTCAGAGCTTGCTGGTTTAAAAAGCTCTACACCTAGGCGTAACCCTAACCCTAACCGTAACACTGGTCATTTAAATCAGCCTGGGTTTAGGAATTATCCCAAGGGAAAAGCTGTGGAGACAGCCATGTTGTGGCACTTTTGCGCTCCCCTTGGGATGCCTTTCACAGCTGCAGTGAGCTTGGAGCACAGGGCTTCCTGGTGTAAAAAACCACAACTTTAGCCCAAACTGGAGGCTTCTAAATCAGCCTTCGTTTCGGGACGTCCCTAAGGAAAAAGCTGTGGAGGCAGGCATGTTGAGGCACTTCTGCGCTATTCTTGGGCAGTCCTTCGCAGCTGCTGTGTTCTTGGAACTCAGGGCTTTCTGGTTAAAAGAACACTAACCCTAGGCCTAACTCAAACCTTAAGCCTAGGAAGGAAAATCAGCCTATGATTCGGGATGGTCTCATGGAAATAGCAGTGGAGGCAGCCAAGTTGTGTCACTTTTGCGCTCCCCTTGGGATGCCTTTAACAGCTGCAGTGTGCCTGGAGCACAGGGCTTCCTGGTTTTAAAAGTCCTAGGCCTAAGCCTAACAGTAACCCTAGGAAGGTAAATCAGCCGGGTATTAGGGTTCTTCCTAAGGAAAAAGCTGTGAAAGCAGCCATGTTGTGGCACTTCTGCGCTCCCTTTGGGATGCCTTTGGCAGATGCAGTAAGCCTGGAACTCAGGGCTTCCTGCTTAAAAAAATCCTAGCCCTAGGCTGAGCCCTAACCCTAACCCTAGGCAGATAAATCAGCCTAGGTATAGGGATGGTGCCAAGGAAAAAGCTGTGAAAGCTGCCATGTTGTTGCACTTTTGTACTCCCCTTGGGATGCCTTTCACAGCTGCCGTGTGCCTGGAGCTCAGGGCTTCCTGGTTTAAAAAACAATGTCCCTAGCTGAGACTGGAGGCAGGTGATTCAGCCTAGGCTTAGCAATGGTGCCAATGAAAACGTGTGGAGGCAGCCATTTTCTGGCACTTTTGTGCTCCCCTTGGGATGCCTTTCGCAGCTGCCGTGTGCCTGGAGCTCAGAGCTTGCTGGTTTAAAAAGCTCTACACCTAGGCGTAACCCTAACCCTAACCGTAACACTGGTCATTTAAATCAGCCTGGGTTTAGGAATTATCCCAAGGGAAAAGCTGTGGAGACAGCCATGTTGTGGCACTTTTGCGCTCCCCTTGGGATGCCTTTCACAGCTGCAGTGTGCTTGGAGCACAGGGCTTCCTGGTGTAAAATACCACAACTTTAGCCCAAACTGGAGGCTTCTAAATCAGCCTTCGTTTCGGGACGTCCCCAAGGAAAAAGCTGTGGAGGCAGGCATGTTGAGGCACTTCTGCGCTCTTCTTGGGCAGTCCTTCGCAGCTGCTGTGTTCTTGGAACTCAGGGCTTTCTGGTTAAAAGAACACTAACCCTAGGCCTAACTCAAACCTTAAGCCTAGGAAGGAAAATCAGCCTATGATTCGGGATGGTCTCATGGAAATAGCAGTGGAGGCAGCCAAGTTGTGTCACTTTTGCGCTCCCCTTGGGATGCCTTTAACAGCTGCAGTGTGCCTGGAGCACACGGCTTCCTGGTTTTAAAAGTCCTAGGCCTAAGCCTAACAGTAACCCTAGGAAGGTAAATCAGCCGGGTATTAGGGTTCTTCCTAAGGAAAAAGCTGTGAAAGCAGCCATGTTGTGGCACTTCTGCGCTCCCTTTGGGATGCCTTTGGCAGATGCAGTAAGCCTGGAACTCAGGGCTTCCTGGTCAAAAAATCCTAGCCCTAGGCTGAGCCCTAACCCTAACCCTAGGCAGATAAATCAGCCTAGGTATAGGGATGGTGCCAAGGAAAAAGCTGTGAAAGCTGCCATGTTGTTGCGCTTTTGTACTCCCCTTGGGATGCCTTTCACAGCTGCCGTGTGCCTGGAGCTCAGGGCTTCCTGGTTTAAAAAACCATGTCCCTAGCTGAGACTGGAGGCAGGTGATTCAGCCTAGGCTTAGCAATGGTGCCAATGAAAACGTGTGGAGGCAGCCATTTCCTGGCACTTTTGTGCTCCCCTTGGGATGCCTTTCGCAGCTGCCGTGTGCCTGGAGCTCAGAGCTTGCTGGTTTAAAAAGCTCTACACCTAGGCGTAACCCTAACCCTAACCGTAACACTGGTCATTTAAATCAGCCTGGGTTTAGGAATTATCCCAAGGGAAAAGCTGTGGAGACAGCCATGTTGTGGCACTTTTGCGCTCCCCTTGGGATGCCTTTCACAGCTGCAGTGTGCTTGGAGCATAGGGCTTCCTGGTTTAAAATACCACAACTTTAGCCCAAACTGGAGGCTTCTAAATCAGCCTTCGTTTCGGGACGTCCCCAAGGAAAAAGCTGTGGAGGCAGGCATGTTGAGGCACTTCTGCGCTCTTCTTGGGTAGTCCTTCGCAGCTGCTGTGTTCTTGGAACTCAGGGCTTTCTGGTTAAAAGAACACTAACCCTAGGCCTAACTCAAACCTTAAGCCTAGGAAGGAAAATCAGCCTATGATTCGGGATGGTCTCATGGAAATAGCAGTGGAGGCAGCCAAGTTGTGTCACTTTTGCGCTCCCCTTGGGATGCCTTTAACAGCTGCAGTGTGCCTGGAGCACAGGGCTTCCTGGTTTTAAAAGTCCTAGGCCTAAGCCTAACAGTAACCCTAGGAAGGTAAATCAGCCGGGTATTAGGGTTCTTCCTAAGGAAAAAGCTGTGAAAGCAGCCATGTTGTGGCACTTCTGCACTCCCTTTGGGATGCCTTTGGCAGATGCAGTAAGCCTGGAACGCAGGGCTTCCTGCTTAAAAAAATCCTAGCCCTAGGCTGAGCCCTAACCCTAACCCTAGGCAGATAAATCAGCCTAGGTATAGGGATGGTGCCAAGGAAAAAGCTGTGAAAGCTGCCATGTTGTTGCACTTTTGTACTCCCCTTGGGATGCCTTTCACAGCTGCCGTGTGCCTGGAGCTCAGGGCTTCCTGGTTTAAAAAACCATGTCCCTAGCTGAGACTGGAGGCAGGTGATTCAGCCTAGGCTTAGCAATGGTGCCAATGAAAACGTGTGGAGGCAGCCATTTTCTGGCACTTTTGTGCTCCCCTTGGGATGCCTTTCGCAGCTGCCGTGTGCCTGGAGCTCAGAGCTTGCTGGTTTAAAAAGCTCTACACCTAGGCGTAACCCTAACCCTAACCGTAACACTGGTCATTTAAATCAGCCTGGGTTTAGGAATTATCCCAAGGGAAAAGCTGTGGAGACAGCCATGTTGTGGCACTTTTGCGCTCCCCTTGGGATGCCTTTCACAGCTGCAGTGTGCTTGGAGCACAGGGCTTCCTGGTTTACAAAACCACAACTTTAGCCCAAACTGGAGGCTTCTAAATCAGCCTTCGTTTCGGGACGTCCCTAAGGAAAAAGATGTGGAGGCAGGCATGTTGAGGCACTTCTGCGCTATTCTTGGGCAGTCCTTCGCAGCTGCTGTGTTCTTGGAACTCAGGGCTTTCTGGTTAAAAGAACACTAACCCTAGGCCTAACTCAAACCTTAAGCCTAGGAAGGAAAATCAGCCTATGATTCGGGATGGTCTCATGGAAATAGCAGTGGAGGCAGCCAAGTTGTGTCACTTTTGCGCTCCCCTTGGGATGCCTTTAACAGCTGCAGTGTGCCTGGAGCACAGGGCTTCCTGGTTTTAAAAGTCCTAGGCCTAAGCCTAACAGTAACCCTAGGAAGGTAAATCAGCCGGGTATTAGGGTTCTTCCTAAGGAAAAAGCTGTGAAAGCAGCCATGTTGTGGACCTTCTGCGCTCCCTTTGGGATGCCTTTGGCAGATGCAGTAAGCCTGGAACTCAGGGCTTCCTGGTTAAAAAAATCCTAGCCCTAGGCTGAGCCCTAACCCTAACCCTAGGCAGATAAATCAGCCTAGGTATAGGGATGGTGCCAAGGAAAAAGCTGTGAAAGCTGCCATGTTGTTGCACTTTTGTACTCCCCTTGGGATGCCTTTCACAGCTGCCATGTGCCTGGAGCACAGGGCTGCCTGGTTTAAAAATCCATGTCCCTAGCTGAGACTGGAGGCAGGTAATTCAGCCTAGGCTTAGCAATGGTGCCAATGAAAACGTGTGGAGGCAGCCATTTCCTGGCACTTTTGTGCTCCCCTTGGGATGCCTTTCGCAGCTGCCGTGTGCCTGGAGCTCAGAGCTTGCTGGTTTAAAAAGCTCTACACCTAGGCGTAACCCTAACCCTAACCGTAACACTGGTCATTTAAATCAGCCTGGGTTTAGGAATTATCCCAAGGGAAAAGCTGTGGAGACAGACATGTTGTGGCACTTTTGCGCTCCCCTTGGGATGCCTTTCACAGCTGCAGTGAGCTTGGAGCACAGGGCTTCCTGGTTTAAAATACCACAACTTTAGCCCAAACTGGAGGCTTCTAAATCAGCCTTCGTTTCGGTACGTCCCCAAGGAAAAAGCTGTGGAGGCAGGCATGTTGAGGCACTTCTGCGCTCTTCTTGGGTAGTCCTTCGCAGCTGCTGTGTTCTTGGAACTCAGGGCTTTCTGGTTAAAAGAACACTAACCCTAGGCCTAACTCAAACCTTAAGCCTAGGAAGGAAAATCAGCCTATGATTCGGGATGGTCTCATGGAAATAGCAGTGGAGGCAGCCAAGTTGTGTCACTTTTGCGCTCCCCTTGGGATGCCTTTAACAGCTGCAGTGTGCCTGGAGCACAGGGCTTCCTGGTTTTAAAAGTCCTAGGCCTAAGCCTAACAGTAACCCGAGGAAGGTAAATCAGCCGGGTATTAGGGTTCTTCCTAAGGAAAAAGCTGTGAAAGCAGCCATGTTGTGGCACTTCTGCGCTCCCTTTGGGATGCCTTTGGCAGATGCAGTAAGCCTGGAACTCAGGGCTTCCTGCTTAAAAAAATCCTAGCCCTAGGCTGAGCCCTAACCCTAACCCTAGGCAGATAAATCAGCCTAGGTATAGGGATGGTGCCAAGGAAAAAGCTGTGAAAGCTGCCATGTTGTTGCACTTTTGTACTCCCCTTGGGATGCCTTTCACAGCTTCCAAGTGCCTGGAGCTCAGGGCTTCCTGGTTTAAAAAACCATGTCCCTAGCTGAAACTGGAGGCAGGTGATTCAGCCTAGGCTTAGCAATGGTGCCAATGAAAATGTGGAGGCAGCCATTTTCTGGCACTTTTGTGCTCCCCTTGGGATGCCTTTCGCAGCTGCCGTGTGCCTGGAGCTCAGAGCTTGCTGGTTTTAAAAGCTCTACCCCTAGGCGTAACCCTAACCCTATCCGTAACACTGGTCATTTAAATCAGCCTGGGTTTAGGAATTATCCCAAGGGAAAAGCTGTGGAGACAGCCATGTTGTGGCACTTTTGCGCTCCCCTTGGGATGCCTTTCACAGCTGCAGTGTGCTTGGAGCACAGGGCTTCCTGGTTTAAAATACCACAACTTTAGCCCAAACTGGAGGCTTCTAAATCAGCCTTCGTTTCGGGACGTCCCCAAGGAAAAAGCTGTGGAGGCAGGCATGTTGAGGGCACTTCTGCGCTCTTCTTGGGTAGTCCTTCGCAGCTGCTGTGTTCTTGGAACTCAGGGCTTTCTGGTTAAAAGAACACTAACCCTAGGCCTAACTCAAACCTTAAGCCTAGGAAGGAAAATCAGCCTATGATTCGGGATGGTCTCATGGAAATAGCAGTGGAGGCAGCCAAGTTGTGTCACTTTTGCGCTCCCCTTGGGATGCCTTTAACAGCTGCAGTGTGCCTGGAGCACAGGGCTTCCTGGTTTTAAAAGTCCTAGGCCTAAGCCTAACAGTAACCCTAGGAAGGTAAATCAGCTGGGTATTAGGGTTCTTCCTAAGGAAAAAGCTGTGAAAGCAGCCATGTTGTGGCACTTCTGTGCTCCCTTTGGGATGCCTTTGGCAGATGCAGTAAGCCTGGAACTCAGGGCTTCCTGGTTAAAAAAATCCTAGCCCGTGGCTGAGCCCTAACCCTAACCCTAGGCAGATAAATCAGCCTAGGTATAGGGATGGTGCCAAGGAAAAAGCTGTGAAAGCTGCCATGTTGTTGCACTTTTGTACTCCCCTTGGGATGCCTTTCACAGCTGCCGTGTGCCTGGAGCTCAGGGCTTCCTGGTTTAAAAATCCATGTCCCTAGCTGAGACTGGAGGCAGGTGATTCAGCCTAGGCTTAGCAATGGTGCCAATGAAAACGTGTGGAGGCAGCCATTTTCTGGCACTTTTGTGCTCCCCTTGGGATGCCTTTCGCAGCTGCCGTGTGCCTGGAGCTCAGAGCTTGCTGGTTTAAAAAGCTCTACACCTAGGCGTAACCCTAACCCTATCCGTAACACTGGTCATTTAAATCAGCCTGGGTTTAGGAATTATCCCAAGGGAAAAGCTGTGGAGACAGCCATGTTGTGGCACTTTTGCGCTCCCCTTGGGATGCCTTTCACAGCTGCAGTGTGCTTGGAGCACAGGGCTTCCTGGTTTAAAAAACCACAACTTTAGCCCAAACTGGAGGCTTCTAAATCAGCCTATGATTCGGGATGGTCTCATGGAAATAGCAGTGGAGGCAGCCAAGTTGTGTCACATTTGCGCTCCCCTTGGGATGCCTTTAACAGCTGCAGTGTGCCTGGAGCACAGGGCTTCCCGGTTTAAAAGTCCTAGGCCTAAGCCTAACAGTAACCCTAGGAAGGTAAATCAGCCGGGTATTAGGGTTCTTCCTAAGGAAAAAGCTGTGAAAGCAGCCATGTTGTGGCACTTTTGCGCTCCCCTTGGGATGCCTTTCACAGCTGCAGTGTGCTTGGAGCACAGGGCTTCCTGGTTTAAAATACCACAACTTTAGCCCAAACTGGAGGCTTCTAAATCAGCCTTCGTTTCGGGACGTCCCCAAGGAAAAAGCTGTGGAGGCAGGCATGTTGAGGCACTTCTGCGCTCTTCTTGGGTAGTCCTTCGCAGCTGCTGTGTTCTTGGAACTCAGGGCTTTCTGGTTAAAAGAACACTAACCCTAGGCCTAACTCAAACCTTAAGCCTAGGAAGGAAAATCAGCCTATGATTCGGGATGGTCTCATGGAAATAGCAGTGGAGGCAGCCAAGTTGTGTCACTTTTGCGCTCCCCTTGGGATGCCTTTAACAGCTGCAGTGTGCCTGGAGCACAGGGCTTCCTGGTTTTAAAAGTCCTAGGCCTAAGCCTAACAGTAACCCTAGGAAGGTAAATCAGCCGGGTATTAGGGTTCTTCCTAAGGAAAAAGCTGTGAAAGCAGCCATGTTGTGGACCTTCTGCGCTCCCTTTGGGATGCCTTTGGCAGATGCAGTAAGCCTGGAACTCAGGACTTCCTGGTTAAAAAAATCCTTGCCCTTCGCTGAGCCCTAACCCTAACCCAAGGCAGATAAATCAGCCTAGGTATAGGGATGGTGCCAAGGAAAAAGCTGTGAAAGCTGCCATGTTGTTGCACTTTTGTACTCCCCTTGGGATGCCTTTCACAGCTGCCGTGTGCCTGGAGCTCAGGGCTTCCTGGTTTAAAAATCCATGTCCCTAGCTGAGACTGGAGGCAGGTGATTCAGCCTAGGCGTAGCAATGGTGCCAATGAAAACGTGTGGAGGCAGCCATTTTCTGGCACTTTTGTGCTCCCCTTGGGATGCCTTTCGCAGCTGCCGTGTGCATGGAGACCAGAGCTTGCTGGTTTAAAAAGCTCTACACCTAGGCGTAACCCTAACCCTAACCGTAACACTGGTCATTTAAATCAGCCTGGGTTTAGGAATTATCCCAAGGGAAAAGCTGTGGACACAGCCATATTGTGGCACTTTTGCGCTCCCCTTGGGATGCCTTTCACAGCTGCAGTGTGCTTGGAGCACAGGGCTTCCTGGTTTAAAAAACCACAACTTTAGCCCAAACTGGAGGCTTCTAAATCAGCCTATGATTCGGGATGGTCTCATGGAAATAGCAGTGGAGGCAGCCAAGTTGTGTCACATTTGCGCTCCCCTTGGGATGCCTTTAACAGCTGCAGTGTGCCTGGAGCACAGGGCTTCCCGGTTTAAAAGTCCTAGGCCTAAGCCTAACAGTAACCCTAGGAAGGTAAATCAGCCGGGTATTAGGGTTCTTCCTAAGGAAAAAGCTGTGAAAGCAGCCATGTTGTGGCACTTTTGCGCTCCCCTTGGGATGCCTTTCACAGCTGCAGTGTGCTTGGAGCACAGGGCTTCCTGGTTTAAAATACCACAACTTTAGCCCAAACTGGAGGCTTCTAAATCAGCCTTCGTTTCGGGACGTCCCCAAGGAAAAAGCTGTGGAGGCAGGCATGTTGAGGCACTTCTGCGCTCTTCTTGGGTAGTCCTTCGCAGCTGCTGTGTTCTTGGAACTCAGGGCTTTCTGGTTAAAAGAACACTAACCCTAGGCCTAACTCAAACCTTAAGCCTAGGAAGGAAAATCAGCCTATGATTCGGGATGGTCTCATGGAAATAGCAGTGGAGGCAGCCAAGTTGTGTCACTTTTGCGCTCCCCTTGGGATGCCTTTAACAGCTGCAGTGTGCCTGGAGCACAGGGCTTCCTGGTTTTAAAAGTCCTAGGCCTAAGCCTAACAGTAACCCTAGGAAGGTAAATCAGCCGGGTATTAGGGTTCTTCCTAAGGAAAAAGCTGTGAAAGCAGCCATGTTGTGGACCTTCTGCGCTCCCTTTGGGATGCCTTTGGCAGATGCAGTAAGCCTGGAACTCAGGACTTCCTGGTTAAAAAAATCCTTGCCCTTCGCTGAGCCCTAACCCTAACCCAAGGCAGATAAATCAGCCTAGGTATAGGGATGGTGCCAAGGAAAAAGCTGTGAAAGCTGCCATGTTGTTGCACTTTTGTACTCCCCTTGGGATGCCTTTCACAGCTGCCGTGTGCCTGGAGCTCAGGGCTTCCTGGTTTAAAAATCCATGTCCCTAGCTGAGACTGGAGGCAGGTGATTCAGCCTAGGCGTAGCAATGGTGCCAATGAAAACGTGTGGAGGCAGCCATTTTCTGGCACTTTTGTGCTCCCCTTGGGATGCCTTTCGCAGCTGCCGTGTGCATGGAGACCAGAGCTTGCTGGTTTAAAAAGCTCTACACCTAGGCGTAACCCTAACCCTAACCGTAACACTGGTCATTTAAATCAGCCTGGGTTTAGGAATTATCCCAAGGGAAAAGCTGTGGACACAGCCATGTTGTGGCACTTTTGCGCTCCCCTTGGGATGCCTTTCACAGCTGCAGTGTGCTTGGAGCACAGGGCTTCCTGGTGTAAAAAACCACAACTTTAGCCCAAACTGGAGGCTTCTAAATCAGCCTTCGTTTCGGGACGTCCCCAAGGAAAAAGCTGTGGAGGCAGGCATGTTGAGGCACTTCTGCGCTCTTCTTGGGTAGTCCTTCGCAGCTGCTGTGTTCTTGGAACTCCGGGCTTTCTGGTTAAAAGAACACTAACCCTAGGCCTAACTCAAACCTTAAGCCTAGGAAGGAAAATCAGCCTATGATTCGGGATGGTCTCATGGAAATAGCAGTGGAGGCAGCCAAGTTGTGTCACTTTTGCGCTCCCCTTGGGATGCCTTTAACAGCTGCAGTGTGCCTGGAGCCCAGGGCTTCCTGGTTTTAAAAGTCCTAGGCCTAAGCCTAACAGTAACCCTAGGAAGGTAAATCAGCCGGGTATTAGGGTTCTTCCTAAGGAAAAAGCTGTGAAAGCAGCCATGTTGTGGCACTTCTGCACTCCCTTTGGGATGCCTTTGGCAGATGCAGTAAGCCTGGAACGCAGGGCTTCCTGCTTAAAAAAATCCTAGCCCTAGGCTGAGCCCTAACCCTAACCCTAGGCAGATAAATCAGCCTAGGTATAGGGATGGTGCCAAGGAAAAAGCTGTGAAAGCTGCCATGTTGTTGCACTTTTGTACTCCCCTTGGGATGCCTTTCACAGCTGCCGTGTGCCTGGAGCTCAGGGCTTCCTGGTTTAAAAAACCATGTCCCTAGCTGAGACTGGAGGCAGGTGATTCAGCCTAGGCTTAGCAATGGTGCCAATGAAAACGTGTGGAGGCAGCCATTTTCTGGCACTTTTGTGCTCCCCTTGGGATGCCTTTCGCAGCTGCCGTGTGCCTGGAGCTCAGAGCTTGCTGGTTTAAAAAGCTCTACACCTAGGCGTAACCCTAACCCTAACCGTAACACTGGTCATTTAAATCAGCCTGGGTTTAGGAATTATCCCAAGGGAAAAGCTGTGGAGACAGCCATGTTGTGGCACTTTTGCGCTCCCCTTGGGATGCCTTTCACAGCTGCAGTGTGCTTGGAGCACAGGGCTTCCTGGTTTACAAAACCACAACTTTAGCCCAAACTGGAGGCTTCTAAATCAGCCTTCGTTTCAGGACGTCCCTAAGGAAAAAGCTGTGGAGGCAGGCATGTTGAGGCACTTCTGCGCTATTCTTGGGCAGTCCTTCGCAGCTGCTGTGTTCTTGGAACTCAGGGCTTTCTGGTTAAAAGAACACTAACCCTAGGCCTAACTCAAACCTTAAGCCTAGGAAGGAAAATCAGCCTATGATTCGGGATGGTCTCATGGAAATAGCAGTGGAGGCAGCCAAGTTGTGTCACTTTTGCGCTCCCCTTGGGATGCCTTTAACAGCTGCAGTGTGCCTGGAGCACAGGGCTTCCTGGTTTTAAAAGTCCTAGGCCTAAGCCTAACAGTAACCCTAGGAAGGTAAATCAGCCGGGTATTAGGGTTCTTCCTAAGGAAAAAGCTGTGAAAGCAGCCATGTTGTGGACCTTCTGCGCTCCCTTTGGGATGCCTTTGGCAGATGCAGTAAGCCTGGAACTCAGGGCTTCCTGGTTAAAAAAATCCTAGCCCTAGGCTGAGCCCTAACCCTAACCCTAGGCAGATAAATCAGCCTAGGTATAGGGATGGTGCCAAGGAAAAAGCTGTGAAAGCTGCCATGTTGTTGCACTTTTGTACTCCCCTTGGGATGCCTTTCACAGCTGCCGTGTGCCTGGAGCTCAGGGCTTCCTGGTTTAAAAAACAATGTCCCTAGCTGAGACTGGAGGCAGGTGATTCAGCCTAGGCTTAGCAATGGTGCCAATGAAAACGTGTGGAGGCAGCCATTTTCTGGCACTTTTGTGCTCCCCTTGGGATGCCTTTCGCAGCTGCCGTGTGCCTGGAGCTCAGAGCTTGCTGGTTTAAAAAGCTCTACACCTAGGCGTAACCCTAACCCTAACCGTAACACTGGTCATTTAAATCAGCCTGGGTTTAGGAATTATCCCAAGGGAAAAGCTGTGGAGACAGCCATGTTGTGGCACTTTTGCGCTCCCCTTGGGATGCCTTTCACAGCTGCAGTGTGCTTGGAGCACAGGACTTCCTGGTGTAAAATACCACAACTTTAGCCCAAACTGGAGGCTTCTAAATCAGCCTTCGTTTCGGGACGTCCCCAAGGAAAAAGCTGTGGAGGCAGGCATGTTGAGGCACTTCTGCGCTCTTCTTGGGTAGTCCTTCGCAGCTGCTGTGTTCTTGGAACTCAGGGCTTTCTGGTTAAAAGAACACTAACCCTAGGCCTAACTCAAACCTTAAGCCTAGGAAGGAAAATCAGCCTATGATTCGGGATGGTCTCATGGAAATAGCAGTGGAGGCAGCCAAGTTGTGTCACTTTTGCGCTCCCCTTGGGATGCCTTTAACAGCTGCAGTGTGCCTGGAGCACAGGGCTTCCTGGTTTTAAAAGTCCTAGGCCTAAGCCTAACAGTAACCCTAGGAAGGTAAATCAGCCGGGTATTAGGGTTCTTCCTAAGGAAAAAGCTGTGAAAGCAGCCATGTTGTGGCACTTCTGCACTCCCTTTGGGATGCCTTTGGCAGATGCAGTAAGCCTGGAACGCAGGGCTTCCTGCTTAAAAAAATCCTAGCCCTAGGCTGAGCCCTAACCCTAACCCTAGGCAGATAAATCAGCCTAGGTATAGGGATGGTGCCAAGGAAAAAGCTGTGAAAGCTGCCATGTTGTTGCACTTTTGTACTCCCCTTGGGATGCCTTTCACAGCTGCCGTGTGCCTGGAGCTCAGGGCTTCCTGGTTTAAAAAACCATGTCCCTAGCTGAGACTGGAGGCAGGTGATTCAGCCTAGGCTTAGCAATGGTGCCAATGAAAACGTGTGGAGGCAGCCATTTTCTGGCACTTTTGTGCTCCCCTTGGGATGCCTTTCGCAGCTGCCGTGTGCCTGGAGCTCAGAGCTTGCTGGTTTAAAAAGCTCTACACCTAGGCGTAACCCTAACCCTAACCGTAACACTGGTCATTTAAATCAGCCTGGGTTTAGGAATTATCCCAAGGGAAAAGCTGTGGAGACAGCCATGTTGTGGCACTTTTGCGCTCCCCTTGGGATGCCTTTCACAGCTGCAGTGTGCTTGGAGCACAGGGCTTCCTGGTTTACAAAACCACAACTTTAGCCCAAACTGGAGGCTTCTAAATCAGCCTTCGTTTCGGGACGTCCCTAAGGAAAAAGCTGTGGAGGCAGGCATGTTGAGGCACTTCTGCGCTATTCTTGGGCAGTCCTTCGCAGCTGCTGTGTTCTTGGAACTCAGGGCTTTCTGGTTAAAAGAACACTAACCCTAGGCCTAACTCAAACCTTAAGCCTAGGAAGGAAAATCAGCCTATGATTCGGGATGGTCTCATGGAAATAGCAGTGGAGGCAGCCAAGTTGTGTCACTTTTGCGCTCCCCTTGGGATGCCTTTAACAGCTGCAGTGTGCCTGGAGCACAGGGCTTCCTGGTTTTAAAAGTCCTAGGCCTAAGCCTAACAGTAACCCTAGGAAGGTAAATCAGCCGGGTATTAGGGTTCTTCCTAAGGAAAAAGCTGTGAAAGCAGCCATGTTGTGGCACTTCTGCGCTCCCTTTGGGATGCCTTTGGCAGATGCAGTAAGCCTGGAACTCAGGGCTTCCTGGTTAAAAAAATCCTAGCCCTAGGCTGAGCCGTAACCCTAACCCTAGGCAGATAAATCAGCCTAGGTATAGGGATGGTGCCAAGGAAAAAGCTGTGAAAGCTGCCATGTTGTTGCACTTTTGTACTCCCCTTGGGATGCCTTTCACAGCTGCCGTGTGCCTGGAGCTCAGGGCTTCCTGGTTTAAAAAACAATGTCCCTAGCTGAGACTGGAGGCAGGTGATTCAGCCTAGGCTTAGCAATGGTGCCAATGAAAACGTGTGGAGGCAGCCATTTTCTGGCACTTTTGTGCTCCCCTTGGGATGCCTTTCGCAGCTGCCGTGTGCCTGGAGCTCAGAGCTTGCTGGTTTAAAAAGCTCTACACCTAGGCGTAACCCTAACCCTAACCGTAACACTGGTCATTTAAATCAGCCTGGGTTTAGGAATTATCCCAAGGGAAAAGCTGTGGAGACAGCCATGTTGTGGCACTTTTGCGCTCCCCTTGGGATGCCTTTCACAGCTGCAGTGTGCTTGGAGCACAGGGCTTCCTGGTGTAAAATACCACAACTTTAGCCCAAACTGGAGGCTTCTAAATCAGCCTTCGTTTCGGGACGTCCCCAAGGAAAAAGCTGTGGAGGCAGGCATGTTGAGGCACTTCTGCGCTCTTCTTGGGCAGTCCTTCGCAGCTGCTGTGTTCTTGGAACTCAGGGCTTTCTGGTTAAAAGAACACTAACCCTAGGCCTAACTCAAACCTTAAGCCTAGGAAGGAAAATCAGCCTATGATTCGGGATGGTCTCATGGAAATAGCAGTGGAGGCAGCCAAGTTGTGTCACTTTTGCGCTCCCCTTGGGATGCCTTTAACAGCTGCAGTGTGCCTGGAGCACACGGCTTCCTGGTTTTAAAAGTCCTAGGCCTAAGCCTAACAGTAACCCTAGGAAGGTAAATCAGCCGGGTATTAGGGTTCTTCCTAAGGAAAAAGCTGTGAAAGCAGCCATGTTGTGGCACTTCTGCGCTCCCTTTGGGATGCCTTTGGCAGATGCAGTAAGCCTGGAACTCAGGGCTTCCTGGTCAAAAAAATCCTAGCCCTAGGCTGAGCCCTAACCCTAACCCTAGGCAGATAAATCAGCCTAGGTATAGGGATGGTGCCAAGGAAAAAGCTGTGAAAGCAGCCATGTTGTTGCACTTTTGTACTCCCCTTGGGATGCCTTTCACAGCTGCCGTGTGCCTGGAGCTCAGGGCTTCCTGGTTTAAAAAACCATGTCCCTAGCTGAGACTGGAGGCAGGTGATTCAGCCTAGGCTTAGCAATGGTGCCAATGAAAACGTGTGGAGGCAGCCATTTCCTGGCACTTTTGTGCTCCCCTTGGGATGCCTTTCGCAGCTGCCGTGTGCCTGGAGCTCAGAGCTTGCTGGTTTAAAAAGCTCTACACCTAGGCGTAACCCTAACCCTAACCGTAACACTGGTCATTTAAATCAGCCTGGGTTTAGGAATTATCCCAAGGGAAAAGCTGTGGAGACAGCCATGTTGTGGCACTTTTGCGCTCCCCTTGGGATGCCTTTCACAGCTGCAGTGTGCTTGGAGCACAGGACTTCCTGGTGTAAAATACCACAACTTTAGCCCAAAATGGAGGCTTCTAAATCAGCCTTCGTTTCGGGACGTCCCCAAGGAAAAAGCTGTGGAGGCAGGCATGTTGAGGCACTTCTGCGCTCTTCTTGGGTAGTCCTTCGCAGCTGCTGTGTTCTTGGAACTCAGGGCTTTCTGGTTAAAAGAGCACTAACCCTAGGCCTAACTCAAACCATAAGCCTAGGAAGGAAAATCAGCCTATGATTCGGGATGGTCTCATGGAAATAGCAGTGGAGGCAGCCAAGTTGTGTCACTTTTGCGCTCCCCTTGGGATGCCTTTAACAGCTGCAGTGTGCCTGGAGCACAGGGCTTCCTGGTTTAAAAAGTCCTAGGCCTAGGCCTAACAGTAACCCTAGGAAGGTAAATCAGCCGGGTATTAGGGTTCCTCCTAAGGAAAAAGCTGTGAAAGCAGCCATGTTGTGGCACTTCTGCGCTCCGCTTGGGATGCCTTTAACAGCTGCAGTGTGCCTGGAGCACAGGGCTTCCTGGTTTTAAAAGTCCTAGGCCTAGGCCTAACAGTAACCCTAGGAAGGTAAATCAGCCGGGTATTAGGGTTGTTCCTAAGGAAAAAGCTGTGAAAGCAGCCATGTTGTGGCACTTCTGCGCTCCCTTTGGGATGCCTTTGGCAGATGCAGTAAGCCTGGAACTCAGGGCTTCCTGGTTAAAAAAATCCTAGCCCTAGGCTGAGCCCTAACCCTAACCCTAGGCAGATAAATCAGCCTAGGTATAGGGATGGTGCCAAGGAAAAAGCTGTGAAAGCTGCCATGTTGTTGCACTTTTTTACTCCCTTTGGGATGCCTTTCACAGCTGCCGTGTGCCTGGAGCTCAGGGCTTCCTGGTTTAAAAAACCATATCCCTAGCTGAGACTGGAGGCAGGTAATTCAGCCTAGGCTTAGCAATGGTGCCAATGAAAACGTGTGGAGGCGGCCATTTTCTGGCACTTTTGTGCTCCCCTTGGGATGCCTTTCAGAGCTGCCGTGTGCCTGGAGCTCAGAGCTTGCTGGTTTAAAAAGCTCTACACCTAGGCGTATTCCTAACCCTAACCGTAACACTGGTCATTTAAATCAGCCTGGGTTTAGGAATTATCCCAAGGGAAAAGCTGTGGAGACAGCCATGTTGTGGCACTTTTGCGCTCCCCTTGGGATGCCTTTCACAGCTGCAGTGAGCTTGGAGCACAGGGCTTCCTGGTGTAAAAAACCACAACTTTAGCCCAAACTGGAGGCTTCTAAATCAGCCTTCGTTTCGGGACTTCCCCAAGGAAAAAGCTGTGGAGGCAGGCATGTTGAGGCACTTCTGCGCTCTTCTTGGGTAGTCCTTCGCAGCTGCTGTGTTCTTGGAACTCAGGGCTTTCTGGTTAAAAGAACACTAACCCTAGGCCTAACTCAAACCTTAAGCCTAGGAAGGAAAATCAGCCTATGATTCGGGATGGTCTCATGGAAATAGCAGTGGAGGCAGCCAAGTTGTGTCACTTTTGCGCTCCTCTTGGGATGCCTTTAACAGCTGCAGTGTGCCTGGAGCACAGGGCTTCCTGGTTTTAAAAGTCCTAGGCCTAAGCCTAACAGTAACCCTAGGAAGGTAAATCAGCCGGGTATTAGGGTTCTTCCTAAGGAAAAAGCTGTGAAAGCAGCCATGTTGTGGCACTTCTGCGCTCCCTTTGGGATGCCTTTGGCAGATGCAGTAAGCCTGGAACTCAGGGCTTCCTGCTTAAAAAAATCCTTGCCCTTGGCTGAGCCCTAACCCTAACCCTAGGCAGATAAATCAGCCTAGGTATAGGGATGGTGCCAAGGAAAAAGCTGTGAAAGCTGCCATGTTGTTGCACTTTTGTACTCCCCTTGGGATGCCTTTCACAGCTGCCAAGTGCCTGGAGCTCAGGGCTTCCTGGTTTAAAAAACCATGTCCCTAGCTGAGACTGGAGGCAGGTAATTCAGCCTAGGCTTAGCAATGGTGCCAATGAAAACGTGTGGAGGCAGCCATTTTCTGGCACTTTTGTGCTCCCCTTGGGATGCCTTTCGCAGCTGCCGTGTGCCTGGAGCTCAGAGCTTGCTGGTTTAAAAAGCTCTACACCTAGGCGTAACCCTAACCCTAACCGTAACACTGGTCATTTAAATCAGCCTGGGTTTAGGAATTATCCCAAGGGAAAAGCTGTGGAGACAGCCATGTTGTGGCACTTTTGCGCTCCCCTTGGGATGCCTTTCACAGCTGCAGTGAGCTTGGAGCACAGGGCTTCCTGGTGTAAAAAACCACAACTTTAGCCCAAACTGGAGGCTTCTAAATCAGCCTTCGTTTCGGGACGTCCCCAAGGAAAAAGCTGTGGAGGCAGGCATGTTGAGGCACTTCGGCGCTCTTCTTGGGTAGTCCTTCGCAGCTGCTGTGTTCTTGGAACTCAGGGCTTTCTGGTTAAAAGAACACTAACCCTAGGCCTAACTCAAACCTTAAGCCTAGGAAGGAAAATCAGCCTATGATTCGGGATGGTCTCATGGAAATAGCAGTGGAGGCAGCCAAGTTGTGTCACTTTTGCGCTCCCCTTGGGATGCCTTTAACAGCTGCGGTGTGCCTGGAGCACAGGGCTTCCTGGTTTTAAAAGTCCTAGGCCTAGGCCTAACAGTAACCCTAGGAAGGTAAATCAGCCGGGTGTTAGGGTTCCTCCTAAGGAAAAAGCTGTGAAAGCAGCCATGTTGTGGCACTTCTGCGCTCCCCTTGGGATGCCTTTAACAGCTGCAGTGTGCCTGGAGCACAGGGCTTCCTGTTTTTAAAAGTCCTACGCCTAGGCCTAACAGTAACCCTAGGAAGGTAAATCAGCCGGGTATTAGGGTTCTTCCTAAGGAAAAAGCTGTGAAAGCAGCCATGTTGTGGCACTTCTGCGCTCCCTTTGGGATGCCTTTGGCAGATGCAGTAAGCCTGGAACTCAGGGCTTCCTGGTTAAAAAAATTCTTGCCCTTGGCTGAGCCCTAACCCTAACCCTAGGCAGATAAATCAGCCTAGGTATAGGGATGGTGCCAAGGAAAAAGCTGTGAAAGCTGCCATGTTGTTGCACTTTTGTACTCCCCTTGGGATGCCTTTCACAGCTGCCGTGTGCCTGGAGCTCAGGGCTTCCTGGTTTAAAAAACCATGTCCCTAGCTGAGACTGGAGGCAGGTAATTCAGCCTAGGCTTAGCAATGGTGCCAATAAAAACGTGTGGAGGCAGCCATTTTCTGGCACTTTTGTGCTCCCCTTGGGATGCCTTTCGCAGCTGCCGTGTGCCTGGAGCTCAGAGCTTGCTGGTTTAAAAAGCTCTACACCTAGGCGTAACCCTAACCCTAACCGTAACACTGGTCGTTTAAATCAGCCTGGGTTTAGGAATTATCCCAAGGGAAAAGCTGTGGAGGCAGCCATTTTCTGGCACTTTTGTGCTCCCCTTGGGATGCCTTTCGCAGCTGCCGTGTGCCTGGAGCTCAGAGCTTGCTGGTTTAAAAAGCTCTACACCTAGGCATAACCCTAACCCTAACCGTAACACTGGTCATTTAAATCAGCCTGGGTTTAGGAATTATCCCAAGGGAAAAGCTGTGGAGACAGCCATGTTGTGGCACTTTTGCGCTCCCCTTGGGATGCCTTTCACAGCTGCAGTGTGCTTGGAGCACAGGGCTTCCTGGTGTAAAAAACCACAACTTTAGCCCAAACTGGAGGCTTCTAAATCAGCCTTCGTTTCGGGACGTCCCCAAGGAAAAAGCTGTGGAGGCAGGCATGTTGAGGCACTTCTGCGCTCTTCTTGGGTAGTCCTTCGCAGCTGCTGTGTTCTTGGAACTCAGGGCTTTCTGGTTAAAAGAACACTAACCCTAGGCCTAACTCAAACCTTAAGCCTAGGAAGGAAAATCAGCCTATGATTTGGGATGGTCTCATGGAAATAGCAGTGGAGGCAGCCAAGTTGTGTCACTTTTGCGCTCCCCTTGGGATGCCTTTAACAGCTGCAGTGTGCCTGGAGCACAGGGCTTCCTGGTTTTAAAAGTCCTAGGCCTAGGCCTAACAGTAACCCTAGGAAGGTAAATCAGCCGGGTATTAGGGTTCTTCCTAAGGAAAAAGCTGTGAAAGCAGCCATGTTGTGGCACTTCTGCGCTCCCTTTGGGATGCCTTTGGCAAATGCAGTAAGCCTGGAACTCAGGGCTTCCTGGTTAAAAAAATCCTTGCCCTTGGCTGAGCCCTAACCCTAACCCTAGGCAGATAAATCAGCCGAGGTAGAGGGATGGTGCCAAGGAAAAAGCTGTGAAAGCTGCCATGTTGTTGCACTTTTGTACTCCCCTTGGGATGCCTTAAACAGCTGCCGTGTGTCTGGAGCTCAGGGCTTCCTGGTTTAAAAAACCATGTCCCTAGCTGAGACTGGAGGCAGGTAATTCAGCCTAGGCTTAGCAATGGTGCCAATAAAAACGTGTGGAGGCAGCCATTTTCTGGCACTTTTGTGCTCCCCTTGGGATGCCTTTCGCAGCTGCCGTGTGCCTGGAGCTCAGAGCTTGCTGGTTTAAAAAGCTCTACACCTAGGCATAACCCTAACCCTAACCGTAACACTGGTCATTTAAATCAGCCTGGGTTTAGGAATTATCCCAAGGGAAAAGCTGTGGAGACAGCCATGTTGTGGCACTTTTGCGCTCCCCTTGGGATGCCTTTCACAGCTGCAGTGTGCTTAGAGCACAGGGCTTCCTGGTGTAAAAAACCACAACTTTAGCCTAAACTGGAGGCTTCTAAATCAGCCTTCATTTCGGGACGTCCACAAAGAAAAAGCTGTGGAGGCAGGCATGTTGAGGCACTTCTGCACTCTTCTTGGGTAGTACTTCGCAGCTGCTGTGTTCTTGGAACTCAGGGCTTTCTGGTTAAAAGAACACTAACCCTAGGCCTAACTCAAACCTTAAGCCTAGGAAGGAAAATCAGCCTATGATTCGGGATGGTCTCATGGAAATAGCAGTGGAGGCAGCCAAGTTGTGTCACTTTTGCGCTCCCCTTGGGATGCCTTTAACAGCTGCAGTGTGCCTGGAGCACAGGGCTTCCTGGTTTTAAAAGTCCTAGGCCTAAGCCTAACAGTAACCCTAGGAAGGTAAATCAGCCGGGTATTAGGGTTCTTCCTAAGGAAAAAGCTGTGAAAGCAGCCATGTTGTGGCACTTCTGCGCTCCCTTTGGGATGCCTTTGGCAGATGCAGTAAGCCTGGAACTCAGGGCTTCCTGGTTAAAAAATCCTAGCCCTAGGCTGAGCCCTAAACCTAACCCTAGGCACATAAATCAGCCTAGGTATAGGGATGGTGCCAAGGAAAAAGCTTTGAAAGCTGCCATGTTGTTGCACTTTTGTACTCCCTTTGGGATGCCTTTCACAGCTGCCGTGTGCCTGGAGCTCAGGGCTTCCTGGTTTAAAAAACCATGTCCCTAGCTGAGACTGGAGGCAGGTAATTCAGCCTAGGCTTAGCAATGGTGCCAATGAAAACGTGTGGAGGCAGCCATTTTCTGGCACTTTTGTGCTCCCCTTGGGATGCCTTTCACAGCTGCCGTGTGCCTGGAGCTCAGAGCTTGCTGGTTTAAAAAGCTCTACACCTAGGCGTATTCCTAACCCTAACCGTAACACTGGTCATTTAAATCAGCCTGGGTTTAGGAATTATCCCAAGGGAAAAGCTGTGGAGACAGCCATGTTGTGGCACTTTTGTGCTCCCCTTGGGATGCCTTTTACAGCTGCAGTGTGCCTGGAGCACAGGGCTTCCTGGTTTTAAAAGTCCTAGGCCTAAGCCTAACAGTAACCCTAGGAAGGTAAATCAGCCGGGTATTAGGGTTCTTCCTAAGGAAAAAGCTGTGAAAGCAGCCATGTTGTGGCACTTCTGCGCTCCCTTTGGGATGCCTTTGGCAGATGCAGTATGCCTGGAACTCAGGGCTTCCTGGTTAAAAAAATCCTTGCCCTTGGCTGAGCCCTAACCCTAACCCTAGGCAGATAAATCAGCCTAGGTATAGGGATGGTGCCAAGGAAAAAGCTGTGAAAGCTGCCATGTTGTTGCACTTTTGTACTCCCCTTGGGATGCCTTTCACAGCTGCCAAGTGCCTGGAGCTCAGGGCTTCCTGGTTTAAAAAACCATGTCCCTAGCTGAGACTGGAGGCAGGTAATTCAGCCTAGGCTTAGCAATGGTGCCAATGAAAACGTGTGGAGGCAGCCATTTTCTGGCACTTTTGTGCTCCCCTTGGGATGCCTTTCGCAGCTGCCGTGTGCCTGGAGCTCAGAGCTTGCTGGTTTAAAAAGCTCTACACCTAGGCGTAACCCTAACCCTAACCGTAACACTGGTCATTTAAATCAGCCTGGGTTTAGGAATTATCCCAAGGGAAAAGCTGTGGAGACAGCCATGTTGTGGCACTTTTGCGCTCCCCTTGGGATGCCTTTCACAGCTGCAGTGAGCTTGGAGCACAGGGCTTCCTGGTGTAAAAAACCACAACTTTAGCCCAAACTGGAGGCTTCTAAATCAGCCTTCGTTTCGGGACGTCCCCAAGGAAAAAGCTGTGGAGGCAGGCATGTTGAGGCACTTCTGCGCTCTTCTTGGGTAGTCCTTCGCAGCTGCTGTGTTCTTGGAACTCAGGGCTTTCTGGTTAAAAGAACACTAACCCTAGGCCTAACTCAAACCTTAAGCCTAGGAAGGAAAATCAGCCTATGATTCGGGATGGTCTCATGGAAATAGCAGTGGAGGCAGCCAAGTTGTGTCACTTTTGCGCTCCCCTTGGGATGCCTTTAACAGCTGCAGTGTGCCTGGAGCACAGGGCTTCCTGGTTTTAAAAGTCCTAGGCCTAAGCCTAACAGTAACCCTAGGAAGGTAAATCAGCCGGGTATTAGGGTTCTTCCTAAGGAAAAAGCTGTGAAAGCAGCCATGTTGTGGCACTTCTGCGCTCCCTTTGGGATGCCTTTGGCAGATGCAGTAAGCCTGGAACTCAGGGCTTCCTGGTTAAAAAAATCCTAGCCCTAGGCTGAGCCCTAACCCTAACCCTAGGCAGATAAATCAGCCTAGGTAGAGGGATGGTGCCAAGGAAAAAGCTGTGAAAGCTGCCATGTTGTTGCACTTTTGTGCTCCCCTTGGGATGCCTTAAACAGCTGCCGTGTGCCTGGAGCTCAGGGCTTCCTGGTTTAAAAAACCATGTCCCTAGCTGAGACTGGAGGCAGGTAATTCAGCCTAGGCTTAGCAATGGTGCCAATAAAAACGTGTGGAGGCAGCCATTTTCTGGCACTTTTGTGCTCCCCTTGGGATGCCTTTCGCAGCTGCCGTGTGCCTGGAGCTCAGAGCTTGCTGGTTTAAAAAGCTCTACACCTAGGCATAACCCTAACCCTAACTGTAACACTGGTCATTTAAATCAGCCTGGGTTTAGGAATTATCCCAAGGGAAAAGCTGTGGAGAAAGCCATGTTGTGGCACTTTTGCGCTCCCCTTGGGATGCCTTTCACAGCTGCAGTGTGCTTGGAGCACAGGGCTTCCTGGTTTAAAATACCACAACTTTAGCCCAAACTGGAGGCTTCTAAATCAGCCTTCGTTTCGGGACGTCCTGAAAGAAAAAGCTGTGGAGGCAGGCATGTTGAGGCACTTCTGCGCTCTTCTTGGGTAGTCCTTCGCAGCTGCTGTGTTCTTGGAACTCAGGGCTTTCTGGTTAAAAGAACACTAACCCTAGGCCTAACTCAAACCTTAAGCCTAGGAAGGAAAATCAGCCTATGATTCGGGATGGTCTCATGGAAATAGCAGTGGAGGCAGCCAAGTTGTGTCACTTTTGCGCTCCCCTTGGGATGCCTTTAACAGCTGCAGTGTGCCTGGAGCACAGGGCTTCCTGGTTTTAAAAGTCCTAGGCCTAAGCCTAACAGTAACCCTAGGAAGGTAAATCAGCCGGGTATTAGGGTTCTTCCTAAGGAAAAAGCTGTGAAAGCAGCCATGTTGTGGCACTTCTGCGCTCCCCTTGGGATGCCTTTAAGAGCTGCAGTGTGCCTGGAGCACAGGGCTTCCTGGTTTTAAAAGTCCTAGGCCTAGGCCTAACAGTAACCCTAGGAAGGTAAATCAGCCGGGTATTAGGGTTCTTCCTAAGGAAAAAGCTGTGAAAGCAGCCATGTTGTGGCACTTCTGCGCTCCCTTTGGGATGCCTTTGGCAGATGCAGTAAGCCTGGAACTCAGGGCTTCCTGGTTAAAAAAATCCTGGCCCTTGGCTGAGCCCTAACCCTAACCCTAGGCAGATAAATCAGCCTAGGTATAGGGATGGTGCCAAGGAAAAAGCTGTGAAAGCTGCCATGTTGTTGCACTTTTGTACTCCCCTTGGGATGCCTTTCACAGCTGCCAAGTGCCTGGAGCTCAGGGCTTCCTGGTTTAAAAAAACATGTCCCTAGCTGAGACTGGAGGCAGGTAATTCAGCCTAGGCATAGCAATGGTGCCAATAAAAACGTGTGGAGGCAGCCATTTTCTGGCACTTTTGTGCTCCCCTTGGGATGCCTTTCGCAGCTGCCGTGTGCCTGGAGCTCAGAGCTTGCTGGTTTAAAAAGCTCTACACCTAGGCGTAACCCAAACCCTAACCGTAACACTGGTCATTTAAATCAGCCTGGGTTTAGGAATTATCCCAAGGAAAAAGCTGTGGAGGCAGCCATTTTCTGGCACTTTTGTGCTCCCCTTGGGATGCCTTTCACAGCTGCCGTGTGCCTGGAGCTCAGAGCTTGCTGGTTTAAAAAGCTCTACACCTAGGCATAACCCTAACCCTAACCGTAACACTGGTCATTTAAATCAGCCTGGGTTTAGGAATTATCCCACGGGAAAAGCTGTGGAGACAGCCATGTTGTGGCACTTTTGCGCTCCCCTTGGGATGCCTTTCACAGCTGCAGTGAGCTTGGAGCACAGGGCTTCCTGGTGTAAAAAACCACAACTTTAGCCCAAACTGGAGGCTTCTAAATCAGCCTTCGTTTCGGGACGTCCCCAAGGAAAAAGCTCTGGAGGCAGGCATGTTGAGGTACTTCTGCGCTCTTCTTGGGTAGTCCTTCGCAGCTGCTGTGTTCTTGGAACTCAGGGCTTTCTGGTTAAAAGAACACTAACCCTAGGCCTAACTCAAACCTTAAGCCTAGGAAGGAAAATCAGCCTATGATTCGGGATGGTCTCATGGAAATAGCAGTGGAGGCAGCCAAGTTGTGTCACTTTTGCGCTCCCCTTGGGATGCCTTTAACAGCTGCAGTGTGCCTAGAGAACAGGGCTTCCTGGTTTTAAAAGTCCTAGGCCTAGGCCTAACAGTAACCCTAGGAAGGTAAATCAGCCGGGTATTAGGGTTCTTCCTAAGGAAAAAGCTGTGAAAGCAGCCATGTTGTGGCACTTCTGCGCTCCCTTTGGGATGCCTTTAACAGCTGCAGTGTGCCTGGAGCACAGGGCTTCCTGGTTTTAAAAGTCCTAGGCCTAGGCCTGACAGTAACCCTAGGAAGGTAAATCAGCTGGATATTAGGGTTCTTCCTAAGGAAAAAGCTGTGAAAGCAGCCATGTTGTTGCACTTCTGCACTCCCTTTGGGATGCCTTTGGCAGATGCAGTAAGCCTGGAACTCAGGGCTTCCTGGTTAAAAAAATCCTTGCCCTTGGCTGAGCCCTAACCCTAACCCTAGGCAGATAAATCAGCCTAGGTATAGGGATGGTGCCAAGGAAAAAGCTGTGAAAGCTGCCATGTTGTTGCACTTTTGTACTCCCCTTGGGATGCCTTTCACAGCTGCCAAGTGCCTGGAGCTCAGGGCTTCCTGGTTTAAAAAACCATGTCCCTAGCTGAGACTGGAGGCAGGTAATTCAGCCTAGGCTTAGCAATGGTGCCAATGAAAACGTGTGGAGGCAGCCATTTTCTGGCACTTTTGTGCTCCCCTTGGGATGCCTTTCGCAGCTGCCGTGTGCCTGGAGCTCAGAGCTTGCTGGTTTAAAAAGCTGTACACCTAGGCATAACCCTAACCCTAACCGTAACACTGGTCATTTAAATCAGCCTGGGTTTAGGAATTATCCCAAGGGAAAAGCTGTGGAGACAGCCATGTTGTGGCACTTTTGCGCTCCCCTTGGGATGCCTTTCACAGCTGCAGTGAGCTTGGAGCACAGGGCTTCCTGGTGTAAAAAAGTACAACTTTAGCCCAAACTGGAGGCTTCTAAATCAGCCTTCGTTTCGGGACGTCCCCAAGGAAAAAGCTGTGGAGGCAGGCATGTTGAGGCACTTCTGCGCTCTTCTTGGGTAGTCCTTCGCAGCTGCTCTGTCCTAGGAACTCAGGGCTTTCTGGTTAAAAGAACACTAACCCTAGGCCTAACTCAAACCTTAAGCCTAGGAAGGAAAATCAGCCTATGATTCGGGATGGTCTCATGGAAATAGCAGTGGAGGCAGCCAAGTTGTGTCACTTTTGCGCTCCCCTTGGGATGCCTTTAACAGCTGCAGTGTTCCTGGAGCACAGGGCTTCCTGGTTTTAAAAGTCCTAGGCCTAAGCCTAACAGTAACCCTAGGAAGGTAAATCAGCCGGGTATTAGGGTTCTTCCTAAGGAAAAAGCTGTGAAAGCAGCCATGTTGTGGCACTTCTGCGCTCCCTTTGGGATGCCTTTGGCAGATGCAGTAAGCCTGGAACTCAGGGCTTCCTGGTTAAAAAAATCCTTGCCCTTGGCTGAGCCCTAACCCTAACCCTAGGCAGATAAATCAGCCTAGGTATAGGGATGGTGCCAAGGAAAAAGCTGTGAAAGCTGCCATGTTGTTGCACTTTTGTACTCCCCTTGGGATGCCTTTCACAGCTGCCAAGTGCCTGGAGCTCAGGGCTTCCTGGTTTAAAAAACCATGTCCCTAGCTGAGACTGGAGGCAGGTAATTCAGCCTAGGCTTAGCAATGGTGCCAATAAAAACGTGTGGAGGCAGCCATTTTCTGGCACTTTTGTGCTCCCCTTGGGATGCCTTTCGCAGCTGCCGTGTGCCTGGAGCTCAGAGCTTGCTGGTTTAAAAAGCTCTACACCTAGGCGTAACCCTAACCCTAACCGTAACACTGGTCATTTAAATCAGCCTGGGTTTAGGAATTATCCCAAGGGAAAAGCTGTGGAGACAGCCATGTTGTGGCACTTTTGCGCTCCCCTTGGGATGCCTTTCACAGCTGCAGTGAGCTTGGAGCACAGGGCTTCCTGGTGTAAAAAACCACAACTTTAGCCCAAACTGGAGGCTTCTAAATCAGCCTTCGTTTCGGGACGTCCCCAAGGAAAAAGCTGTGGAGGCAGGCATGTTGAGGCACTTCTGCGCTCTTCTTGGGTAGTCCTTCGCAGCTGCTGTGTTCTTGGAACTCAGGGCTTTCTGGTTAAAAGAACACTAACCCTAGGCCTAACTCAAACCTTAAGCCTAGGAAGGAAAATCAGCCTATGATTCGGGATGGTCTCATGGAAATAGCAGTGGAGGCAGCCAAGTTGTGTCACTTTTGCGCTCCCCTTGGGATGCCTTTAACAGCTGCAGTGTGCCTGGAGCACAGGGCTTCCTGGTTTTAAAAGTCCTAGGCCTAAGCCTAACAGTAACCCTAGGAAGGTAAATCAGCCGGGTATTAGGGTTCTTCCTAAGGAAAAAGCTGTGAAAGCAGCCATGTTGTGGCACTTCTGCGCTCCCTTTGGGATGCCTTTGGCAGATGCAGTAAGCCTGGAACTCAGGGCTTCCTGGTTAAAAAAATCCTAGCCCTAGGCTGAGCCCTAACCCTAACCCTAGGCAGATAAATCAGCCTAGGTAGAGGGATGGTGCCAAGGAAAAAGCTGTGAAAGCTGCCATGTTGTTGCACTTTTGTGCTCCCCTTGGGATGCCTTAAAAAGCTGCCGTGTGCCTGGAGCTCAGGGCTTCCTGGTTTAAAAAACCATGTCCCTAGCTGAGACTGGAGGCAGGTAATTCAGCCTAGGCTTAGCAATGGTGCCAATAAAAACGTGTGGAGGCAGCCATTTTCTGGCACTTTTGTGCTCCCCTTGGGATGCCTTTCGCAGCTGCCGTGTGCCTGGAGCTCAGAGCTTGCTGGTTTAAAAAGCTCTACACCTAGGCATAACCCTAACCCTAACTGTAACACTGGTCATTTAAATCAGCCTGGGTTTAGGAATTATCCCAAGGGAAAAGCTGTGGAGAAAGCCATGTTGTGGCACTTTTGCGCTCCCCTTGGGATGCCTTTCACAGCTGCAGTGTGCTTGGAGCACAGGGCTTCCTGGTGTAAAATACCACAACTTTAGCCCAAACTGGAGGCTTCTAAATCAGCCTTCGTTTCGGGACGTCCTGAAAGAAAAAGCTGTGGAGGCAGGCATGTTGAGGCACTTCTGCGCTCTTCTTGGGTAGTCCTTCGCAGCTGCTGTGTTCTTGGAACTCAGGGCTTTCTGGTTAAAAGAACACTAACCCTAGGCCTAACTCAAACCTTAAGCCTAGGAAGGAAAATCAGCCTATGATTCGGGATGGTCTCATGGAAATAGCAGTGGAGGCAGCCAAGTTGTGTCACTTTTGCGCTCCCCTTGGGATGCCTTTAACAGCTGCAGTGTGCCTGGAGCACAGGGCTTCCTGGTTTTAAAAGTCCTAGGCCTAAGCCTAACAGTAACCCTAGGAAGGTAAATCAGCCGGGTATTAGGGTTCTTCCTAAGGAAAAAGCTGTGAAAGCAGCCATGTTGTGGCACTTCTGCGCTCCCTTTGGGATGCCTTTGGCAGATGCAGTATGCCTGGAACTCAGGGCTTCCTGGTTAAAAAAATCCTTGCCCTTGGCTGAGCCCTAACCCTAACCCTAGGCAGATAAATCAGCCTAGGTATAGGGATGGTGCCAAGGAAAAAGCTGTGAAAGCTGCCATGTTGTTGCACTTTTGTACTCCCCTTGGGATGCCTTTCACAGCTGCCAAGTGCCTGGAGCTCAGGGCTTCCTGGTTTAAAAAACCATGTCCCTAGCTGAGACTGGAGGCAGGTAATTCAGCCTAGGCTTAGCAATGGTGCCAATAAAAACGTGTGGAGGCAGCCATTTTCTGGCACTTTTGTGCTCCCCTTGGGATGCCTTTCGCAGCTGCCGTGTGCCTGGAGCTCAGAGCTTGCTGGTTTAAAAAGCTCTACACCTAGGCGTAACCCTAACCCTAACCGTAACACTGGTCATTTAAATCAGCCTGGGTTTAGGAATTATCCCAAGGGAAAAGCTGTGGAGACAGCCATGTTGTGGCACTTTTGCGCTCCCCTTGGGATGCCTTTCACAGCTGCAGTGAGCTTGGAGCACAGGGCTTCCTGGTGTAAAAAACCACAACTTTAGCCCAAACTGGAGGCTTCTAAATCAGCCTTCGTTTCGGGACGTCCCCAAGGAAAAAGCTGTGGAGGCAGGCATGTTGAGGCACTTCTGCGCTCTTCTTGGGTAGTCCTTCGCAGCTGCTGTGTTCTTGGAACTCAGGGCTTTCTGGTTAAAAGAACACTAACCCTAGGCCTAACTCAAACCTTAAGCCTAGGAAGGAAAATCAGCCTATGATTCGGGATGGTCTCATGGAAATAGCAGTGGAGGCAGCCAAGTTGTGTCACTTTTGCGCTCCCCTTGGGATGCCTTTAACAGCTGCAGTGTGCCTGGAGCACAGGGCTTCCTGGTTTTAAAAGTCCTAGGCCTAGGCCTAACAGTAACCCTAGGAAGGTAAATCAGCCGGGTATTAGGGTTCCTCCTAAGGAAAAAGCTGTGAAAGCAGCCATGTTGTGGCACTTCTGCGCTCCCCTTGGGATGCCTTTAAGAGCTGCAGTGTGCCTGGAGCACAGGGCTTCCTGGTTTTAAAAGTCCTAGGCCTAGGCCTAACAGTAACCCTAGGAAGGTAAATCAGCCGGGTATTAGGGTTCTTCCTAAGGAAAAAGCTGTGAAAGCAGCCATGTTGTGGCACTTCTGCGCTCCCTTTGGGATGCCTTTGGCAGATGCAGTAAGCCTGGAACTCAGGGCTTCCTGGTTAAAAAAATCCTGGCCCTTGGCTGAGCCCTAACCCTAACCCTAGGCAGATAAATCAGCCTAGGTATAGGGATGGTGCCAAGGAAAAAGCTGTGAAAGCTGCCATGTTGTTGCACTTTTGTACTCCCCTTGGGATGCCTTTCACAGCTGCCAAGTGCCTGGAGCTCAGGGCTTCCTGGTTTAAAAAAACATGTCCCTAGCTGAGACTGGAGGCAGGTAATTCAGCCTAGGCATAGCAATGGTGCCAATAAAAACGTGTGGAGGCAGCCATTTTCTGGCACTTTTGTGCTCCCCTTGGGATGCCTTTCGCAGCTGCCGTGTGCCTGGAGCTCAGAGCTTGCTGGTTTAAAAAGCTCTACACCTAGGCGTAACCCAAACCCTAACCGTAACACTGGTCATTTAAATCAGCCTGGGTTTAGGAATTATCCCAAGGAAAAAGCTGTGGAGGCAGCCATTTTCTGGCACTTTTGTGCTCCCCTTGGGATGCCTTTCACAGCTGCCGTGTGCCTGGAGCTCAGAGCTTGCTGGTTTAAAAAGCTCTACACCTAGGCATAACCCTAACCCTAACCGTAACACTGGTCATTTAAATCAGCCTGGGTTTAGGAATTATCCCAAGGGAAAAGCTGTGGAGACAGCCATGTTGTGGCACTTTTGCGCTCCCCTTGGGATGCCTTTCACAGCTGCAGTGAGCTTGGAGCACAGGGCTTCCTGGTGTAAAAAACCACAACTTTAGCCCAAACTGGAGGCTTCTAAATCAGCCTTCGTTTCGGGACGTCCCCAAGGAAAAAGCTCTGGAGGCAGGCATGTTGAGGTACTTCTGCGCTCTTCTTGGGTAGTGCTTCGCAGCTGCTGTGTTCTTGGAACTCAGGGCTTTCTGGTTAAAAGAACACTAACCCTAGGCCTAACTCAAACCTTAAGCCTAGGAAGGAAAATCAGCCTATGATTCGGGATGGTCTCATGGAAATAGCAGTGGAGGCAGCCAAGTTGTGTCACTTTTGCGCTCCCCTTGGGATGCCTTTAACAGCTGCAGTGTGCCTAGAGAACAGGGCTTCCTGGTTTTAAAAGTCCTAGGCCTAAGCCTAACAGTAACCCTAGGAAGGTAAATCAGCCGGGTATTAGGGTTCTTCCTAAGGAAAAAGCTGTGAAAGCAGCCATGTTGTGGCACTTCTGCGCTCCCTTTGGGATGCCTTTAACAGCTGCAGTGTGCCTGGAGCACAGGGCTTCCTGGTTTTAAAAGTCCTAGGCCTAGGCCTGACAGTAACCCTAGGAAGGTAAATCAGCCGGATATTAGGGTTCTTCCTAAGGAAAAAGCTGTGAAAGCAGCCATGTTGTGGCACTTCTGCACTCCCTTTGGGATGCCTTTGGCAGATGCAGTAAGCCTGGAACTCAGGGCTTCCTGGTTAAAAAAATCCTTGCCCTTGGCTGAGCCCTAACCCTAACCCTAGGCAGATAAATCAGCCTAGGTATAGGGATGGTGCCAAGGAAAAAGCTGTGAAAGCTGCCATGTTGTTGCACTTTTGTACTCCCCTTGGGATGCCTTTCACAGCTGCCAAGTGCCTGGAGCTCAGGGCTTCCTGGTTTTAAAAAACCATGTCCCTAGCTGAGACTGGAGGCAGGTAATTCAGCCTAGGCTTAGCAATGGTGCCAATGAAAACGTGTGGAGGCAGCCATTTTCTGGCACTTTTGTGCTCCCCTTGGGATGCCTTTCGCAGCTGCCGTGTGCCTGGAGCTCAGAGCTTGCTGGTTTAAAAAGCTGTACACCTAGGCATAACCCTAACCCTAACCGTAACACTGGTCATTTAAATCAGCCTGGGTTTAGGAATTATCCCAAGGGAAAAGCTGTGGAGACAGCCATGTTGTGGCACTTTTGCGCTCCCCTTGGGATGCCTTTCACAGCTGCAGTGAGCTTGGAGCACAGGGCTTCCTGGTGTAAAAAAGTACAACTTTAGCCCAAACTGGAGGCTTCTAAATCAGCCTTCGTTTCGGGACGTCCCCAAGGAAAAAGCTGTGGAGGCAGGCATGTTGAGGCACTTCTGCGCTCTTCTTGGGTAGTCCTTCGCAGCTGCTCTGTCCTAGGAACTCAGGGGCTTTCTGGTTAAAAGAACACTAACCCTAGGCCTAACTCAAACCTTAAGCCTAGGAAGGAAAATCAGCCTATGATTCGGGATGGTCTCATGGAAATAGCAGTGGAGGCAGCCAAGTTGTGTCACTTTTGCGCTCCCCTTGGGATGCCTTTAACAGCTGCAGTGTGCCTGGAGCACAGGGCTTCCTGGTTTTAAAAAGTCCTAGGCCTAAGCCTAACAGTAACCCTAGGAAGGTAAATCAGCCGGGTATTAGGGTTCTTCCTAAGGAAAAAGCTGTGAAAGCAGCCATGTTGTGGCACTTCTGCGCTCCCTTTGGGATGCCTTTGGCAGATGAAGTAAGCCTGGAACTCAGGGCTTCCTGGTTAAAAAAATCCTTGCCCTTGGCTGAGCCCTAACCCTAACCCTAGGCAGATAAATCAGCCTAGGTATAGGGATGGTGCCAAGGAAAAAGCTGTGAAAGCTGCCATGTTGTTGCACTTTTGTACTCCCCTTGGGATGCCTTTCACAGCTGCCAAGTGCCTGGAGCTCAGGGCTTCCTGGTTTAAAAAACCATGTCCCTAGCTGAGACTGGAGGCAGGTAATTCAGCCTAGGCTTAGCAATGGTGCCAATGAAAACGTGTGGAGGCAGCCATTTTCTGGCACTTTTGTGCTCCCCTTGGGATGCCTTTCGCAGCTGCCGTGTGCCTGGAGCTCAGAGCTTGCTGGTTTAAAAAGCTCTACACCTAGGCGTAACCCTAACCCTAACCGTAACACTGGTCATTTAAATCAGCCTGGGTTTAGGAATTATCCCAAGGGGAAAAGCTGTGGAGACAGCCATGTTGTGGCACTTTTGCGCTCCCCTTGGGATGCCTTTCACAGCTGCAGTGAGCTTGACAGGGCTTCCTGGTGTAAAAAACCACAACTTTAGCCCAAACTGGAGGCTTCTAAATCAGCCTTCGTTTCGGGACGTCCCCAAGGAAAAAGCTGTGGAGGCAGGCATGTTGAGGCACTTCTGCGCTCTTCTTGGGTAGTCCTTCGCAGCTGCTGTGTTCTTGGAACTCAGGGCTTTCTGGTTAAAAGAACACTAACCCTAGGCCTAACTCAAACCTTAAGCCTAGGAAGGAAAATCAGCCTATGATTCGGGATGGTCTCATGGAAATAGCAGTGGAGGCAGCCAAGTTGTGTCACTTTTGCGCTCCCCTTGGGATGCCTTTAACAGCTGCAGTGTGCCTGGAGCACAGGGCTTCCTGGTTTTAAAAGTCCTAGGCCTAAGCCTAACAGTAACCCTAGGAAGGTAAATCAGCCGGGTATTAGGGTTCTTCCTAAGGAAAAAGCTGTGAAAGCAGCCATGTTGTGGCACTTCTGCGCTCCCTTTGGGATGCCTTTGGCAGATGCAGTAAGCCTGGAACTCAGGGCTTCCTGGTTAAAAAAATCCTAGCCCTAGGCTGAGCCCTAACCCTAACCCTAGGCAGATAAATCAGCCTAGGTAGAGGGATGGTGCCAAGGAAAAAGCTGTGAAAGCTGCCATGTTGTTGCACTTTTGTGCTCCCCTTGGGATGCCTTAAAAAGCTGCCGTGTGCCTGGAGCTCAGGGCTTCCTGGTTTAAAAAACCATGTCCCTAGCTGAGACTGGAGGCAGGTAATTCAGCCTAGGCTTAGCAATGGTGCCAATAAAAACGTGTGGAGGCAGCCATTTTCTGGCACTTTTGTGCTCCCCTTGGGATGCCTTTCGCAGCTGCCGTGTGCCTGGAGCTCAGAGCTTGCTGGTTTAAAAAGCTCTACACCTAGGCATAACCCTAACCCTAACTGTAACACTGGTCATTTAAATCAGCCTGGGTTTAGGAATTATCCCAAGGGAAAAGCTGTGGAGAAAGCCATGTTGTGGCACTTTTGCGCTCCCCTTGGGATGCCTTTCACAGCTGCAGTGTGCTTGGAGCACAGGGCTTCCTGGTTTAAAATACCACAACTTTAGCCCAAACTGGAGGCTTCTAAATCAGCCTTCGTTTCGGGACGTCCTGAAAGAAAAAGCTGTGGAGGCAGGCATGTTGAGGCACTTCTGCGCTCTTCTTGGGTAGTCCTTCGCAGCTGCTGTGTTCTTGGAACTCAGGGCTTTCTGGTTAAAAGAACACTAACCCTAGGCCTAACTCAAACCTTAAGCCTAGGAAGGAAAATCAGCCTATGATTCGGGATGGTCTCATGGAAATAGCAGTGGAGGCAGCCAAGTTGTGTCACTTTTGCGCTCCCCTTGGGATGCCTTTAACAGCTGCAGTGTGCCTGGAGCACAGGGCTTCCTGGTTTTAAAAGTCCTAGGCCTAAGCCTAACAGTAACCCTAGGAAGGTAAATCAGCCGGGTATTAGGGTTCTTCCTAAGGAAAAAGCTGTGAAAGCAGCCATGTTGTGGCACTTCTGCGCTCCCCTTGGGATGCCTTTAAGAGCTGCAGTGTGCCTGGAGCACAGGGCTTCCTGGTTTTAAAAGTCCTAGGCCTAGGCCTAACAGTAACCCTAGGAAGGTAAATCAGCCGGGTATTAGGGTTCTTCCTAAGGAAAAAGCTGTGAAAGCAGCCATGTTGTGGCACTTCTGCGCTCCCTTTGGGATGCCTTTGGCAGATGCAGTAAGCCTGGAACTCAGGGCTTCCTGGTTAAAAAAATCCTGGCCCTTGGCTGAGCCCTAACCCTAACCCTAGGCAGATAAATCAGCCTAGGTATAGGGATGGTGCCAAGGAAAAAGCTGTGAAAGCTGCCATGTTGTTGCACTTTTGTACTCCCCTTGGGATGCCTTTCACAGCTGCCGTGTGCCTGGAGCTCAGGGCTTCCTGGTTTAAAAAAACATGTCCCTAGCTGAGACTGGAGGCAGGTAATTCAGCCTAGGCATAGCAATGGTGCCAATAAAAACGTGTGGAGGCAGCCATTTTCTGGCACTTTTGTGCTCCCCTTGGGATGCCTTTCACAGCTGCCGTGTGCCTGGAGCTCAGAGCTTGCTGGTTTAAAAAGCTCTACACCTAGGCATAACCCTAACCCTAACCGTAACACTGGTCATTTAAATCAGCCTGGGTTTAGGAATTATCCCAAGGGAAAAGCTGTGGAGACAGCCATGTTGTGGCACTTTTGCGCTCCCCTTGGGATGCCTTTCACAGCTGCAGTGAGCTTGGAGCACAGGGCTTCCTGGTGTAAAAAACCACAACTTTAGCCCAAACTGGAGGCTTCTAAATCAGCCTTCGTTTCGGGACGTCCCCAAGGAAAAAGCTCTGGAGGCAGGCATGTTGAGGTACTTCTGCGCTCTTCTTGGGTAGTGCTTCGCAGCTGCTGTGTTCTTGGAACTCAGGGCTTTCTGGTTAAAAGAACACTAACCCTAGGCCTAACTCAAACCTTAAGCCTAGGAAGGAAAATCAGCCTATGATTCGGGATGGTCTCATGGAAATAGCAGTGGAGGCAGCCAAGTTGTGTCACTTTTGCGCTCCCCTTGGGATGCCTTTAACAGCTGCAGTGTGCCTAGAGAACAGGGCTTCCTGGTTTTAAAAGTCCTAGGCCTAAGCCTAACAGTAACCCTAGGAAGGTAAATCAGCCGGGTATTAGGGTTCTTCCTAAGGAAAAAGCTGTGAAAGCAGCCATGTTGTGGCACTTCTGCGCTCCCTTTGGGATGCCTTTAACAGCTGCAGTGTGCCTGGAGCACAGGGCTTCCTGGTTTTAAAATAAAAGTCCTAGGCCTAGGCCTGACAGTAACCCTAGGAAGGTAAATCAGCCGGATATTAGGGTTCTTCCTAAGGAAAAAGCTGTGAAAGCTGCCATGTTGTGGCACTTCTGCACTCCCTTTGGGATGCCTTTGGCAGATGCAGTAAGCCTGGAACTCAGGGCTTCCTGGTTAAAAAAATCCTTGCCCTTGGCTGAGCCCTAACCCTAACCCTAGGCAGATAAATCAGCCTAGGTATAGGGATGGTGCCAAGGAAAAAGCTGTGAAAGCTGCCATGTTGTTGCACTTTTGTACTCCCCTTGGGATGCCTTTCACAGCTGCCAAGTGCCTGGAGCTCAGGGCTTCCTGGTTTAAAAAACCATGTCCCTAGCTGAGACTGGAGGCAGGTAATTCAGCCTAGGCTTAGCAATGGTGCCAATGAAAACGTGTGGAGGCAGCCATTTTCTGGCACTTTTGTGCTCCCCTTGTGATGCCTTTCGCAGCTGCCATGTGCCTGGAGCTCAGAGCTTGCTGGTTTAAAAAGCTCTACACCTAGGCATAACCCTAACCCTAACCGTAACACTGGTCATTTAAATCAGCCTGGGTTTAGGAATTATCCCAAGGGAAAAGCTGTGGAGACAGCCATGTTGTGGCACTTTTGCGCTCCCCTTGGGATGCCTTTCACAGCTGCAGTGAGCTTGGAGCACAGGGCTTCCTGGTGTAAAAAAGTACAACTTTAGCCCAAACTTGAGGCTTCTAAATCAGCCTTCGTTTCGGGACGTCCCCAAGGAAAAAGCTGTGGAGGCAGGCATGTTGAGGCACTTCTGCGCTCTTCTTGGGTAGTCCTTCGCAGCTGCTCTGTCCTAGGAACTCAGGGCTTTCTGGTTAAAAGAACACTAACCCTAGGCCTAACTCAAACCTTAAGCCTAGGAAGGAAAATCAGCCTATGATTCGGGATGGTCTCATGGAAATAGCAGTGGAGGCAGCCAAGTTGTGTCACTTTTGCGCTCCCCTTGGGATGCCTTTAACAGCTGCAGTGTTCCTGGAGCACAGGGCTTCCTGGTTTTAAAAGTCCTAGGCCTAAGCCTAACAGTAACCCTAGGAAGGTAAATCAGCCGGGTATTAGGGTTCTTCCTAAGGAAAAAGCTGTGAAAGCAGCCATGTTGTGGCACTTCTGCGCTCCCTTTGGGATGCCTTTAACAGCTGCAGTGTGCCTGGAGCACAGGGCTTCCTGGTTTTAAAAGTCCTAGGCCTAGGCCTGACAGTAACCCTAGGAAGGTAAATCAGCCGGATATTAGGGTTCTTCCTAAGGAAAAAGCTGTGAAAGCAGCCATGTTGTTGCACTTCTGCACTCCCTTTGGGATGCCTTTGGCAGATGCAGTAAGCCTGGAACTCAGGGCTTCCTGGTTAAAAAAATCCTTGCCCTTGGCTGAGCCCTAACCCTAACCCTAGGCAGATAAATCAGCCTAGGTATAGGGATGGTGCCAAGGAAAAAGCTGTGAAAGCTGCCATGTTGTTGCACTTTTGTACTCCCCTTGGGATGCCTTTCACAGCTGCCAAGTGCCTGGAGCTCAGGGCTTCCTGGTTTAAAAAACCATGTCCCTAGCTGAGACTGGAGGCAGGTAATTCAGCCTAGGCTTAGCAATGGTGCCAATGAAAACGTGTGGAGGCAGCCATTTTCTGGCACTTTTGTGCTCCCCTTGGGATGCCTTTCGCAGCTGCCATGTGCCTGGAGCTCAGAGCTTGCTGGTTTAAAAAGCTCTACACCTAGGCATAACCCTAACCCTAACCGTAACACTGGTCATTTAAATCAGCCTGGGTTTAGGAATTATCCCAAGGGAAAAGCTGTGGAGACAGCCATGTTGTGGCACTTTTGCGCTCCCCTTGGGATGCCTTTCACAGCTGCAGTGAGCTTGGAGCACAGGGCTTCCTGGTGTAAAAAAGTACAACTTTAGCCCAAACTTGAGGCTTCTAAATCAGCCTTCGTTTCGGGACGTCCCCAAGGAAAAAGCTGTGGAGGCAGGCATGTTGAGGCACTTCTGCGCTCTTCTTGGGTAGTCCTTCGCAGCTGCTCTGTCCTAGGAACTCAGGGCTTTCTGGTTAAAAGAACACTAACCCTAGGCCTAACTCAAACCTTAAGCCTAGGAAGGAAAATCAGCCTATGATTCGGGATGGTCTCATGGAAATAGCAGTGGAGGCAGCCAAGTTGTGTCACTTTTGCGCTCCCCTTGGGATGCCTTTAACAGCTGCAGTGTTCCTGGAGCACAGGGCTTCCTGGTTTTAAAAGTCCTAGGCCTAAGCCTAACAGTAACCCTAGGAAGGTAAATCAGCCGGGTATTAGGGTTCTTCCTAAGGAAAAAGCTGTGAAAGCAGCCATGTTGTGGCACTTCTGCGCTCCCTTTGGGATGCCTTTGGCAGATGAAGTAAGCCTGGAACTCAGGGCTTCCTGGTTAAAAAAATCCTTGCCCTTGGCTGAGCCCTAACCCTAACCCTAGGCAGATAAATCAGCCTAGGTATAGGGATGGTGCCAAGGAAAAAGCTGTGAAAGCTGCCATGTTGTTGCACTTTTGTACTCCCCTTGGGATGCCTTTCACAGCTGCCAAGTGCCTGGAGCTCAGGGCTTCCTGGTTTAAAAAACCATGTCCCTAGCTGAGACTGGAGGCAGGTAATTCAGCCTAGGCTTAGCAATGGTGCCAATAAAAACGTGTGGAGGCAGCCATTTTCTGGCACTTTTGTGCTCCCCTTGGGATGCCTTTCGCAGCTGCCGTGTGCCTGGAGCTCAGAGCTTGCTGGTTTAAAGAGCTCTACACCTAGGCGTAACCCTAACCCTAACCGTAACACTGGTCATTTAAATCAGCCTGGGTTTAGGAATTATCCCAAGGGAAAAGCTGTGGAGACAGCCATGTTGTGGCACTTTTGCGCTCCCCTTGGGATGCCTTTCACAGCTGCAGTGAGCTTGGAGCACAGGGCTTCCTGGTGTAAAAAACCACAACTTTAGCCCAAACTGGAGGCTTCTAAATCAGCCTTCGTTTCGGGACGTCCCCAAGGAAAAAGCTGTGGAGGCAGGCATGTTGAGGCACTTCTGCGCTCTTCTTGGGTAGTCCTTCGCAGCTGCTGTGTTCTTGGAACTCAGGGCTTTCTGGTTAAAAGAACACTAACCCTAGGCCTAACTCAAACCTTAAGCCTAGGAAGGAAAATCAGCCTATGATTCGGGATGGTCTCATGGAAATAGCAGTGGAGGCAGCCAAGTTGTGTCACTTTTGCGCTCCCCTTGGGATGCCTTTAACAGCTGCAGTGTGCCTGGAGCACAGGGCTTCCTGGTTTTAAAAGTCCTAGGCCTAAGCCTAACAGTAACCCTAGGAAGGTAAATCAGCCGGGTATTAGGGTTCTTCCTAAGGAAAAAGCTGTGAAAGCAGCCATGTTGTGGCACTTCTGCGCTCCCTTTGGGATGCCTTTGGCAGATGCAGTAAGCCTGGAACTCAGGGCTTCCTGGTTAAAAAAATCCTAGCCCTAGGCTGAGCCCTAACCCTAACCCTAGGCAGATAAATAGCCTAGGTATAGGGATGGTGCCAAGGAAAAAGCTGTGAAAGCTGCCATGTTGTTGCACTTTTGTGCTCCCCTTGGGATGCCTTTCACAGCTGCCGTGTGCCTGGAGCTCAGGGCTTCCTGGTTTAAAAAACCATGTCCCTAGCTGAGACTGGAGGCAGGTAATTCAGCCTAGGCTTAGCAATGGTGCCAATAAAAACGTGTGGAGGCAGCCATTTTCTGGCACTTTTGTGCTCCCCTTGGGATGCCTTTCGCAGCTGCCGTGTGCCTGGAGCTCAGAGCTTGCTGGTTTAAAAAGCTCTACACCTAGGCATAACCCTAACCCTAACTGTAACACTGGTCATTTAAATCAGCCTGGGTTTAGGAATTATCCCAAGGGAAAAGCTGTGGAGAAAGCCATGTTGTGGCACTTTTGCGCTCCCCTTGGGATGCCTTTCACAGCTGCAGTGTGCTTGGAGCACAGGGCTTCCTGGTGTAAAAAACCACAACTTTAGCCCAAACTGGAGGCTTCTAAATCAGCCTTCGTTTCGGGACGTCCCCAAGGAAAAAGCTCTGGAGGCAGGCATGTTGAGGTACTTCTGCGCTCTTCTTGGGTAGTCCTTCGCAGCTGCTGTGTTCTTGGAACTCAGGGCTTTCTGGTTAAAAGAACACTAACCCTAGGCCTAACTCAAACCTTAAGCCTAGGAAGGAAAATCAGCCTATGATTCGGGATGGTCTCATGGAAATAGCAGTGGAGGCAGCCAAGTTGTGTCACTTTTGCGCTCCCCTTGGGATGCCTTTAACAGCTGCAGTGTGCCTGGAGCACAGGGCTTCCTGGTTTTAAAAGTCCTAGGCCTAAGCCTAACAGTAACCCTAGGAAGGTAAATCAGCCGGGTATTAGGGTTCTTCCTAAGGAAAAAGCTGTGAAAGCAGCCATGTTGTGGCACTTCTGCGCTCCCTTTGGGATGCCTTTGGTGGATGCAGTATGCCTGGAACTCAGGGCTTCCTGGTTAAAAAAATCCTTGCCCTTGGCTGAGCCCTAACCCTAACCCTAGGCAGATAAATCAGCCTAGGTATAGGGATGGTGCCAAGGAAAAAGCTGTGAAAGCTGCCATGTTGTTGCACTTTTGTACTCCCCTTGGGATGCCTTTCACAGCTGCCAAGTGCCTGGAGCTCAGGGCTTCCTGGTTTAAAAAACCATGTCCCTAGCTGAGACTGGAGGCAGGTAATTCAGCCTAGGCTTAGCAATGGTGCCAATAAAAACGTGTGGAGGCAGCCATTTTCTGGCACTTTTGTGCTCCCCTTGGGATGCCTTTCGCAGCTGCCGTGTGCCTGGAGCTCAGAGCTTGCTGGTTTAAAAAGCTCTACACCTAGGCGTAACCCTAACCCTAACCGTAACACTGGTCATTTAAATCAGCCTGGGTTTAGGAATTATCCCAAGGGAAAAGCTGTGGAGACAGCCATGTTGTGGCACTTTTGCGCTCCCCTTGGGATGCCTTTCACAGCTGCAGTGAGCTTGGAGCACAGGGCTTCCTGGTGTAAAAAACCACAACTTTAGCCCAAACTGGAGGCTTCTAAATCAGCCTTCGTTTCGGGACGTCCCCAAGGAAAAAGCTGTGGAGGCAGGCATGTTGAGGCACTTCTGCGCTCTTCTTGGGTAGTCCTTCGCAGCTGCTGTGCTCTTGGAACTCAGGGCTTTCTGGTTAAAAGAACACTAACCCTAGGCCTAACTCAAACCTTAAGCCTAGGAAGGAAAATCAGCCTATGATTCGGGATGGTCTCATGGAAATAGCAGTGGAGGCAGCCAAGTTGTGTCACTTTTGCGCTCCCCTTGGGATGCCTTTAACAGCTGCAGTGTGCCTGGAGCACAGGGCTTCCTGGTTTTAAAAGTCCTAGGCCTAGGCCTAACAGTAACCCTAGGAAGGTAAATCAGCCGGGTATTAGGGTTCCTCCTAAGGAAAAAGCTGTGAAAGCAGCCATGTTGTGGCACTTCTGCGCTCCCCTTGGGATGCCTTTAACAGCTGCAGTGTGCCTGGAGCACAGGGCTTCCTGGTTTTAAAAGTCCTAGGCCTAGGCCTAACAGTAACCCTAGGAAGGTAAATCAGCCGGGTATTAGGGTTCTTCCTAAGGAAAAAGCTGTGAAAGCAGCCATGTTGTGGCACTTCTGCGCTCCCTTTGGGATGCCTTTGGCAGATGCAGTAAGCCTGGAACTCAGGGCTTCCTGGTTAAAAAAATCCTGGCCCTTGGCTGAGCCCTAACCCTAACCCTAGGCAGATAAATCAGCCTAGGTATAGGGATGGTGCCAAGGAAAAAGCTGTGAAAGCTGCCATGTTGTTGCACTTTTGTACTCCCCTTGGGATGCCTTTCACAGCTGCCAAGTGCCTGGAGCTCAGGGCTTCCTGGTTTAAAAAAACATGTCCCTAGCTGAGACTGGAGGCAGGTAATTCAGCCTAGGCATAGCAATGGTGCCAATAAAAACGTGTGGAGGCAGCCATTTTCTGGCACTTTTGTGCTCCCCTTGGGATGCCTTTCGCAGCTGCCGTGTGCCTGGAGCTCAGAGCTTGCTGGTTTAAAAAGCTCTACACCTAGGCGTAACCCAAACCCTAACCGTAACACTGGTCATTTAAATCAGCCTGGGTTTAGGAATTATCCCAAGGAAAAAGCTGTGGAGGCAGCCATTTTCTGGCACTTTTGTGCTCCCCTTGGGATGCCTTTCACAGCTGCCGTGTGCCTGGAGCTCAGAGCTTGCTGGTTTAAAAAGGTCTACACCTAGGCATAACCCTAACCCTAACCGTAACACTGGTCATTTAAATCAGCCTGGGTTTAGGAATTATCCCAAGGGAAAAGCTGTGGAGACAGCCATGTTGTGGCACTTTTGCGCTCCCCTTGGGATGCCTTTCACAGCTGCAGTGAGCTTGGAGCACAGGGCTTCCTGGTGTAAAAAACCACAACTTTAGCCCAAACTGGAGGCTTCTAAATCAGCCTTCGTTTCGGGACGTCCCCAAGGAAAAAGCTGTGGAGGCAGGCATGTTGAGGTACTTCTGCGCTCTTCTTGGGTAGTGCTTCGCAGCTGCTGTGTTCTTGGAACTCAGGGCTTTCTGGTTAAAAGAACACTAACCCTAGGCCTAACTCAAACCTTAAGCCTAGGAAGGAAAATCAGCCTATGATTCGGGATGGTCTCATGGAAATAGCAGTGGAGGCAGCCAAGTTGTGTCACTTTTGCGCTCCCCTTGGGATGCCTTTAACAGCTGCAGTGTGCCTAGAGAACAGGGCTTCCTGGTTTTAAAAGTCCTAGGCCTAAGCCTAACAGTAACCCTAGGAAGGTAAATCAGCCGGGTATTAGGGTTCTTCCTAAGGAAAAAGCTGTGAAAGCAGCCATGTTGTGGCACTTCTGCGCTCCCTTTGGGATGCCTTTAACAGCTGCAGTGTGCCTGGAGCACAGGGCTTCCTGGTTTTAAAAGTCCTAGGCCTAGGCCTGACAGTAACCCTAGGAAGGTAAATCAGCCGGATATTAGGGTTCTTCCTAAGGAAAAAGCTGTGAAAGCAGCCATGTTGTTGCACTTCTGCACTCCCTTTGGGATGCCTTTGGCAGATGCAGTAAGCCTGGAACTCAGGGCTTCCTGGTTAAAAAAATCCTTGCCCTTGGCTGAGCCCTAACCCTAACCCTAGGCAGATAAATCAGCCTAGGTATAGGGATGGTGCCAAGGAAAAAGCTGTGAAAGCTGCCATGTTGTTGCACTTTTGTACTCCCCTTGGGATGCCTTTCACAGCTGCCAAGTGCCTGGAGCTCAGGGCTTCCTGGTTTAAAAAACCATGTCCCTAGCTGAGACTGGAGGCAGGTAATTCAGCCTAGGCTTAGCAATGGTGCCAATGAAAACGTGTGGAGGCAGCCATTTTCTGGCACTTTTGTGCTCCCCTTGGGATGCCTTTCGCAGCTGCCATGTGCCTGGAGCTCAGAGCTTGCTGGTTTAAAAAGCTCTACACCTAGGCATAACCCTAACCCTAACCGTAACACTGGTCATTTAAATCAGCCTGGGTTTAGGAATTATCCCAAGGGAAAAGCTGTGGAGACAGCCATGTTGTGGCACTTTTGCGCTCCCCTTGGGATGCCTTTCACAGCTGCAGTGAGCTTGGAGCACAGGGCTTCCTGTTGTAAAAAAGTACAACTTTAGCCCAAACTGGAGGCTTCTAAATCAGCCTTCGTTTCGGGACGTCCCCAAGGAAAAAGCTGTGGAGGCAGGCATGTTGAGGCACTTCTGCGCTCTTCTTGGGTAGTGCTTCGCAGCTGCTCTGTCCTAGGAACTCAGGGCTTTCTGGTTAAAAGAACACTAACCCTAGGCCTAACTCAAACCTTAAGCCTAGGAAGGAAAATCAGCCTATGATTCGGGATGGTCTCATGGAAATAGCAGTGGAGGCAGCCAAGTTGTGTCACTTTTGCGCTCCCCTTGGGATGCCTTTAACAGCTGCAGTGTTCCTGGAGCACAGGGCTTCCTGGTTTTAAAAGTCCTAGGCCTAAGCCTAACAGTAACCCTAGGAAGGTAAATCAGCCGGGTATTAGGGTTCTTCCTAAGGAAAAAGCTGTGAAAGCAGCCATGTTGTGGCACTTCTGCGCTCCCTTTGGGATGCCTTTGGCAGATGAAGTAAGCCTGGAACTCAGGGCTTCCTGGTTAAAAAAATCCTAGCCCTTGGCTGAGCCCTAACCCTAACCCTAGGCAGATAAATCAGCCTAGGTATAGGGATGGTGCCAAGGAAAAAGCTGTGAAAGCTGCCATGTTGTTGCACTTTTGTACTCCCCTTGGGATGCCTTTCACAGCTGCCAAGTGCCTGGAGCTCAGGGCTTCCTGGTTTAAAAAACCATGTCCCTAGCTGAGACTGGAGGCAGGTAATTCAGCCTAGGCTTAGCAATGGTGCCAATAAAAACGTGTGGAGGCAGCCATTTTCTGGCACTTTTGTGCTCCCCTTGGGATGCCTTTCGCAGCTGCCGTGTGCCTGGAGCTCAGAGCTTGCTGGTTTAAAGAGCTCTACACCTAGGCGTAACCCTAACCCTAACCGTAACACTGGTCATTTAAATCAGCCTGGGTTTAGGAATTATCCCAAGGGAAAAGCTGTGGAGACAGCCATGTTGTGGCACTTTTGCGCTCCCCTTGGGATGCCTTTCACAGCTGCAGTGAGCTTGGAGCACAGGGCTTCCTGGTGTAAAAAACCACAACTTTAGCCCAAACTGGAGGCTTCTAAATCAGCCTTCGTTTCGGGACGTCCCCAAGGAAAAAGCTGTGGAGGCAGGCATGTTGAGGCACTTCTGCGCTCTTCTTGGGTAGTGCTTCGCAGCTGCTCTGTCCTAGGAACTCAGGGCTTTCTGGTTAAAAGAACACTAACCCTAGGCCTAACTCAAACCTTAAGCCTAGGAAGGAAAATCAGCCTATGATTCGGGATGGTCTCATGGAAATAGCAGTGGAGGCAGCCAAGTTGTGTCACTTTTGCGCTCCCCTTGGGATGCCTTTAACAGCTGCAGTGTTCCTGGAGCACAGGGCTTCCTGGTTTTAAAAGTCCTAGGCCTAAGCCTAACAGTAACCCTAGGAAGGTAAATCAGCCGGGTATTAGGGTTCTTCCTAAGGAAAAAGCTGTGAAAGCAGCCATGTTGTGGCACTTCTGCGCTCCCTTTGGGATGCCTTTGGCAGATGAAGTAAGCCTGGAACTCAGGGCTTCCTGGTTAAAAAAATCCTAGCCCTTGGCTGAGCCCTAACCCTAACCCTAGGCAGATAAATCAGCCTAGGTATAGGGATGGTGCCAAGGAAAAAGCTGTGAAAGCTGCCATGTTGTTGCACTTTTGTACTCCCCTTGGGATGCCTTTCACAGCTGCCAAGTGCCTGGAGCTCAGGGCTTCCTGGTTTAAAAAACCATGTCCCTAGCTGAGACTGGAGGCAGGTAATTCAGCCTAGGCTTAGCAATGGTGCCAATAAAAACGTGTGGAGGCAGCCATTTTCTGGCACTTTTGTGCTCCCCTTGGGATGCCTTTCGCAGCTGCCGTGTGCCTGGAGCTCAGAGCTTGCTGGTTTAAAGAGCTCTACACCTAGGCGTAACCCTAACCCTAACCGTAACACTGGTCATTTAAATCAGCCTGGGTTTAGGAATTATCCCAAGGGAAAAGCTGTGGAGACAGCCATGTTGTGGCACTTTTGCGCTCCCCTTGGGATGCCTTTCACAGCTGCAGTGAGCTTGGAGCACAGGGCTTCCTGGTGTAAAAAACCACAACTTTAGCCCAAACTGGAGGCTTCTAAATCAGCCTTCGTTTCGGGACGTCCCCAAGGAAAAAGCTGTGGAGGCAGGCATGTTGAGGCACTTCTGCGCTCTTCTTGGGTAGTCCTTCGCAGCTGCTGTGTTCTTGGAACTCAGGGCTTTCTGGTTAAAAGAACACTAACCCTAGGCCTAACTCAAACCTTAAGCCTAGGAAGGAAAATCAGCCTATGATTCGGGATGGTCTCATGGAAATAGCAGTGGAGGCAGCCAAGTTGTGTCACTTTTGCGCTCCCCTTGGGATGCCTTTCACAGCTGCAGTGTGCCTGGAGCACAGGGCTTCCTGGTTTTAAAAGTCCTAGGCCTAAGCCTAACAGTAACCCTAGGAAGGTAAATCAGCCGGGTATTAGGGTTCTTCCTAAGGAAAAAGCTGTGAAAGCAGCCATGTTGTGGCACTTCTGCGCTCCCTTTGGGATGCCTTTGGCAGATGCAGTAAGCCTGGAACTCAGGGCTTCCTGGTTAAAAAAATCCTAGCCCTAGGCTGAGCCCTAACCCTAACCCTAGGCAGATAAATCAGCCTAGGTAGAGGGATGGTGCCAAGGAAAAAGCTGTGAAAGCTGCCATGTTGTTGCACTTTTGTGCTCCCCTTGGGATGCCTTAAAAAGCTGCCGTGTGCCTGGAGCTCAGGGCTTCCTGGTTTAAAAAACCATGTCCCTAGCTGAGACTGGAGGCAGGTAATTCAGCCTAGGCTTAGCAATGGTGCCAATAAAAACGTGTGGAGGCAGCCATTTTCTGGCACTTTTGTGCTCCCCTTGGGATGCCTTTCGCAGCTGCCGTGTGCCTGGAGCTCAGAGCTTGCTGGTTTAAAAAGCTCTACACCTAGGCATAACCCTAACCCTAACTGTAACACTGGTCATTTAAATCAGCCTGGGTTTAGGAATTATCCCAAGGGAAAAGCTGTGGAGAAAGCCATGTTGTGGCACTTTTGCGCTCCCCTTGGGATGCCTTTCACAGCTGCAGTGTGCTTGGAGCACAGGGCTTCCTGGTTTAAAATACCACAACTTTAGCCCAAACTGGAGGCTTCTAAATCAGCCTTCGTTTCGGGACGTCCTGAAAGAAAAAGCTGTGGAGGCAGGCATGTTGAGGCACTTCTGCGCTCTTCTTGGGTAGTCCTTCGCAGCTGCTGTGTTCTTGGAACTCAGGGCTTTCTGGTTAAAAGAACACTAACCCTAGGCCTAACTCAAACCTTAAGCCTAGGAAGGAAAATCAGCCTATGATTCGGGATGGTCTCATGGAAATAGCAGTGGAGGCAGCCAAGTTGTGTCACTTTTGCGCTCCCCTTGGGATGCCTTTAACAGCTGCAGTGTGCCTGGAGCACAGGGCTTCCTGGTTTTAAAAGTCCTAGGCCTAAGCCTAACAGTAACCCTAGGAAGGTAAATCAGCCGGGTATTAGGGTTCTTCCTAAGGAAAAAGCTGTGAAAGCAGCCATGTTGTGGCACTTCTGCGCTCCCTTTGGGATGCCTTTGGCAGATGCAGTATGCCTGGAACTCAGGGCTTCCTGGTTAAAAAAATCCTTGCCCTTGGCTGAGCCCTAACCCTAACCCTAGGCAGATAAATCAGCCTAGGTATAGGGATGGTGCCAAGGAAAAAGCTGTGAAAGCTGCCATGTTGTTGCACTTTTGTACTCCCCTTGGGATGCCTTTCACAGCTGCCAAGTGCCTGGAGCTCAGGGCTTCCTGGTTTAAAAAACCATGTCCCTAGCTGAGACTGGAGGCATATAATTCAGCCTAGGCTTAGCAATGGTGCCAATAAAAACGTGTGGAGGCAGCCATTTTCTGGCACTTTTGTGCTCCCCTTGGGATGCCTTTCGCAGCTGCCGTGTGCCTGGAGCTCAGAGCTTGCTGGTTTAAAAAGCTCTACACCTAGGCGTAACCCTAACCCTAACCGTAACACTGGTCATTTAAATCAGCCTGGGTTTAGGAATTATCCCAAGGGAAAAGCTGTGGAGACAGCCATGTTGTGGCACTTTTGCGCTCCCCTTGGGATGCCTTTCACAGCTGCAGTGAGCTTGGAGCACAGGGCTTCCTGGTGTAAAAAACCACAACTTTAGCCCAAACTGGAGGCTTCTAAATCAGCCTTCGTTTCGGGACGTCCCCAAGGAAAAAGCTGTGGAGGCAGGCATGTTGAGGCACTTCTGCGCTCTTCTTGGGTAGTCCTTCGCAGCTGCTGTGTTCTTGGAACTCAGGGCTTTCTGGTTAAAAGAACACTAACCCTAGGCCTAACTCAAACCTTAAGCCTAGGAAGGAAAATCAGCCTATGATTCGGGATGGTCTCATGGAAATAGCAGTGGAGGCAGCCAAGTTGTGTCACTTTTGCGCTCCCCTTGGGATGCCTTTAACAGCTGCAGTGTGCCTGGAGCACAGGGCTTCCTGGTTTTAAAAGTCCTAGGCCTAGGCCTAACAGTAACCCTAGGAAGGTAAATCAGCCGGGTATTAGGGTTCTTCCTAAGGAAAAAGCTGTGAAAGCAGCCATGTTGTGGCACTTCTGTGCTCCCTTTGGGATGCCTTTGGCAGATGCAGTAAGCCTGGAACTCAGGGCTTCCTGGTTAAAAAAATCCTGGCCCTTGGCTGAGCCCTAACCCTAACCCTAGGCAGATAAATCAGCCTAGGTATAGGGATGGTGCCAAGGAAAAAGCTGTGAAAGCTGCCATGTTGTTGCACTTTTGTACTCCCCTTGGGATGCCTTTCACAGCTGCCAAGTGCCTGGAGCTCAGGGCTTCCTGGTTTAAAAAAACATGTCCCTAGCTGAGACTGGAGGCAGGTAATTCAACCTAGGCATAGCAATGGTGCCAATAAAAACGTGTGGAGGCAGCCATTTTCTGGCACTTTTGTGCTCCCCTTGGGATGCCTTTCGCAGCTGCCGTGTGCCTGGAGCTCAGAGCTTGCTGGTTTAAAAAGCTCTACACCTAGGCGTAACCCAAAACCTAACCGTAACACTGGTCATTTAAATCAGCCTGGGTTTAGGAATTATCCCAAGGAAAAAGCTGTGGAGGCAGCCATTTTCTGGCACTTTTGTGCTCCCCTTGGGATGCCTTTCACAGCTGCCGTGTGCCTGGAGCTCAGAGCTTGCTGGTTTAAAAAGCTCTACACCTAGGCATAACCCTAACCCTAACCGTAACACTGGTCATTTAAATCAGCCTGGGTTTAGGAATTATCCCAAGGGAAAAGCTGTGGAGACAGCCATGTTGTGGCACTTTTGCGCTCCCCTTGGGATGCCTTTCACAGCTGCAGTGAGCTTGGAGCACAGGGCTTCCTGGTGTAAAAAACCACAACTTTAGCCCAAACTGGAGGCTTCTAAATCAGCCTTCGTTTCGGGACGTCCCCAAGGAAAAAGCTGTGGAGGCAGGCATGTTGAGGCACTTCTGCGCTCTTCTTGGGTAGTCCTTCGCAGCTGCTGTGTTCTTGGAACTCAGGGCTTTCTGGTTAAAAGAACACTAACCCTAGGCCTAACTCAAACCTTAAGCCTAGGAAGGAAAATCAGCCTATGATTCGGGATGGTCTCATGGAAATAGCAGTGGAGGCAGCCAAGTTGTGTCACTTTTGCGCTCCCCTTGGGATGCCTTTAACAGCTGCAGTGTGCCTGGAGCACAGGGCTTCCTGGTTTTAAAAGTCCTAGGCCTAAGCCTAACAGTAACCCTAGGAAGGTAAATCAGCCGGGTATTAGGGTTCTTCCTAAGGAAAAAGCTGTGAAAGCAGCCATGTTGTGGCACTTCTGCGCTCCCTTTGGGATGCCTTTGGCAGATGCAGTAAGCCTGGAACTCAGGGCTTCCTGGTTAAAAAAATCCTAGCCCTAGGCTGAGCCCTAACCCTAACCCTAGGCAGATAAATCAGCCTAGGTAGAGGGATGGTGCCAAGGAAAAAGCTGTGAAAGCTGCCATGTTGTTGCACTTTTGTGCTCTCCTTGGGATGCCTTAAAAAGCTGCCGTGTGCCTGGAGCTCAGGGCTTCCTGGTTTAAAAAACCATGTCCCTAGCTGAGACTGGAGGCAGGTAATTCAGCCTAGGCTTAGCAATGGTGCCAATGAAAACGTGTGGAGGCAGCCATTTTCTGGCACTTTTGTGCTCCCCTTGGGATGCCTTTCGCAGCTGCCGTGTGCCTGGAGCTCAGAGCTTGCTGGTTTAAAAAGCTCTACACCTAGGCATAACCCTAACCCTAACTGTAACACTGGTCATTTAAATCAGCCTGGGTTTAGGAATTATCCCAAGGGAAAAGCTGTGGAGAAAGCCATGTTGTGGCACTTTTGCGCTCCCCTTGGGATGCCTTTCACAGCTGCAGTGTGCTTGGAGCACAGGGCTTCCTGGTTTAAAATACCACAACTTTAGCCCAAACTGGAGGCTTCTAAATCAGCCTTCGTTTCGGGACGTCCTGAAAGAAAAAGCTGTGGAGGCAGGCATGTTGAGGCACTTCTGCGCTCTTCTTGGGTAGTCCTTCGCAGCTGCTGTGTTCTTGGAACTCAGGGCTTTCTGGTTAAAAGAACACTAACCCTAGGCCTAACTCAAACCTTAAGCCTAGGAAGGAAAATCAGCCTATGATTCGGGATGGTCTCATGGAAATAGCAGTGGAGGCAGCCAAGTTGTGTCACTTTTGCGCTCCCCTTGGGATGCCTTTAACAGCTGCAGTGTGCCTGGAGCACAGGGCTTCCTGGTTTTAAAAGTCCTAGGCCTAAGCCTAACAGTAACCCTAGGAAGGTAAATCAGCCGGGTATTAGGGTTCTTCCTAAGGAAAAAGCTGTGAAAGCAGCCATGTTGTGGCACTTCTGCGCTCCCTTTGGGATGCCTTTGGCAGATGCAGTAAGCCTGGAACTCAGGGCTTCCTGGTTTTAAAAGTCCTAGGCCTAGGCCTAACAGTAAGCCTAGGAAGGTAAATCAGCCGGGTATTAGGGTTCTTCCTAAGGAAAAAGCTGTGAAAGCAGCCATGTTGTGGCACTTCTGCGCTCCCTTTGGGATGCCTTTGGCAGATGCAGTAAGCCTGGAACTCAGGGCTTCCTGGTTAAAAAAATCCTGGCCCTTGGCTGAGCCCTAACCCTAACCCTAGGCAGATAAATCAGCCTAGGTATAGGGATGGTGCCAAGGAAAAAGCTGTGAAAGCTGCCATGTTGTTGCACTTTTGTACTCCCCTTGGGATGCCTTTCACAGCTGCCAAGTGCCTGGAGCTCAGGGCTTCCTGGTTTAAAAAAACATGTCCCTAGCTGAGACTGGAGGCAGGTAATTCAGCCTAGGCATAGCAATGGTGCCAATAAAAAAGTGTGGAGGCAGCCATTTTCTGGCACTTTTGTGCTCCCCTTGGGATGCCTTTCGCAGCTGCCGTGTGCCTGGAGCTCAGAGCTTGCTGGTTTAAAAAGCTCTACACCTAGGCGTAACCCAAAACCTAACCGTAACACTGGTCATTTAAATCAGCCTGGGTTTAGGAATTATCCCAAGGAAAAAGCTGTGGAGGCAGCCATTTTCTGGCACTTTTGTGCTCCCCTTGGGATGCCTTTCACAGCTGCCGTGTGCCTGGAGCTCAGAGCTTGCTGGTTTAAAAAGCTCTACACCTAGGCATAACCCTAACCCTAACCGTAACACTGGTCATTTAAATCAGCCTGGGTTTAGGAATTATCCCAAGGGAAAAGCTGTGGAGACAGCCATGTTGTGGCACTTTTGCGCTCCCCTTGGGATGCCTTTCACAGCTGCAGTGAGCTTGGAGCACAGGGCTTCCTGGTGTAAAAAACCACAACTTTAGCCCAAACTGGAGGCTTCTAAATCAGCCTTCGTTTCGGGACGTCCCCAAGGAAAAAGCTCTGGAGGCAGGCATGTTGAGGTACTTCTGCGCTCTTCTTGGGTAGTGCTTCGCAGCTGCTGTGTTCTTGGAACTCAGGGCTTTCTGGTTAAAAGAACACTAACCCTAGGCCTAACTCAAACCTTAAGCCTAGGAAGGAAAATCAGCCTATGATTCGGGATGGTCTCATGGAAATAGCAGTGGAGGCAGCCAAGTTGTGTCACTTTTGCGCTCCCCTTGGGATGCCTTTAACAGCTGCAGTGTGCCTAGAGAACAGGGCTTCCTGGTTTTAAAAGTCCTAGGCCTAAGCCTAACAGTAACCCTAGGAAGGTAAATCAGCCGGGTATTAGGGTTCTTCCTAAGGAAAAAGCTGTGAAAGCAGCCATGTTGTGGCACTTCTGCGCTCCCTTTGGGATGCCTTTAACAGCTGCAGTGTGCCTGGAGCACAGGGCTTCCTGGTTTTAAAAGTCCTAGGCCTAGGCCTGACAGTAACCCTAGGAAGGTAAATCAGCCGGATATTAGGGTTCTTCCTAAGGAAAAAGCTGTGAAAGCAGCCATGTTGTTGCACTTCTGCACTCCCTTTGGGATGCCTTTGGCAGATGCAGTAAGCCTGGAACTCAGGGCTTCCTGGTTAAAAAAATCCTTGCCCTTGGCTGAGCCCTAACCCTAACCCTAGGCAGATAAATCAGCCTAGGTATAGGGATGGTGCCAAGGAAAAAGCTGTGAAAGCTGCCATGTTGTTGCACTTTTGTACTCCCCTTGGGATGCCTTTCACAGCTGCCAAGTGCCTGGAGCTCAGGGCTTCCTGGTTTAAAAAACCATGTCCCTAGCTGAGACTGGAGGCAGGTAATTCAGCCTAGGCTTAGCAATGGTGCCAATGAAAACGTGTGGAGGCAGCCATTTTCTGGCACTTTTGTGCTCCCCTTGGGATGCCTTTCGCAGCTGCCGTGTGCCTGGAGCTCAGAGCTTGCTGGTTTAAAAAGCTCTACACCTAGGCGTAACCCTAACCCTAACCGTAACACTGGTCATTTAAATCAGCCTGGGTTTAGGAATTATCCCAAGGGAAAAGCTGTGGAGACAGCCATGTTGTGGCACTTTTGCGCTCCCCTTGGGATGCCTTTCACAGCTGCAGTGAGCTTGGAGCACAGGGCTTCCTGGTGTAAAAAACCACAACTTTAGCCCAAACTGGAGGCTTCTAAATCAGCCTTCGTTTCGGGACGTCCCCAAGGAAAAAGCTGTGGAGGCAGGCATGTTGAGGCACTTCTGCGCTCTTCTTGGGTAGTGCTTCGCAGCTGCTCTGTCCTAGGAACTCAGGGCTTTCTGGTTAAAAGAACACTAACCCTAGGCCTAACTCAAACCTTAAGCCTAGGAAGGAAAATCAGCCTATGATTCGGGATGGTCTCATGGAAATAGCAGTGGAGGCAGCCAAGTTGTGTCACTTTTGCGCTCCCCTTGGGATGCCTTTAACAGCTGCAGTGTTCCTGGAGCACAGGGCTTCCTGGTTTTAAAAGTCCTAGGCCTAAGCCTAACAGTAACCCTAGGAAGGTAAATCAGCCGGGTATTAGGGTTCTTCCTAAGGAAAAAGCTGTGAAAGCAGCCATGTTGTGGCACTTCTGCGCTCCCTTTGGGATGCCTTTGGCAGATGAAGTAAGCCTGGAACTCAGGGCTTCCTGGTTAAAAAAATCCTTGCCCTTGGCTGAGCCCTAACCCTAACCCTAGGCAGATAAATCAGCCTAGGTATAGGGATGGTGCCAAGGAAAAAGCTGTGAAAGCTGCCATGTTGTTGCACTTTTGTACTCCCCTTGGGATGCCTTTCACAGCTGCCAAGTGCCTGGAGCTCAGGGCTTCCTGGTTTAAAAAACCATGTCCCTAGCTGAGACTGGAGGCAGGTAATTCAGCCTAGGCTTAGCAATGGTGCTAATAAAAACGTGTGGAGGCAGCCATTTTCTGGCACTTTTGTGCTCCCCTTGGGATGCCTTTCGCAGCTGCCGTGTGCCTGGAGCTCAGAGCTTGCTGGTTTAAAAAGCTCTACACCTAGGCGTAACCCTAACCCTAACCGTAACACTGGTCATTTAAATCAGCCTGGGTTTAGGAATTATCCCAAGGGAAAAGCTGTGGAGGCAGCCATTTTCTGGCACTTTTGTGCTCCCCTTGGGATGCCTTTCACAGCTGCCGTGAGCTTGGAGCACAGGGCTTCCTGGTGTAAAAAACCACAACTTCAGCCCAAACTGGAGGCTTCTAAATCAGCCTTCGTTTCGGGACGTCCCCAAGGAAAAAGCTGTGGAGGCAGGCATGTTGAGGCACTTCTGCGCTCTTCTTGGGTAGTCCTTCGCAGCTGCTGTGTTCTTGGAACTCAGGGCTTTCTGGTTAAAAGAACACTAACCCTAGGCCTAACTCAAACCTTAAGCCTAGGAAGGAAAATCAGCCTATGATTCGGGATGGTCTCATGGAAATAGCAGTGGAGGCAGCCAAGTTGTGTCACTTTTGCGCTCCCCTTGGGATGCCTTTAACAGCTGCGGTGTGCCTGGAGCACAGGGCTTCCTGGTTTTAAAAGTCCTAGGCCTAGGCCTAACAGTAACCCTAGGAAGGTAAATCAGCCGGGTATTAGGGTTCTTCCTAAGGAAAAAGCTGTGAAAGCAGCCATGTTGTGGCACTTCTGCGCTCCCCTTGGGATGCCTTTAACAGCTGCAGTGTGCCTGGAGCACAGGGCTTCCTGGTTTTAAAAGTCCTAGGCCTAGGCCTAACAGTAACCCTAGGAAGGTAAATCAGCCGGGTATTAGGGTTCTTCCTAAGGAAAAAGCTGTGAAAGCAGCCATGTTGTGGCACTTCTGCGCTCCCTTTGGGATGCCTTTGGCAGATGCAGTAAGCCTGGAACTCAGGGCTTCCTGGTTAAAAAAATTCTTGCCCTTGGCTGAGCCCTAACCCTAACCCTAGGCAGATAAATCAGTCTAGGTAGAGGGATGGTGCCAAGGAAAAAGCTGTGAAAGCTGCCATGTTGTTGCACTTTTGTACTCCCCTTGGGATGCCTTTCACAGCTGCCGTGTGCCTGGAGCTCAGGGCTTCCTGGTTTAAAAAACCATGTCCCTAGCTGAGACTGGAGGCAGGTAATTCAGCCTAGGCTTAGCAATGGTGCCAATAAAAACGTGTGGAGGCAGCCATTTTCTGGCACTTTTGTGCTCCCCTTGGGATGCCTTTCGCAGCTGCCGTGTGCCTGGAGCTCAGAGCTTGCTGGTTTAAAAAGCTCTACACCTAGGCGTAACCCTAACCCTAACCGTAACACTGGTCATTTAAATCAGCCTGGGTTTAGGAATTATCCCAAGGGAAAAGCTGTGGAGGCAGCCATTTTCTGGCACTTTTGTGCTCCCCTTGGGATGCCTTTCGCAGCTGCCGTGTGCCTGGAGCTCAGAGCTTGCTGGTTTAAAAAGCTCTACACCTAGGCGTAACCCTAACCCTAACCGTAACACTGGTCATTTAAATCAGCCTGGGTTTAGGAATTATCCCAAGGGAAAAGCTGTGGAGACAGCCATGTTGTGGCACTTTTCCACTCCCCTTGGGATGCCTTTCACAGCTGCAGTGTGCTTGGAGCACAGGGCTTCCTGGTTTAAAATACCACAACTTTAGCCCAAACTGGAGGCTTCTAAATCAGCCTTCGTTTCGGTACGTCCCCAAGGAAAAAGCTGTGGAGGCAGGCATGTTGAGGCACTTCTGCGCTCTTCTTGGGTAGTCCTTCGCAGCTGCTGTGTTCTTGGAACTCAGGGCTTTCTGGTTAAAAGAACACTAACCCTAGGCCTAACTCAAACCTTAAGCCTAGGAAGGAAAATCAGCCTATGATTCGGGATGGTCTCATGGAAATAGCAGTGGAGGCAGCCAAGTTGTATCACTTTTGCGCTCCCCTTGGGATGCCTTTAACAGCTGCAGTGTGCCTGGAGCACAGGGCTTCCTGGTTTTAAAAGTCCTAGGCCTAAGCCTAACAGTAACCCTAGGAAGGTAAATCAGCCGGGTATTAGGGTTCTTCCTAAGGAAAAAGCTTTGAAAGCAGCCATGTTGTGGCACTTCTGCGCTCCCTTTGGGATGCCTTTGGCAGATGCAGTAAGCCTGGAACTCAGGGCTTCCTGGTTAAAAAAATCCTAGCCCTAGGCTGAGCCCTAACCCTAACCCTAGGCAGATAAATCAGCCTAGGTATAGGGATGGTGCCAAGGAAAAAGCTGTGAAAGCTGCCATGTTGTTGCACTTTTGTACTCCCCTTGGGATGCCTTTCACAGCTGCCGTGTGCCTGGAGCTCAGGGCTTCCTGGTTTAAAAAACAATGTCCCTAGCTGAGACTGGAGGCAGGTGATTCAGCCTAGGCTTAGCAATGGTGCCAATGAAAACGTGTGGAGGCAGCCATTTTCTGGCACTTTTGTGCTCCCCTTGGGATGCCTTTCGCAGCTGCCGTGTGCCTGGAGCTCAGAGCTTGCTGGTTTAAAAAGCTCTACACCTAGGCGTAACCCTAACCCTAACCGTAACACTGGTCATTTAAATCAGCCTGGGTTTAGGAATTATCCCAAGGGAAAAGCTGTGGAGACAGCCATGTTGTGGCACTTTTGCGCTCCCCTTGGGATGCCTTTCACAGCTGCAGTGTGCTTGGAGCACAGGGCTTCCTGGTGTAAAATACCACAACTTTAGCCCAAACTGGAGGCTTCTAAATCAGCCTTCGTTTCGGGACGTCCCCAAGGAAAAAGCTGTGGAGGCAGGCATGTTGAGGCACTTCTGCGCTCTTCTTGGGCAGTCCTTCGCTGCTGCTGTGTTCTTGGAACTCAGGGCTTTCTGGTTAAAAGAACACTAACCCTAGGCCTAACTCAAACCTTAAGCCTAGGAAGGAAAATCAGCCTATGATTCGGGATGGTCTCATGGAAATAGCAGTGGAGGCAGCCAAGTTGTGTCACTTTTGCGCTCCCCTTGGGATGCCTTTAACAGCTGCAGTGTGCCTGGAGCACACGGCTTCCTGGTTTTAAAAGTCCTAGGCCTAAGCCTAACAGTAACCCTAGGAAGGTAAATCAGCCGGGTATTAGGGTTCTTCCTAAGGAAAAAGCTGTGAAAGCAGCCATGTTGTGGCACTTCTGCGCTCCCTTTGGGATGCCTTTGGCAGATGCAGTAAGCCTGGAACTCAGGGCTTCCTGGTTAAAAAAATCCTAGCCATAGGCTGAGCCCTAACCCTAACTCTAGGCAGATAAATCAGCCTAGGTATAGGGATGGTGCCAAGGAAAAAGCTGTGAAAGCTGCCATGTTGTTGCACTTTTGTACTCCCCTTGGGATGCCTTTCACAGCTGCCGTGTGCCTGGAGCTCAGGGCTTCCTGGTTTAAAAAACCATGTCCCTAGCTGAGACTGGAGACAGGTGATTCAGCCTAGGCTTAGCAATGGTGCCAATGAAAACGTGTGGAGGCATCCATTTTCTGGCACTTTTGTGCTCCCCTTGGGATGCCTTTCGCAGCTGCCGTGTGCCTGGAGCTCAGAGCTTGCTGGTTTAAAAAGCTCTACACCTAGGCGTAACCCTAACCCTAACCGTAACACTGGTCATTTAAATCAGCCTGGGTTTAGGAATTATCCCAAGGGAAAAGCTGTGGAGACAGCCATGTTGTGGCACTTTTGCGCTCCCCTTGGGATGCCTTTCACAGCTGCAGTGTGCTTGGAGCACAGGGCTTCCTGGTGTAAAATACCACAACTTTAGCCCAAACTGGAGGCTTCTAAATCAGCCTTCGTTTCGGGATGACCCCAACGAAAAAGCTGTGGAGGCAGGCATGTTGAGGCACTTCTGCGCTCTTCTTGGGTAGTCCTTTGCAGCTGCTGTGTTCTTGGATCTCAGGGCTTTCTGGTTAAAAGAACACTAACCCTAGGCCTAACTCAAACCTTAAGCCTAGAAAGGAAAATCAGCCTATGATTCGGGATGGTCTCATGGAAATAGCAGTGGAGGCAGCCAAGTTGTGTCACTTTTGCGCTCCCCTTGGGATGCCTTTAACAGCTGCGGTGTGCCTGGAGCACAGGGCTTCCTGGTTTTAAAAGTCCTAGGCCTAGGCCTAACAGTAACCCTAGGAAGGTAAATCAGCCGGGTATTAGGGTTCTTCCTAAGGAAAAAGCTGTGAAAGCAGCCATGTTGTGGCACTTCTGCGCTCCCCTTGGGATGCCTTTAACAGCTGCAGTGTGCCTGGAGCACAGGGCTTCCTGGTTTTAAAAGTCCTAGGCCTAGGCCTAACAGTAACCCTAGGAAGGTAAATCAGCCGGGTATTAGGGTTCTTCCTAAGGAAAAAGCTGTGAAAGCAGCCATGTTGTGGCACTTCTGCACTCCCTTTGGGATGCCTTTGGCAGATGCAGTAAGCCTGGAACTCAGGGCTTCCTGGTTAAAAAAATTCTTGCCCTTGGCTGAGCCCTAACCCTAACCCTAGGCAGATAAATCAGTCTAGGTAGAGGGATGGTGCCAAGGAAAAAGCTGTGAAAGCTGCCATGTTGTTGCACTTTTGTACTCCCCTTGGGATGCCTTTCAGAGCTGCCAAGTGCCAGGAGCTCAGGGCTTCCTGGTTTAAAAAACCATGTCCCTAGCTGAGACTGGAGGCAGGTAATTCAGCCTAGGCTTAGCAATGGTGCCAATAAAAACGTGTGGAGGCAGCCATTTTCTGGCACTTTTGTGCTCCCCTTGGGATGCCTTTCACAGCTGCCGTGTGCCTGGAGCTCAGAGCTTGCTGGTTTAAAAAGCTCTACACCTAGGCATAACCCTAACCCTAACCGTAACACTGGTCATTTAAATCAGCCTGGGTTTAGGAATTATCCCAAGGGAAAAGCTGTGGAGACAGCCATGTTGTGGCACTTTTGCGCTCCCCTTGGGATGCCTTTCACAGCTGCAGTGAGCTTGGAGCACAGGGCTTCCTGGTGTAAAACACCACAACTTTAGCCCAAACTGGAGGCTTCTAAATCAGCCTTCGTTTCGGGACTTCCCCAAGGAAAAAGCTCTGGAGGCAGGCATGTTGAGGCACTTCTGCGCTCTTCTTGGGTAATCCTTCGCAGCTGCTGTGTTCTTGGAACTCAGGGCTTTCTGGTTAAAAGAACACTAACCCTAGGCCTAACTCAAACCTTAAGCCTAGGAAGGAAAATCAGCCTATGATTCGGGATGGTCTCATGGAAATAGCAGTGGAGGCAGCCAAGTTGTGTCACTTTTGCGCTCCCCTTGGGATGCCTTTAACAGCTGCAGTGTGCCTGGAGCACAGGGCTTCCTGGTTTTAAAAGTCCTAGGCCTAAGCCTAACAGTAACCCTAGGAAGGTAAATCAGCCGGGTATTAGGGTTCTTCCTAAGGAAAAAGCTGTGAAAGCAGCCATGTTGTGGCACTTCTGCGCTCCCTTTGGGATGCCTTTGGCAGATGCAGTAAGCCTGGAACTCAGGGCTTCCTGCTTAAAAAAATCCTTGCCCTTGGCTGAGCCCTAACCCTAACCCTAGGCAGATAAATCAGCCTAGGTAGAGGGATGGTGCCAAGGAAAAAGCTGTGAAAGCTGCCATGTTGTTGCACTTTTGTACTCCCCTTGGGATGCCTTTCACAGCTGCCGTGTGCCTGGAGCTCAGGGCTTCCTGGTTTAAAAAACCATGTCCCTAGCTGAGACTGGAGGCAGGTAATCCAGCCTAGGCTTAGCAATGGTGCCAATGAAAACGTGTGGAGGCAGCCATTTTCTGGCACTTTTGTGCTCCCCTTGGGATGCCTTTCGCAGCTGCCGTGTGCCTGGAGCTCAGAGCTTGCTGGTTTAAAAAGCTCTACACCTAGGCATAACCCTAACCCTAACCGTAACACTGGTCATTTAAATCAGCCTGGGTTTAGGAATTATCCCAAGGGAAAAGCTGTGGAGACAGCCATGTTGTGGCACTTTTGCGCTCCCCTTGGGATGCCTTTCACAGCTGCAGTGAGCTTGGAGCACAGGGCTTCCTGGTGTAAAAAACCACAACTTTAGCCCAAACTGGAGGCTTCTAAATCAGCCTTCGTTTCGGGACGTCCCCAAGGAAAAAGTTGTGGAGGCAGGCATGTTGAGGCACTTCTGCGCTCTTCTTGGGTAGTCCTTCGCAGCTGCTGTGCTCTTGGAACTCAGGGCTTTCTGGTTAAAAGAACACTAACCCTAGGCCCAACTCAAACCTTAAGCCTAGGAAGGAAAATCAGCCTATGATTCGGGATGGTCTCATGGAAATAGCAGTGGAGGCAGCCAAGTTGTGTCACTTTTGCGCTCCCCTTGGGATGCCTTTAACAGCTGCAGTGTGCCTGGAGCACAGGGCTTCCTGGTTTAAAAAGTCCTAGGCCTAGGCCTAACAGTAACCCTAGGAAGGTAAATCAGCCGGGTATTAGGGTTCCTCCTAAGGAAAAAGCTGTGAAAGCAGCCATGTTGTGGCACTTCTGCGCTCCGCTTGGGATGCCTTTAACAGCTGCAGTGTGCCTGGAGCACAGGGCTTCCTGGTTTTAAAAGTCCTAGGCCTAGGCCTAACAGTAACCCTAGGAAGGTAAATCAGCCGGGTGTTAGGGTTCTTCCTAAGGAAAAAGCTGTGAAAGCAGCCATGTTGTGGCACTTCTGCGCTCCCTTTGGGATGCCTTTGGCAGATGCAGTAAGCCTGGAACTCAGGGCTTCCTGGTTAAAAAAATCCTAGCCCTAGGCTGAGCCCTAACCCTAACCCTAGGCAGATAAATCAGCCTAGGTATAGGGATGGTGCCAAGGAAAAAGCTGTGAAAGCTGCTATGTTGTTGCACTTTTGTGCTCCTCTTGGGATGCCTTTCACAGCTGCCGTGTGCCTGGAGCTCAGGGCTTCCTGGTTTAAAAAACCATGTCCCTAGCTGAGACTGGAGGCAGGTAATTCAGCCTAGGCTTAGCAATGGTGCCAATAAAAACGTGTGGAGGCAGCCATTTTCTGGCACTTTTGTGCTCCCCTTGGGATGCCTTTCACAGCTGCCAAGTGCCTGGAGCTCAGGGCTTCCTGGTTTAAAAAGCTCTACACCTAGGCGTAACCCTAACCCTAACCGTAACACTGGTCATTTAAATCAGCCTGGGTTTAGGAATTATCCCAAGGGAAAAGCTGTGGAGACAGCCATGTTGTGGCACTTTTGCGCTCCCCTTGGGATGCCTTTCACAGCTGCAGTGTGCTTAGAGCACAGGGCTTCCTGGTGTAAAAAACCACAACTTTAGCCTAAACTGGAGGCTTCTAAATCAGCCTTTGTTTCGGGACGTCCCCAAAGAAAAAGCTGTGGAGGCAGGCATGATGAGGCACTTCTGCGCTCTTCTTGGGAAGTGCTTCGCAGCTGCTGTGCTCTTGGAACTCAGGGCTTTCTGGTTAAAAGAACACTAACCCTAGGCCTAACTCAAACCTTAAGCCTAGGAAGGAAAATCAGCCTATGATTCGGGATGGTCTCATGGAAATAGCAGTGGAGGCAGCCAAGTTGTGTCACTTTTGCGCTCCCCTTGGGATGCCTTTAACAGCTGCAGTGTGCCTGGAGCACAGGGCTTCCTGGTTTTAAAAGTCCTAGGCCTAAGCCTAACAGTAACCCTAGGAAGGTAAATCAGCCGGGTATTAGGGTTCTTCCTAAGGAAAAAGCTGTGAAAGCAGCCATGTTGTGGCACTTCTGCGCTCCCTTTGGGATGCCTTTGGCAGATGCAGTAAGCCTGGAACTCAGGGCTTCCTCGTTAAAAATGCTAGCCCTAGTCTGAGTCCTAACCCTAACCCTAGGCAGATAAATCAGCCTAGGTAGAGGGATGGTGCCAAGGAAAAAGCTGTGAAAGCTGCCATGTTGTTGCACTTTTGTACTCCCCTTGGGATGCCTTTCACAGCTGCCGTGTGCCTGGAGCTCAGGGCTTCCTGGTTTAAAAAACCATGTCCCTAGCTGAGACTGGAGGCAGGTAATCCAGCCTAGGCTTAGCAATGGTGCCAATGAAAACGTGTGGAGGCAGCCATTTTCTGGCACTTTTGTGCTCCCCTTGGGATGCCTTTCGCAGCTGCCGTGTGCCTGGAGCTCAGAGCTTGCTGGTTTAAAAAGCTCTACACCTAGGCGTAACCCTAACCCTAACCGTAACACTGGTCATTTAAATCAGCCTGGGTTTAGGAATTATCCCAAGGGAAAAGCTGTGGAGACAGCCATGTTGTGGCACTTTTGCGCTCCCCTTGGGATGCCTTTCACAGCTGCAGTGTGCTTGGAGCACAGGGCTTCCTGGTTTAAAAAACCACATCTTTAGCCCAAACTGGAGGCTTCTAAATCAGCCTTCGTTTCGGGACGTCCCCAAGGAAAAAGCTGTGGAGGCAGGCATGTTGAGGCACTTCTGCGCTCTTCTTGGGTAGTCCTTCGCAGCTGCTGTGCTCTTGGAACTCAGGGCTTTCTGGTTAAAAGAACACTAACCCTAGGCCTAACTCAAACCTTAAGCCTAGAAAGGAAAATCAGCCTATGATTCGGGATGGTCTCATGGAAATAGCAGTGGAGGCAGCCAAGTTGTGTCACTTTTGCGCTCCCCTTGGGATGCCTTTAACAGCTGCAGTGTGCCTGGAGCACAGGGCTTCCTGGTTTAAAAAGTCCTAGGCCTAGGCCTAACAGTAACCCTAGGAAGGTAAATCAGCCGGGTATTAGGGTTCCTCCTAAGGAAAAAGCTGTGAAAGCAGCCATGTTGTGGCACTTCTGCGCTCCCCTTGGGATGCCTTTAACAGCTGCAGTGTGCCTGGAGCACACGGCTTCCTGGTTTTAAAAGTCCTAGGCCTAGGCCTAACAGTAACCCTAGGAAGGTAAATCAGCCGGATATTAGGGTTCTTCCTAAGGAAAAAGCTGTGAAAGCAGCCATGTTGTGGCACTTCTGCGCTCCCTTTGGGATGCCTTTGGCAGATGCAGTAAGCCTGGAACTCAGGGCTTCCTTGGTAAAAAATCCTAGCCCTAGGCTGAGCCCTAACCCTAACCCTAGGCAGATAAATCAGCCTAGGTATAGGGATGGTGCCAAGGAAAAAGCTGTGAAAGCTGCCATGTTGTTGCACTTTTGTACTCCCCTTGGGATGCCTTTCACAGCTGCCGTGTGCCTGGAGCTCAGGGCTTCCTGGTTTAAAAAACCATGTCCCTAGCTGAGACTGGAGACAGGTGATTCAGCCTAGGCTTAGCAATGGTGCCAATGAAAACGTGTGGAGGCATCCATTTTCTGGCACTTTTGTGCTCCCCTTGGGATGCCTTTCGCAGCTGCCGTGTGCCTGGAGCTCAGAGCTTGCTGGTTTAAAAAGCTCTACACCTAGGCGTAACCCTAACCCTAACCGTAACACTGGTCATTTAAATCAGCCTGGGTTTAGGAATTATCCCAAGGGAAAAGCTGTGGAGACAGCCATGTTGTGGCACTTTTGCGCTCCCCTTGGGATGCCTTTCACAGCTGCAGTGTGCTTGGAGCACAGGGCTTCCTGGTGTAAAATACCACAACTTTAGCCCAAACTGGAGGCTTCTAAATCAGCCTTCGTTTCGGGATGACCCCAACGAAAAAGCTGTGGAGGCAGGCATGTTGAGGCACTTCTGCGCTCTTCTTGGGTAGTCCTTTGCAGCTGCTGTGTTCTTGGATCTCAGGGCTTTCTGGTTAAAAGAACACTAACCCTAGGCCTAACTCAAACCTTAAGCCTAGGAAGGAAAATCAGCCTATGATTCGGGATGGTCTCATGGAAATAGCAGTGGAGGCAGCCAAGTTGTGTCACTTTTGCGCTCCCCTTGGGATGCCTTTAACAGCTGCGGTGTGCCTGGAGCACAGGGCTTCCTGGTTTAAAAAGTCCTAGGCCTAGGCCTAACAGTAACCCTAGGAAGGTAAATCAGCCGGGTATTAGGGTTCTTCCTAAGGAAAAAGCTGTGAAAGCAGCCATGTTGTGGCACTTCTGCGCTCCCCTTGGGATGCCTTTAACAGCTGCAGTGTGCCTGGAGCACAGGGCTTCCTGGTTTTAAAAGTCCTAGGCCTAGGCCTAACAGTAACCCTAGGAAGGTAAATCAGCCGGGTATTAGGGTTCTTCCTAAGGAAAAAGCTGTGAAAGCAGCCATGTTGTGGCACTTCTGCACTCCCTTTGGGATGCCTTTGGCAGATGCAGTAAGCCTGGAACTCAGGGCTTCCTTGTTAAAAAAATTCTTGCCCTTGGCTGAGCCCTAACCCTAACCCTAGGCAGATAAATCAGTCTAGGTAGAGGGATGGTGCCAAGGAAAAAGCTGTGAAAGCTGCCATGTTGTTGCACTTTTGTACTCCCCTTGGGATGCCTTTCAGAGCTGCCAAGTGCCTGGAGCTCAGGGCTTCCTGGTTTAAAAAACCATGTCCCTAGCTGAGACTGGAGGCAGGTAATTCAGCCTAGGCTTAGCAATGGTGCCAATAAAAACGTGTGGAGGCAGCCATTTTCTGGCACTTTTGTGCTCCCCTTGGGATGCCTTTCACAGCTGCCGTGTGCCTGGAGCTCAGAGCTTGCTGGTTTAAAAAGCTCTACACCTAGGCATAACCCTAACCCTAACCGTAACACTGGTCATTTAAATCAGCCTGGGTTTAGGAATTATCCCAAGGGAAAAGCTGTGGAGACAGCCATGTTGTGGCACTTTTGCGCTCCCCTTGGGATGCCTTTCACAGCTGCAGTGAGCTTGGAGCACAGGGCTTCCTGGTGTAAAACACCAACACTTTAGCCCAAACTGGAGGCTTCTAAATCAGCCTTCGTTTCGGGACTTCCCCAAGGAAAAAGCTCCGGAGGCAGGCATGTTGAGGCACTTCTGCGCTCTTCTTGGGTAATCCTTCGCAGCTGCTGTGTTCTTGGAACTCAGGGCTTTCTGGTTAAAAGAACACTAACCCTAGGCCTAACTCAAACCTTAAGCCTAGGAAGGAAAATCAGCCTATGATTCGGGATGGTCTCATGGAAATAGCAGTGGAGGCAGCCAAGTTGTGTCACTTTTGCGCTCCCCTTGGGATGCCTTTAACAGCTGCAGTGTGCCTGGAGCACACGGCTTCCTGGTTTTAAAAGTCCTAGGCCTAGGCCTAACAGTAACCCTAGGAAGGTAAATCAGCCGGATATTAGGGTTCTTCCTAAGGAAAAAGCTGTGAAAGCAGCCATGTTGTGGCACTTCTGCGCTCCCTTTGGGATGCCTTTGGCAGATGCAGTAAGCCTGGAACTCAGGGCTTCCTGGTTAAAAAAATCCTAGCCCTAGGCTGAGCCCTAACCCTAACCCTAGGCAGATAAATCAGCCTAGGTATAGGGATGGTGCCAAGGAAAAAGCTGTGAAAGCTGCCATGTTGTTGCACTTTTGTACTCCCCTTGGGATGCCTTTCACAGCTGCCGTGTGCCTGGAGCTCAGGGCTTCCTGGTTTAAAAAACCATGTCCCTAGCTGAGACTGGAGACAGGTGATTCAGCCTAGGCTTAGCAATGGTGCCAATGAAAACGTGTGGAGGCATCCATTTTCTGGCACTTTTGTGCTCCCCTTGGGATGCCTTTCGCAGCTGCCGTGTGCCTGGAGCTCAGAGCTTGCTGGTTTAAAAAGCTCTACACCTAGGCGTAACCCTAACCCTAACCGTAACACTGGTCATTTAAATCAGCCTGGGTTTAGGAATTATCCCAAGGGAAAAGCTGTGGAGACAGCCATGTTGTGGCAGTTTTGCGCTCCCCTTGGGATGCCTTTCACAGCTGCAGTGTGCTTGGAGCACAGGGCTTCCTGGTGTAAAATACCACAACTTTAGCCCAAACTGGAGGCTTCTAAATCAGCCTTCGTTTCGGGATGACCCCAACGAAAAAGCTGTGGAGGCAGGCATGTTGAGGCACTTCTGCGCTCTTCTTGGGTAGTCCTTTGCAGCTGCTGTGTTCTTGGATCTCAGGGCTTTCTGGTTAAAAGAACACTAACCCTAGGCCTAACTCAAACCTTAAGCCTAGGAAGGAAAATCAGCCTATGATTCGGGATGGTCTCATGGAAATAGCAGTGGAGGCAGCCAAGTTGTGTCACTTTTGCGCTCCCCTTGGGATGCCTTTAACAGCTGCGGTGTGCCTGGAGCACAGGGCTTCCTGGTTTTAAAAGTCCTAGGCCTAGGCCTAACAGTAACCCTAGGAAGGTAAATCAGCCGGGTATTAGGGTTCTTCCTAAGGAAAAAGCTGTGAAAGCAGCCATGTTGTGGCACTTCTGCGCTCCCCTTGGGATGCCTTTAACAGCTGCAGTGTGCCTGGAGCACAGGGCTTCCTGGTTTTAAAAGTCCTAGGCCTAGGCCTAACAGTAACCCTAGGAAGGTAAATCAGCCGGGTATTAGGGTTCTTCCTAAGGAAAAAGCTGTGAAAGCAGCCATGTTGTGGCACTTCTGCACTCCCTTTGGGATGCCTTTGGCAGATGCAGTAAGCCTGGAACTCAGGGCTTCCTGGTTAAAAAAATTCTTGCCCTTGGCTGAGCCCTAACCCTAACCCTAGGCAGATAAATCAGTCTAGGTAGAGGGATGGTGCCAAGGAAAAAGCTGTGAAAGCTGCCATGTTGTTGCACTTTTGTACTCCCCTTGGGATGCCTTTCAGAGCTGCCAAGTGCCTGGAGCTCAGGGCTTCCTGGTTTAAAAAACCATGTCCCTAGCTGAGACTGGAGGCAGGTAATTCAGCCTAGGCTTAGCAATGGTGCCAATAAAAACGTGTGGAGGCAGCCATTTTCTGGCACTTTTGTGCTCCCCTTGGGATGCCTTTCACAGCTGCCGTGTGCCTGGAGCTCAGAGCTTGCTGGTTTAAAAAGCTCTACACCTAGGCATAACCCTAACCCTAACCGTAACACTGGTCATTTAAATCAGCCTGGGTTTAGGAATTATCCCAAGGGAAAAGCTGTGGAGACAGCCATGTTGTGGCACTTTTGCGCTCCCCTTGGGATGCCTTTCACAGCTGCAGTGAGCTTGGAGCACAGGGCTTCCTGGTGTAAAACACCACAACTTTAGCCCAAACTGGAGGCTTCTAAATCAGCCTTCGTTTCGGGACTTCCCCAAGGAAAAAGCTCTGGAGGCAGGCATGTTGAGGCACTTCTGCGCTCTTCTTGGGTAATCCTTCGCAGCTGCTGTGTTCTTGGAACTCAGGGCTTTCTGGTTAAAAGAACACTAACCCTAGGCCTAACTCAAACCTTAAGCCTAGGAAGGAAAATCAGCCTATGATTCGGGATGGTCTCATGGAAATAGCAGTGGAGGCAGCCAAGTTGTGTCACTTTTGCGCTCCCCTTGGGATGCCTTTAACAGCTGCAGTGTGCCTGGAGCACAGGGCTTCCTGGTTTTAAAAGTCCTAGGCCTAAGCCTAACAGTAACCCTAGGAAGGTAAATCAGCCGGGTATTAGGGTTCTTCCTAAGGAAAAAGCTGTGAAAGCAGCCATGTTGTGGCACTTCTGCGCTCCCTTTGGGATGCCTTTGGCAGATGCAGTAAGCCTGGAACTCAGGGCTTCCTGCTTAAAAAAATCCTTGCCCTTGGCTGAGCCCTAACCCTAACCCTAGGCAGATAAATCAGCCTAGGTAGAGGGATGGTGCCAAGGAAAAAGCTGTGAAAGCTGCCATGTTGTTGCACTTTTGTACTCCCCTTGGGATGCCTTTCACAGCTGCCGTGTGCCTGGAGCTCAGGGCTTCCTGGTTTAAAAAACCATGTCCCTAGCTGAGACTGGAGGCAGGTAATCCAGCCTAGGCTTAGCAATGGTGCCAATGAAAACGTGTGGAGGCAGCCATTTTCTGGCACTTTTGTGCTCCCCTTGGGATGCCTTTCGCAGCTGCCGTGTGCCTGGAGCTCAGAGCTTGCTGGTTTAAAAAGCTCTACACCTAGGCGTAACCCTAACCCTAACCGTAACACTGGTCATTTAAATCAGCCTGGGTTTAGGAATTATCCCAAGGGAAAAGCTGTGGAGACAGCCATGTTGTGGCACTTTTGCGCTCCCCTTGGGATGCCTTTCACAGCTGCAGTGTGCTTGGAGCACAGGGCTTCCTGGTTTAAAAAACCACATCTTTAGCCCAAACTGGAGGCTTCTAAATCAGCCTTCGTTTCGGGACGTCCCCAAGGAAAAAGCTGTGGAGGCAGGCATGTTGAGGCACTTCTGCGCTCTTCTTGGGTAGTCCTTCGCAGCTGCTGTGCTCTTGGAACTCAGGGCTTTCTGGTTAAAAGAACACTAACCCTAGGCCTAACTCAAACCTTAAGCCTAGAAAGGAAAATCAGCCTATGATTCGGGATGGTCTCATGGAAATAGCAGTGGAGGCAGCCAAGTTGTGTCACTTTTGCGCTCCCCTTGGGATGCCTTTAACAGCTGCAGTGTGCCTGGAGCACAGGGCTTCCTGGTTTAAAAAGTCCTAGGCCTAGGCCTAACAGTAACCCTAGGAAGGTAAATCAGCCGGGTATTAGGGTTCCTCCTAAGGAAAAAGCTGTGAAAGCAGCCATGTTGTGGCACTTCTGCGCTCCCCTTGGGATGCCTTTAACAGCTGCAGTGTGCCTGGAGCACACGGCTTCCTGGTTTTAAAAGTCCTAGGCCTAGGCCTAACAGTAACCCTAGGAAGGTAAATCAGCCGGATATTAGGGTTCTTCCTAAGGAAAAAGCTGTGAAAGCAGCCATGTTGTGGCACTTCTGCGCTCCCTTTGGGATGCCTTTGGCAGATGCAGTAAGCCTGGAACTCAGGGCTTCCTTGGTAAAAAATCCTAGCCCTAGGCTGAGCCCTAACCCTAACCCTAGGCAGATAAATCAGCCTAGGTATAGGGATGGTGCCAAGGAAAAAGCTGTGAAAGCTGCCATGTTGTTGCACTTTTGTACTCCCCTTGGGATGCCTTTCACAGCTGCCGTGTGCCTGGAGCTCAGGGCTTCCTGGTTTAAAAAACCATGTCCCTAGCTGAGACTGGAGACAGGTGATTCAGCCTAGGCTTAGCAATGGTGCCAATGAAAACGTGTGGAGGCATCCATTTTCTGGCACTTTTGTGCTCCCCTTGGGATGCCTTTCGCAGCTGCCGTGTGCCTGGAGCTCAGAGCTTGCTGGTTTAAAAAGCTCTACACCTAGGCGTAACCCTAACCCTAACCGTAACACTGGTCATTTAAATCAGCCTGGGTTTAGGAATTATCCCAAGGGAAAAGCTGTGGAGACAGCCATGTTGTGGCACTTTTGCGCTCCCCTTGGGATGCCTTTCACAGCTGCAGTGTGCTTGGAGCACAGGGCTTCCTGGTGTAAAATACCACAACTTTAGCCCAAACTGGAGGCTTCTAAATCAGCCTTCGTTTCGGGATGACCCCAACGAAAAAGCTGTGGAGGCAGGCATGTTGAGGCACTTCTGCGCTCTTCTTGGGTAGTCCTTTGCAGCTGCTGTGTTCTTGGATCTCAGGGCTTTCTGGTTAAAAGAACACTAACCCTAGGCCTAACTCAAACCTTAAGCCTAGGAAGGAAAATCAGCCTATGATTCGGGATGGTCTCATGGAAATAGCAGTGGAGGCAGCCAAGTTGTGTCACTTTTGCGCTCCCCTTGGGATGCCTTTAACAGCTGCGGTGTGCCTGGAGCACAGGGCTTCCTGGTTTTAAAAGTCCTAGGCCTAGGCCTAACAGTAACCCTAGGAAGGTAAATCAGCCGGGTATTAGGGTTCTTCCTAAGGAAAAAGCTGTGAAAGCAGCCATGTTGTGGCACTTCTGCGCTCCCCTTGGGATGCCTTTAACAGCTGCAGTGTGCCTGGAGCACAGGGCTTCCTGGTTTTAAAAGTCCTAGGCCTAGGCCTAACAGTAACCCTAGGAAGGTAAATCAGCCGGGTATTAGGGTTCTTCCTAAGGAAAAAGCTGTGAAAGCAGCCATGTTGTGGCACTTCTGCACTCCCTTTGGGATGCCTTTGGCAGATGCAGTAAGCCTGGAACTCAGGGCTTCCTTGTTAAAAAAATTCTTGCCCTTGGCTGAGCCCTAACCCTAACCCTAGGCAGATAAATCAGTCTAGGTAGAGGGATGGTGCCAAGGAAAAAGCTGTGAAAGCTGCCATGTTGTTGCACTTTTGTACTCCCCTTGGGATGCCTTTCAGAGCTGCCAAGTGCCTGGAGCTCAGGGCTTCCTGGTTTAAAAAACCATGTCCCTAGCTGAGACTGGAGGCAGGTAATTCAGCCTAGGCTTAGCAATGGTGCCAATAAAAACGTGTGGAGGCAGCCATTTTCTGGCACTTTTGTGCTCCCCTTGGGATGCCTTTCACAGCTGCCGTGTGCCTGGAGCTCAGAGCTTGCTGGTTTAAAAAGCTCTACACCTAGGCATAACCCTAACCCTAACCGTAACACTGGTCATTTAAATCAGCCTGGGTTTAGGAATTATCCCAAGGGAAAAGCTGTGGAGACAGCCATGTTGTGGCACTTTTGCGCTCCCCTTGGGATGCCTTTCACAGCTGCAGTGAGCTTGGAGCACAGGGCTTCCTGGTGTAAAACACCAACACTTTAGCCCAAACTGGAGGCTTCTAAATCAGCCTTCGTTTCGGGACTTCCCCAAGGAAAAAGCTCCGGAGGCAGGCATGTTGAGGCACTTCTGCGCTCTTCTTGGGTAATCCTTCGCAGCTGCTGTGTTCTTGGAACTCAGGGCTTTCTGGTTAAAAGAACACTAACCCTAGGCCTAACTCAAACCTTAAGCCTAGGAAGGAAAATCAGCCTATGATTCGGGATGGTCTCATGGAAATAGCAGTGGAGGCAGCCAAGTTGTGTCACTTTTGCGCTCCCCTTGGGATGCCTTTAACAGCTGCAGTGTGCCTGGAGCACACGGCTTCCTGGTTTTAAAAGTCCTAGGCCTAGGCCTAACAGTAACCCTAGGAAGGTAAATCAGCCGGATATTAGGGTTCTTCCTAAGGAAAAAGCTGTGAAAGCAGCCATGTTGTGGCACTTCTGCGCTCCCTTTGGGATGCCTTTGGCAGATGCAGTAAGCCTGGAACTCAGGGCTTCCTGGTTAAAAAAATCCTAGCCCTAGGCTGAGCCCTAACCCTAACCCTAGGCAGATAAATCAGCCTAGGTATAGGGATGGTGCCAAGGAAAAAGCTGTGAAAGCTGCCATGTTGTTGCACTTTTGTACTCCCCTTGGGATGCCTTTCACAGCTGCCGTGTGCCTGGAGCTCAGGGCTTCCTGGTTTAAAAAACCATGTCCCTAGCTGAGACTGGAGACAGGTGATTCAGCCTAGGCTTAGCAATGGTGCCAATGAAAACGTGTGGAGGCATCCATTTTCTGGCACTTTTGTGCTCCCCTTGGGATGCCTTTCGCAGCTGCCGTGTGCCTGGAGCTCAGAGCTTGCTGGTTTAAAAAGCTCTACACCTAGGCATAACCCTAACCCTAACCGTAACACTGGTCATTTAAATCAGCCTGGGTTTAGGAATTATCCCAAGGGAAAAGCTGTGGAGACAGCCATGTTGTGGCACTTTTGCGCTCCCCTTGGGATGCCTTTCACAGCTGCAGTGTGCTTGGAGCACAGGGCTTCCTGGTGTAAAATACCACAACTTTAGCCCAAACTGGAGGCTTCTAAATCAGCCTTCGTTTCGGGATGACCCCAACGAAAAAGCTGTGGAGGCAGGCATGTTGAGGCACTTCTGCGCTCTTCTTGGGTAGTCCTTTGCAGCTGCTGTGTTCTTGGATCTCAGGGCTTTCTGGTTAAAAGAACACTAACCCTAGGCCTAACTCAAACCTTAAGCCTAGGAAGGAAAATCAGCCTATGATTCGGGATGGTCTCATGGAAATAGCAGTGGAGGCAGCCAAGTTGTGTCACTTTTGCGCTCCCCTTGGGATGCCTTTAACAGCTGCGGTGTGCCTGGAGCACAGGGCTTCCTGGTTTTAAAAGTCCTAGGCCTAGGCCTAACAGTAACCCTAGGAAGGTAAATCAGCCGGGTATTAGGGTTCTTCCTAAGGAAAAAGCTGTGAAAGCAGCCATGTTGTGGCACTTCTGCGCTCCCCTTGGGATGCCTTTAACAGCTGCAGTGTGCCTGGAGCACAGGGCTTCCTGGTTTTAAAAGTCCTAGGCCTAGGCCTAACAGTAACCCTAGGAAGGTAAATCAGCCGGGTATTAGGGTTCTTCCTAAGGAAAAAGCTGTGAAAGCAGCCATGTTGTGGCACTTCTGCACTCCCTTTGGGATGCCTTTGGCAGATGCAGTAAGCCTGGAACTCAGGGCTTCCTGGTTAAAAAAATTCTTGCCCTTGGCTGAGCCCTAACCCTAACCCTAGGCAGATAAATCAGTCTAGGTAGAGGGATGGTGCCAAGGAAAAAGCTGTGAAAGCTGCCATGTTGTTGCACTTTTGTACTCCCCTTGGGATGCCTTTCAGAGCTGCCAAGTGCCTGGAGCTCAGGGCTTCCTGGTTTAAAAAACCATGTCCCTAGCTGAGACTGGAGGCAGGTAATTCAGCCTAGGCTTAGCAATGGTGCCAATAAAAACGTGTGGAGGCAGCCATTTTCTGGCACTTTTGTGCTCCCCTTGGGATGCCTTTCACAGCTGCCGTGTGCCTGGAGCTCAGAGCTTGCTGGTTTAAAAAGCTCTACACCTAGGCATAACCCTAACCCTAACCGTAACACTGGTCATTTAAATCAGCCTGGGTTTAGGAATTATCCCAAGGGAAAAGCTGTGGAGACAGCCATGTTGTGGCACTTTTGCGCTCCCCTTGGGATGCCTTTCACAGCTGCAGTGAGCTTGGAGCACAGGGCTTCCTGGTGTAAAACACCACAACTTTAGCCCAAACTGGAGGCTTCTAAATCAGCCTTCGTTTCGGGACTTCCCCAAGGAAAAAGCTCTGGAGGCAGGCATGTTGAGGCACTTCTGCGCTCTTCTTGGGTAATCCTTCGCAGCTGCTGTGTTCTTGGAACTCAGGGCTTTCTGGTTAAAAGAACACTAACCCTAGGCCTAACTCAAACCTTAAGCCTAGGAAGGAAAATCAGCCTATGATTCGGGATGGTCTCATGGAAATAGCAGTGGAGGCAGCCAAGTTGTGTCACTTTTGCGCTCCCCTTGGGATGCCTTTAACAGCTGCAGTGTGCCTGGAGCACAGGGCTTCCTGGTTTTAAAAGTCCTAGGCCTAAGCCTAACAGTAACCCTAGGAAGGTAAATCAGCCGGGTATTAGGGTTCTTCCTAAGGAAAAAGCTGTGAAAGCAGCCATGTTGTGGCACTTCTGCGCTCCCTTTGGGATGCCTTTGGCAGATGCAGTAAGCCTGGAACTCAGGGCTTCCTGCTTAAAAAAATCCTTGCCCTTGGCTGAGCCCTAACCCTAACCCTAGGCAGATAAATCAGCCTAGGTAGAGGGATGGTGCCAAGGAAAAAGCTGTGAAAGCTGCCATGTTGTTGCACTTTTGTACTCCCCTTGGGATGCCTTTCACAGCTGCCGTGTGCCTGGAGCTCAGGGCTTCCTGGTTTAAAAAACCATGTCCCTAGCTGAGACTGGAGGCAGGTAATCCAGCCTAGGCTTAGCAATGGTGCCAATGAAAACGTGTGGAGGCAGCCATTTTCTGGCACTTTTGTGCTCCCCTTGGGATGCCTTTCGCAGCTGCCGTGTGCCTGGAGCTCAGAGCTTGCTGGTTTAAAAAGCTCTACACCTAGGCATAACCCTAACCCTAACCGTAACACTGGTCATTTAAATCAGCCTGGGTTTAGGAATTATCCCAAGGGAAAAGCTGTGGAGACAGCCATGTTGTGGCACTTTTGCGCTCCCCTTGGGATGCCTTTCACAGCTGCAGTGAGCTTGGAGCACAGGGCTTCCTGGTGTAAAAAACCACAACTTTAGCCCAAACTGGAGGCTTCTAAATCAGCCTTCGTTTCGGGACGTCCCCAAGGAAAAAGTTGTGGAGGCAGGCATGTTGAGGCACTTCTGCGCTCTTCTTGGGTAGTCCTTCGCAGCTGCTGTGCTCTTGGAACTCAGGGCTTTCTGGTTAAAAGAACACTAACCCTAGGCCCAACTCAAACCTTAAGCCTAGGAAGGAAAATCAGCCTATGATTCGGGATGGTCTCATGGAAATAGCAGTGGAGGCAGCCAAGTTGTGTCACTTTTGCGCTCCCCTTGGGATGCCTTTAACAGCTGCAGTGTGCCTGGAGCACAGGGCTTCCTGGTTTAAAAAGTCCTAGGCCTAGGCCTAACAGTAACCCTAGGAAGGTAAATCAGCCGGGTATTAGGGTTCCTCCTAAGGAAAAAGCTGTGAAAGCAGCCATGTTGTGGCACTTCTGCGCTCCGCTTGGGATGCCTTTAACAGCTGCAGTGTGCCTGGAGCACAGGGCTTCCTGGTTTTAAAAGTCCTAGGCCTAGGCCTAACAGTAACCCTAGGAAGGTAAATCAGCCGGGTATTAGGGTTCTTCCTAAGGAAAAAGCTGTGAAAGCAGCCATGTTGTGGCACTTCTGCGCTCCCTTTGGGATGCCTTTGGCAGATGCAGTAAGCCTGGAACTCAGGGCTTCCTGGTTAAAAAAATCCTAGCCCTAGGCTGAGCCCTAACCCTAACCCTAGGCAGATAAATCAGCCTAGGTATAGGGATGGTGCCAAGGAAAAAGCTGTGAAAGCTGCCATGTTGTTGCACTTTTGTGCTCCTCTTGGGATGCCTTTCACAGGTGCCGTGTGCCTGGAGCTCAGGGCTTCCTGGTTTAAAAAACCATGTCCCTAGCTGAGACTGGAGGCAGGTAATTCAGCCTAGGCTTAGCAATGGTGCCAATGAAAACGTGTGGAGGCAGCCATTTTCTGGCACTTTTGTGCTCCCTTTGGGATGCCTTTCGCAGCTGCCGTGTGCCTGGAGCTCAGAGCTTGCTGGTTTAAAAAGCTCTATACCTAGGCCTAACCCTAACCCTAACCGTAACACTGGTCATTTAAATCAGCCTGGGTTTAGGAATTATCCCAAGGGAAAAGCTGTGGAGACAGCCATGTTGTGGCACTTTTGCGCTCCCCTTGGGATGCCTTTCACAGCTGCAGTGTGCTTGGAGTACAGGGCTTCCTGGTTTAAAATCCACAACTTTAGCCCAAACTGGAGGCTTCTAAATCAGCCTTCGTTTCGGGACGTCCCCAAGGAAAAAGCTGTGGAGGCAGGCATGTTGAGGCACTTCTGCGCTCTTCTTGGGTAGTCCTTCGCAGCTGCTGTGCTCTTGGAACTCAGGGCTTTCTGGTTAAAAGAACACTAACCCTAGGCCTAACTCAAACCTTAAGCCTAGGAAGGAAAATCAGCCTATGATTCGGGATGGTCTCATGGAAATAGCAGTGGAGGCAGCCAAGTTGTGTCACTTCTGCGCTCCCCTTGGGATGCCTTTAACAGCTGCAGTGTGCCTGGAGCACAGGGCTTCCTGGTTTTAAAAGTCCTAGGCCTAAGCCTAAAAGTAACCCTAGGAAGGTAAATCAGCCGGGTATTAGGGTTCTTCCTAAGGAAAAAGCTGTGAAAGCAGCCATGTTGTGGCACTTCTGCGCTCCCTTTGGGATGCCTTTGGCAGATGCAGTAAGCCTGGAACTCAGGGCTTCCTGGTTAAAAAAATCCTTGCCCTTGGCTGAGCCCTAACACTAACCCTAGGCAGATAAATCAGCCTAAGTAGAGTGATGGTGCCAAGGAAAAAGCTGTGAAAGCTGCCATGTTGTTGCACTTTTGTACTCCCCTTGGGATGCCTTTCACAGCTGCCGTGTGCCTGGAGCTCAGGGCTTCCTGGTTTAAAAAACCATGTCCCTAGCTGAGACTGGAGGCAGGTAATTCAGCCTAGGCTTAGCAATGGTGCCAATAAAAACGTGTGGAGGCAGCCATTTTCTGGCACTTTTGCGCTCCCCTTGGGATGCCTTTCACAGCTGCCAAGTGCCTGGAGCTCAGGGCTTCCTGGTTTAAAAAGCTCTACACCTAGGGGTAACCCTAACCCTAACCGTAACACTGGTCATTTAAATCAGCCTGGGTTTACGAATTATCCCAAGGGAAAAGCTGTGGAGGCAGCCATTTTCTGGCACTTTTGTGCTCCCCTTGGGATGCCTTTCACAGCTGCCGTGTGCCTGGAGCTCAGAGCTTGCTGGTTTAAAAAGCTCTACACCTAGGCATAACCCTAACCCTAACCGTAACACTGGTCATTTAAATCAGCCTGGGTTTAGGAATTATCCCAAGGGAAAAGCTGTGGAGACAGCCATGTTGTGGCACTTTTGCGCTCCCCTTGGGATGCCTTTCACAGCTGCAGTGAGCTTGGAGCACAGGGCTTCCTGGTGTAAAAAACCACAACTTCAGCCCAAACTGGAGGCTTCTAAATCAGCCTTCGTTTCGGGACTTCCCCAAGGAAAAAGCTGTGGAGGCAGGCATGTTGAGGCACTTCTGCGCTCTTCTTGGGTAGTCCTTCGCAGCTGCTGTGTTCTTGGAACTCAGGGCTTTCTGGTTAAAAGAACACTAACCCTAGGCCTAACTCAAACCTTAAGCCTAGGAAGGAAAATCAGCCTATGATTCGGGATGGTCTCATGGAAATAGCAGTGGAGGCAGCCAAGTTGTGTCACTTTTGCGCTCCCCTTGGGATGCCTTTAACAGCTGCAGTGTGCCTGGAGCACAGGGCTTCCTGGTTTTAAACGTCCTAGGCCTAAGCCTAACAGTAACCCTAGGAAGGTAAATCAGCCGGGTATTAGGGTTCTTCCTAAGGAAAAAGCTGTGAAAGCAGCCATGTTGTGGCACTTCTGCGCTCCCTTTGGGATGCCTTTGGCAGATGCAGTAAGCCTGGAACTCAGGGCTTCCTGGTTAAAAAAATCCTAGCCCTAGGCTGAGCCCTAACCCTAACCCTAGGCAGATAAATCAGCCTAGGTAGAGGGATGGTGCCAAGGAAAAAGCTGTGAAAGCTGCCATGTTGTTGCACTTTTGTACTCCCCTTGGGATGCCTTTCACAGCTGCCAAGTGCCTGGAGCTCAGGGCTTCCTGGTTTAAAAAACCATGTCCCTAGCTGAGACTGGAGGCAGGTAATCCAGCCTAGGCTTAGCAATGGTGCCAATGAAAACGTGTGGAGGCAGCCATTTTCTGGCACTTTTGTGCTCCCCTTGGGATGCCTTTCGCAGCTGCCGTGTGCCTGGAGCTCAGAGCTTGCTGGTTTAAAAAGCTCTACACCTAGGCATAACCCTAACCCTAACCGTAACACTGGTCATTTAAATCAGCCTGGGTTTAGGAATTATCCCAAGGGAAAAGCTGTGGAGACAGCCATGTTGTGGCACTTTTGCGCTCCCCTTGGGATGCCTTTCACAGCTGCAGTGAGCTTGGAGCACAGGGCTTCCTGGTGTAAAAAACCACAACTTTAGCCCAAACTGGAGGCTTCTAAATCAGCCTTCGTTTCAGGACGTCCCCAAGGAAAAAGCTGTGGAGGCAGGCATGTTGAGGCACTTCTGCGCTCTTCTTGGGTAGTCCTTCGCAGCTGCTGTGTTCTTGGAACTCAGGGCTTTCTGGTTAAAAGAACACTAACCCTAGGCCTAACTCAAACCTTAAGCCTAGGAAGGAAAATCAGCCTATGATTCGGGATGGTCTCATGGAAATAGCAGTGGAGGCAGCCAAGTTGTGTCACTTTTGCGCTCCCCTTGGGATGCCTTTAACAGCTGCAGTGTGCCTGGAGCACAGGGCTTCCTGGTTTTAAAAGTCCTAGGCCTCGGCCTAACAGTAACCCTAGGAAGGTAAATCAGCCGGGTATTAGGGTTCCTCCTAAGGAAAAGGCTGCGAAAGCAGCCATGTTGTGGCACTTTTTTACTCACTTTGGGATGCCTTTGGCAGATGCAGTAAGCCTGGAACTCAGGGCTTCCTGGTTAAAAAATCCTAGCCCTAGGCTGAGTCCTAACCCTAACCCTAGGCAGATAAATCAGCCTAGGTATAGGGATGGTGCCAAGGAAAAAGCTGTGAAAGCTGCCATGTTGTTGCACTTTTTTACTCCCTTTGGGATGCCTTTCACAGCTGCCGTGTGCCTGGAGCTCAGGGCTTCCTGGTTTAAAAAACCATATCCCTAGCTGAGACTGGAGGCAGGTAATTCAGCCTAGGCTTAGCAATGGTGCCAATGAAAACGTGTGGAGGCGGCCATTTTCTGGCACTTTTGTGCTCCCCTTGGGATGCCTTTCACAGCTGCCGTGTGCCTGGAGCTCAGAGCTTGCTGGTTTAAAAAGCTCTACACCTAGGCGTATTCCTAACCCTAACCGTAACACTGGTCATTTAAATCAGCCTGGGTTTAGGAATTATCCCAAGGGAAAAGCTGTGGAGACAGCCATGTTGTGGCACTTTTGCGCTCCCCTTGGGATGCCTTTCACAGCTGCAGTGAGCTTGGAGCACAGGGCTTCCTGGTGTAAAAAACCACAACTTTAGCCCAAACTGGAGGCTTCTAAATCAGCCTTCGTTTCGGGACGTCCCCAAGGAAAAAGCTGTGGAGGCAGGCATGTTGAGGCACTTCTGCGCTCTTCTTGGGTAGTCCTTCGCAGCTGCTGTGTTCTTGGAACTCAGGGCTTTCTGGTTAAAAGAACACTAACCCTAGGCCTAACTCAAACCTTAAGCCTAGAAAGGAAAATCAGCCTATGATTCGGGATGGTCTCATGGAAATAGCAGTGGAGGCAGCCAAGTTGTGTCACTTTTGCGCTCCCCTTGGGATGCCTTTAACAGCTGCAGTGTGCCTGGAGCACAGGGCTTCCTGGTTTTAAAAGTCCTAGGCCTAGGCCTAACAGTAACCCTAGGAAGGTAAATCAGCCGGGTATTAGGGTTCTTCCTAAGGAAAAAGCTGTGAAAGCAGTCATGTTGTGGCACTTCTGCACTCCCTTTGGGATGCCTTTGGCAGATGCAGTAAGCCTGGAACTCAGGGCTTCCTGGTTAAAAAAATCCTTGCCCTTGGCTGAGCCCTAACCCTAACCCTAGGCAGATAAATCAGCCTAGGTATAGGGATGGTGCCAAGGAAAAAGCTGTGAAAGCTGCCATGTTGTTGCACTTTTGTACTCCCCTTGGGATGCCTTTCACAGCTGCCAAGTGCCTGGAGGTCAGGGCTTCCTGGTTTAAAAAACCATGTCCCTAGCTGAGACTGGAGGCAGGTAATTCAGCCTAGGCTTAGCAATGGTGCCAATAAAAACGTGTGGAGGCAGCCATTTTCTGGCACTTTTGTGCTCCCCTTGGGATGCCTTTCGCAGCTGCCGTGTGCCTGGAGCTCAGAGCTTGCTGGTTTAAAAAGCTCTACACCTAGGCGTAACCCTAACCCTAACCGTAACACTGGTCATTTAAATCAGCCTGGGTTTAGGAATTATCCCAAGGGAAAAGCTGTGGAGACAGCCATGTTGTGGCACTTTTGCGCTCCCCTTGGGATGCCTTTCACAGCTGCAGTGAGCTTGGAGCACAGGGCTTCCTGGTGTAAAAAACCACAACTTTAGCCCAAACTGGAGGCTTCTAAATCAGCCTTCGTTTCGGGACGTCCCCAAGGAAAAAGCTGTGGAGGCAGGCATGTTGAGGCACTTCTGCGCTCTTCTTGGGTAGTCCTTCGCAGCTGCTGTGTTCTTGGAACTCAGGGCTTTCTGGTTAAAAGAACACTAACCCTAGGCCTAACTCAAACCTTAAGCCTAGGAAGGAAAATCAGCCTATGATTCGGGATGGTCTCATGGAAATAGCAGTGGAGGCAGCCAAGTTGTGTCACTTTTGCGCTCCCCTTGGGATGCCTTTAACAGCTGCAGTGTGCCTGGAGCACAGGGCTTCCTGGTTTTAAAAGTCCTAGGCCTCGGCCTAACAGTAACCCTAGGAAGGTAAATCAGCCGGGTATTAGGGTTCCTCCTAAGGAAAAGGCTGCGAAAGCAGCCATGTTGTGGCACTTCTGCGCTCCCTTTGGGATGCCTTTGGCAGATGCAGTAAGCCTGGAACTCAGGGCTTCCTGGTTAAAAAAATCCTTGCCCTTGGCTGAGCCCTAACCCTAACCCGAGGCAGATAAATCAGCCTAGGTATAGGGATGGTGCCAAGGAAAAAGCTGTGAAAGCTGCCATGTTGTTGCACTTTTGTACTCCCCTTGGGATGCCTTTCACAGCTGCCGTGTGCCTGGAGCTCAGGGCTTCCTGGTTTAAAAAACCATGTCCCTAGCTGAGACTGGAGGCAGGTAATCCAGCCTAGGCTTAGCAATGGTGCCAATGAAAACGTGTGGAGGCAGCCATTTTCTGGCACTTTTGTGCTCCCCTTGGGATGCCTTTCGCAGCTGCCGTGTGCCTGGAGCTCAGAGCTTGCTGGTTTAAAAAGCTCTACACCTAGGCATATCCCTAACCCTAACCGTAACACTGGTCATTTAAATCAGCCTGGGTTTAGGAATTATCCCAAGGGAAAAGCTGTGGAGACAGCCATGTTGTGGCACTTTTGCGCTCCCCTTGGGATGCCTTTCACAGCTGCAGTGAGCTTGGAGCACAGGGCTTCCTGGTGTAAAAAAGTACAACTTTAGCCCAAACTGGAGGCTTCTAAATCAGCCTTCGTTTCGGGACGTCCCCAAGGAAAAAGCTGTGGAGGCAGGCATGTTGAGGCACTTCTGCGCTCTTCTTGGGTAGTCCTTCGCAGCTGCTGTGCTCTTGGAACTCAGGGCTTTCTGGTTAAAAGAACACTAACCCTAGGCCTAACTCAAACCTTAAGCCTAGAAAGGAAAATCAGCCTATGATTCGGGATGGTCTCATGGAAATAGCAGTGGAGGCAGCCAAGTTGTGTCACTTTTGCGCTCCCCTTGGGATGCCTTTAACAGCTGCAGTGTGCCTGGAGCACAGGGCTTCCTGGTTTTAAAAGTCCTAGGCCTAAGCCTAACAGTAACCCTAGGAAGGTAAATCAGCCGGGTATTAGGGTTCCTCCTAAGGAAAAAGCTGTGAAAGCAGCCATGTTGTGGCACTTCTGCGCTCCGCTTGGGATGCCTTTAACAGCTGCAGTGTGCCTGGAGCACACGGCTTCCTGGTTTTAAAAGTCCTAGGCCTAGGCCTAACAGTAACCCTAGGAAGGTAAATCAGCCGGATATTAGGGTTCTTCCTAAGGAAAAAGCTGTGAAAGCAGCCATGTTGTGGCACTTTTTTATTCACTTTGGGATGCCTTTGGCAGATGCAGTAAGCCTGGAACTCAGGGCTTCCTGGTTAAAAAATCCTAGCCCTAGGCTGAGTCCTAACCCTAACCCTAGGCAGATAAATCAGCCTAGGTATAGGGATGGTGCCAAGGAAAAAGCTGTGAAAGCTGCCATGTTGTTGCACTTTTTTACTCCCTTTGGGATGCCTTTCACAGCTGCCGTGTGCCTGGAGCTCAGGGCTTCCTGGTTTAAAAAACCATATCCCTAGCTGAGACTGGAGGCAGGTAATTCAGCCTAGGCTTAGCAATGGTGCCAATGAAAACGTGTGGAGGCGGCCATTTTCTGGCACTTTTGTGCTCCCCTTGGGATGCCTTTCACAGCTGCCGTGTGCCTGGAGCTCAGAGCTTGCTGGTTTAAAAAGCTCTACACCTAGGCGTATTCCTAACCCTAACCGTAACACTGGTCATTTAAATCAGCCTGGGTTTAGGAATTATCCCAAGGGAAAAGCTGTGGAGACAGCCATGTTGTGGCACTTTTGCGCTCCCCTTGGGATGCCTTTCACAGCTGCAGTGAGCTTGGAGCACAGGGCTTCCTGGTGTAAAAAACCACAACTTTAGCCCAAACTGGAGGCTTCTAAATCAGCCTTCGTTTCGGGACGTCCCCAAGGAAAAAGCTGTGGAGGCAGGCATGTTGAGGCACTTCTGCGCTCTTCTTGGGTAGTCCTTCGCAGCTGCTGTGTTCTTGGAACTCAGGGCTTTCTGGTTAAAAGAACACTAACCCTAGGCCTAACTCAAACCTTAAGCCTAGAAAGGAAAATCAGCCTATGATTCGGGATGGTCTCATGGAAATAGCAGTGGAGGCAGCCAAGTTGTGTCACTTTTGCGCTCCCCTTGGGATGCCTTTAACAGCTGCAGTGTGCCTGGAGCACAGGGCTTCCTGGTTTTAAAAGTCCTAGGCCTAGGCCTAACAGTAACCCTAGGAAGGTAAATCAGCCGGATATTAGGGTTCTTCCTAAGGAAAAAGCTGTGAAAGCAGCCATGTTGTGGCACTTCTGCGCTCCCTTTGGGATGCCTTTGGCAGATGCAGTAAGCCTGGAACTCAGGGCTTCCTGGTTAAAAAAATCCTAGCCCTAGGCTGAGCCCTAACCCTAACCCTAGGCAGATAAATCAGCCTAGGTATAGGGATGGTGCCAAGGAAAAAGCTGTGAAAGCTGCCATGTTGTTGCACTTTTGTACTCCCCTTGGGATGCCTTTCACAGCTGCCGTGTGCCTGGAGCTCAGGGCTTCCTGGTTTAAAAAACCATGTCCCTAGCTGAGACTGGAGACAGGTGATTCAGCCTAGGCTTAGCAATGGTGCCAATGAAAACGTGTGGAGGCATCCATTTTCTGGCACTTTTGTGCTCCCCTTGGGATGCCTTTCGCAGCTGCCGTGTGCCTGGAGCTCAGAGCTTGCTGGTTTAAAAAGCTCTACACCTAGGCATAACCCTAACCCTAACCGTAACACTGGTCATTTAAATCAGCCTGGGTTTAGGAATTATCCCAAGGGAAAAGCTGTGGAGACAGCCATGTTGTGGCACTTTTGCGCTCCCCTTGGGATGCCTTTCACAGCTGCAGTGTGCTTGGAGCACAGGGCTTCCTGGTGTAAAATACCACAACTTTAGCCCAAACTGGAGGCTTCTAAATCAGCCTTCGTTTCGGGATGACCCCAACGAAAAAGCTGTGGAGGCAGGCATGTTGAGGCACTTCTGCGCTCTTCTTGGGTAGTCCTTTGCAGCTGCTGTGTTCTTGGATCTCAGGGCTTTCTGGTTAAAAGAACACTAACCCTAGGCCTAACTCAAACCTTAAGCCTAGGAAGGAAAATCAGCCTATGATTCGGGATGGTCTCATGGAAATAGCAGTGGAGGCAGCCAAGTTGTGTCACTTTTGCGCTCCCCTTGGGATGCCTTTAACAGCTGCGGTGTGCCTGGAGCACAGGGCTTCCTGGTTTTAAAAGTCCTAGGCCTAGGCCTAACAGTAACCCTAGGAAGGTAAATCAGCCGGGTATTAGGGTTCTTCCTAAGGAAAAAGCTGTGAAAGCAGCCATGTTGTGGCACTTCTGCGCTCCCCTTGGGATGCCTTTAACAGCTGCAGTGTGCCTGGAGCACAGGGCTTCCTGGTTTTAAAAGTCCTAGGCCTAGGCCTAACAGTAACCCTAGGAAGGTAAATCAGCCGGGTATTAGGGTTCTTCCTAAGGAAAAAGCTGTGAAAGCAGCCATGTTGTGGCACTTCTGCACTCCCTTTGGGATGCCTTTGGCAGATGCAGTAAGCCTGGAACTCAGGGCTTCCTGGTTAAAAAAATTCTTGCCCTTGGCTGAGCCCTAACCCTAACCCTAGGCAGATAAATCAGTCTAGGTAGAGGGATGGTGCCAAGGAAAAAGCTGTGAAAGCTGCCATGTTGTTGCACTTTTGTACTCCCCTTGGGATGCCTTTCAGAGCTGCCAAGTGCCTGGAGCTCAGGGCTTCCTGGTTTAAAAAACCATGTCCCTAGCTGAGACTGGAGGCAGGTAATTCAGCCTAGGCTTAGCAATGGTGCCAATAAAAACGTGTGGAGGCAGCCATTTTCTGGCACTTTTGTGCTCCCCTTGGGATGCCTTTCACAGCTGCCGTGTGCCTGGAGCTCAGAGCTTGCTGGTTTAAAAAGCTCTACACCTAGGCATAACCCTAACCCTAACCGTAACACTGGTCATTTAAATCAGCCTGGGTTTAGGAATTATCCCAAGGGAAAAGCTGTGGAGACAGCCATGTTGTGGCACTTTTGCGCTCCCCTTGGGATGCCTTTCACAGCTGCAGTGAGCTTGGAGCACAGGGCTTCCTGGTGTAAAACACCACAACTTTAGCCCAAACTGGAGGCTTCTAAATCAGCCTTCGTTTCGGGACTTCCCCAAGGAAAAAGCTCTGGAGGCAGGCATGTTGAGGCACTTCTGCGCTCTTCTTGGGTAATCCTTCGCAGCTGCTGTGTTCTTGGAACTCAGGGCTTTCTGGTTAAAAGAACACTAACCCTAGGCCTAACTCAAACCTTAAGCCTAGGAAGGAAAATCAGCCTATGATTCGGGATGGTCTCATGGAAATAGCAGTGGAGGCAGCCAAGTTGTGTCACTTTTGCGCTCCCCTTGGGATGCCTTTAACAGCTGCAGTGTGCCTGGAGCACAGGGCTTCCTGGTTTTAAAAGTCCTAGGCCTAAGCCTAACAGTAACCCTAGGAAGGTAAATCAGCCGGGTATTAGGGTTCTTCCTAAGGAAAAAGCTGTGAAAGCAGCCATGTTGTGGCACTTCTGCGCTCCCTTTGGGATGCCTTTGGCAGATGCAGTAAGCCTGGAACTCAGGGCTTCCTGCTTAAAAAAATCCTTGCCCTTGGCTGAGCCCTAACCCTAACCCTAGGCAGATAAATCAGCCTAGGTAGAGGGATGGTGCCAAGGAAAAAGCTGTGAAAGCTGCCATGTTGTTGCACTTTTGTACTCCCCTTGGGATGCCTTTCACAGCTGCCGTGTGCCTGGAGCTCAGGGCTTCCTGGTTTAAAAAACCATGTCCCTAGCTGAGACTGGAGGCAGGTAATCCAGCCTAGGCTTAGCAATGGTGCCAATGAAAACGTGTGGAGGCAGCCATTTTCTGGCACTTTTGTGCTCCCCTTGGGATGCCTTTCGCAGCTGCCGTGTGCCTGGAGCTCAGAGCTTGCTGGTTTAAAAAGCTCTACACCTAGGCATAACCCTAACCCTAACCGTAACACTGGTCATTTAAATCAGCCTGGGTTTAGGAATTATCCCAAGGGAAAAGCTGTGGAGACAGCCATGTTGTGGCACTTTTGCGCTCCCCTTGGGATGCCTTTCACAGCTGCAGTGAGCTTGGAGCACAGGGCTTCCTGGTGTAAAAAACCACAACTTTAGCCCAAACTGGAGGCTTCTAAATCAGCCTTCGTTTCGGGACGTCCCCAAGGAAAAAGTTGTGGAGGCAGGCATGTTGAGGCACTTCTGCGCTCTTCTTGGGTAGTCCTTCGCAGCTGCTGTGCTCTTGGAACTCAGGGCTTTCTGGTTAAAAGAACACTAACCCTAGGCCCAACTCAAACCTTAAGCCTAGGAAGGAAAATCAGCCTATGATTCGGGATGGTCTCATGGAAATAGCAGTGGAGGCAGCCAAGTTGTGTCACTTTTGCGCTCCCCTTGGGATGCCTTTAACAGCTGCAGTGTGCCTGGAGCACAGGGCTTCCTGGTTTAAAAAGTCCTAGGCCTAGGCCTAACAGTAACCCTAGGAAGGTAAATCAGCCGGGTATTAGGGTTCCTCCTAAGGAAAAAGCTGTGAAAGCAGCCATGTTGTGGCACTTCTGCGCTCCGCTTGGGATGCCTTTAACAGCTGCAGTGTGCCTGGAGCACAGGGCTTCCTGGTTTTAAAAGTCCTAGGCCTAGGCCTAACAGTAACCCTAGGAAGGTAAATCAGCCGGGTATTAGGGTTCTTCCTAAGGAAAAAGCTGTGAAAGCAGCCATGTTGTGGCACTTCTGCGCTCCCTTTGGGATGCCTTTGGCAGATGCAGTAAGCCTGGAACTCAGGGCTTCCTGGTTAAAAAAATCCTAGCCCTAGGCTGAGCCCTAACCCTAACCCTAGGCAGATAAATCAGCCTAGGTATAGGGATGGTGCCAAGGAAAAAGCTGTGAAAGCTGCCATGTTGTTGCACTTTTGTGCTCCTCTTGGGATGCCTTTCACAGGTGCCGTGTGCCTGGAGCTCAGGGCTTCCTGGTTTAAAAAACCATGTCCCTAGCTGAGACTGGAGGCAGGTAATTCAGCCTAGGCTTAGCAATGGTGCCAATGAAAACGTGTGGAGGCAGCCATTTTCTGGCACTTTTGTGCTCCCTTTGGGATGCCTTTCGCAGCTGCCGTGTGCCTGGAGCTCAGAGCTTGCTGGTTTAAAAAGCTCTATACCTAGGCCTAACCCTAACCCTAACCGTAACACTGGTCATTTAAATCAGCCTGGGTTTAGGAATTATCCCAAGGGAAAAGCTGTGGAGACAGCCATGTTGTGGCACTTTTGCGCTCCCCTTGGGATGCCTTTCACAGCTGCAGTGTGCTTGGAGTACAGGGCTTCCTGGTTTAAAATCCACAACTATAGCGCAAACTGGAGGCTTCTAAATCAGCCTTCGTTTCGGGACGTCCCCAAGGAAAAAGCTGTGGAGGCAGGCATGTTGAGGCACTTCTGCGCTCTTCTTGGGTAGTCCTTCGCAGCTGCTGTGCTCTTGGAACTCAGGGCTTTCTGGTTAAAAGAACACTAACCCTAGGCCTAACTCAAACCTTAAGCCTAGGAAGGAAAATCAGCCTATGATTCGGGATGGTCTCATGGAAATAGCAGTGGAGGCAGCCAAGTTGTGTCACTTCTGCGCTCCCCTTGGGATGCCTTTAACAGCTGCAGTGTGCCTGGAGCACAGGGCTTCCTGGTTTTAAAAGTCCTAGGCCTAAGCCTAAAAGTAACCCTAGGAAGGTAAATCAGCCGGGTATTAGGGTTCTTCCTAAGGAAAAAGCTGTGAAAGCAGCCATGTTGTGGCACTTCTGCGCTCCCTTTGGGATGCCTTTGGCAGATGCAGTAAGCCTGGAACTCAGGGCTTCCTGGTTAAAAAAATCCTTGCCCTTGGCTGAGCCCTAACACTAACCCTAGGCAGATAAATCAGCCTAAGTAGAGTGATGGTGCCAAGGAAAAAGCTGTGAAAGCTGCCATGTTGTTGCACTTTTGTACTCCCCTTGGGATGCCTTTCACAGCTGCCGTGTGCCTGGAGCTCAGGGCTTCCTGGTTTAAAAAACCATGTCCCTAGCTGAGACTGGAGGCAGGTAATTCAGCCTAGGCTTAGCAATGGTGCCAATAAAAACGTGTGGAGGCAGCCATTTTCTGGCACTTTTGTGCTCCCCTTGGGATGCCTTTCACAGCTGCCAAGTGCCTGGAGCTCAGGGCTTCCTGGTTTAAAAAGCTCTACACCTAGGGGTAACCCTAACCCTAACCGTAACACTGGTCATTTAAATCAGCCTGGGTTTACGAATTATCCCAAGGGAAAAGCTGTGGAGGCAGCCATTTTCTGGCACTTTTGTGCTCCCCTTGGGATGCCTTTCACAGCTGCTGTGTGCCTGGAGCTCAGAGCTTGCTGGTTTAAAAAGCTCTACACCTAGGCATAACCCTAACCCTAACCGTAACACTGGTCATTTAAATCAGCCTGGGTTTAGGAATTATCCCAAGGGAAAAGCTGTGGAGACAGCCATGTTGTGGCACTTTTGCGCTCCCCTTGGGATGCCTTTCACAGCTGCAGTGAGCTTGGAGCACAGGGCTTCCTGGTGTAAAAAACCACAACTTCAGCCCAAACTGGAGGCTTCTAAATCAGCCTTCGTTTCGGGACTTCCCCAAGGAAAAAGCTGTGGAGGCAGGCATGTTGAGGCACTTCTGCGCTCTTCTTGGGTAGTCCTTCGCAGCTGCTGTGTTCTTGGAACTCAGGGCTTTCTGGTTAAAAGAACACTAACCCTAGGCCTAACTCAAACCTTAAGCCTAGGAAGGAAAATCAGCCTATGATTCGGGATGGTCTCATGGAAATAGCAGTGGAGGCAGCCAAGTTGTGTCACTTTTGCGCTCCCCTTGGGATGCCTTTAACAGCTGCAGTGTGCCTGGAGCACAGGGCTTCCTGGTTTTAAACGTCCTAGGCCTAAGCCTAACAGTAACCCTAGGAAGGTAAATCAGCCGGGTATTAGGGTTCTTCCTAAGGAAAAAGCTGTGAAAGCAGCCATGTTGTGGCACTTCTGCGCTCCCTTTGGGATGCCTTTGGCAGATGCAGTAAGCCTGGAACTCAGGGCTTCCTGGTTAAAAAAATCCTAGCCCTAGGCTGAGCCCTAACCCTAACCCTAGGCAGATAAATCAGCCTAGGTAGAGGGATGGTGCCAAGGAAAAAGCTGTGAAAGCTGCCATGTTGTTGCACTTTTGTACTCCCCTTGGGATGCCTTTCACAGCTGCCGTGTGCCTGGAGCTCAGGGCTTCCTGGTTTAAAAAACCATGTCCCTAGCTGAGACTGGAGGCAGGTAATCCAGCCTAGGCTTAGCAATGGTGCCAATGAAAACGTGTGGAGGCAGCCATTTTCTGGCACTTTTGTGCTCCCCTTGGGATGCCTTTCGCAGCTGCCGTGTGCCTGGAGCTCAGAGCTTGCTGGTTTAAAAAGCTCTACACCTAGGCATAACCCTAACCCTAACCGTAACACTGGTCATTTAAATCAGCCTGGGTTTAGGAATTATCCCAAGGGAAAAGCTGTGGAGACAGCCATGTTGTGGCACTTTTGCGCTCCCCTTGGGATGCCTTTCACAGCTGCAGTGAGCTTGGAGCACAGGGCTTCCTGGTGTAAAAAACCACAACTTTAGCCCAAACTGGAGGCTTCTAAATCAGCCTTCGTTTCAGGACGTCCCCAAGGAAAAAGCTGTGGAGGCAGGCATGTTGAGGCACTTCTGCGCTCTTCTTGGGTAGTCCTTCGCAGCTGCTGTGTTCTTGGAACTCAGGGCTTTCTGGTTAAAAGAACACTAACCCTAGGCCTAACTCAAACCTTAAGCCTAGGAAGGAAAATCAGCCTATGATTCGGGATGGTCTCATGGAAATAGCAGTGGAGGCAGCCAAGTTGTGTCACTTTTGCGCTCCCCTTGGGATGCCTTTAACAGCTGCAGTGTGCCTGGAGCACAGGGCTTCCTGGTTTTAAAAGTCCTAGGCCTCGGCCTAACAGTAACCCTAGGAAGGTAAATCAGCCGGGTATTAGGGTTCCTCCTAAGGAAAAGGCTGCGAAAGCAGCCATGTTGTGGCACTTTTTTACTCACTTTGGGATGCCTTTGGCAGATGCAGTAAGCCTGGAACTCAGGGCTTCCTGGTTAAAAAATCCTAGCCCTAGGCTGAGTCCTAACCCTAACCCTAGGCAGATAAATCAGCCTAGGTATAGGGATGGTGCCAAGGAAAAAGCTGTGAAAGCTGCCATGTTGTTGCACTTTTTTACTCCCTTTGGGATGCCTTTCACAGCTGCCGTGTGCCTGGAGCTCAGGGCTTCCTGGTTTAAAAAACCATATCCCTAGCTGAGACTGGAGGCAGGTAATTCAGCCTAGGCTTAGCAATGGTGCCAATGAAAACGTGTGGAGGCGGCCATTTTCTGGCACTTTTGTGCTCCCCTTGGGATGCCTTTCACAGCTGCCGTGTGCCTGGAGCTCAGAGCTTGCTGGTTTAAAAAGCTCTACACCTAGGCGTATTCCTAACCCTAACCGTAACACTGGTCATTTAAATCAGCCTGGGTTTAGGAATTATCCCAAGGGAAAAGCTGTGGAGACAGCCATGTTGTGGCACTTTTGCGCTCCCCTTGGGATGCCTTTCACAGCTGCAGTGAGCTTGGAGCACAGGGCTTCCTGGTGTAAAAAACCACAACTTTAGCCCAAACTGGAGGCTTCTAAATCAGCCTTCGTTTCGGGACGTCCCCAAGGAAAAAGCTGTGGAGGCAGGCATGTTGAGGCACTTCTGCGCTCTTCTTGGGTAGTCCTTCGCAGCTGCTGTGTTCTTGGAACTCCGGGCTTTCTGGTTAAAAGAACACTAACCCTAGGCCTAACTCAAACCTTAAGCCTAGAAAGGAAAATCAGCCTATGATTCGGGATGGTCTCATGGAAATAGCAGTGGAGGCAGCCAAGTTGTGTCACTTTTGCGCTCCCCTTGGGATGCCTTTAACAGCTGCAGTGTGCCTGGAGCACAGGGCTTCCTGGTTTTAAAAGTCCTAGGCCTAGGCCTAACAGTAACCCTAGGAAGGTAAATCAGCCGGGTATTAGGGTTCTTCCTAAGGAAAAAGCTGTGAAAGCAGTCATGTTGTGGCACTTCTGCACTCCCTTTGGGATGCCTTTGGCAGATGCAGTAAGCCTGGAACTCAGGGCTTCCTGGTTAAAAAAATCCTTGCCCTTGGCTGAGCCCTAACCCTAACCCTAGGCAGATAAATCAGCCTAGGTATAGGGATGGTGCCAAGGAAAAAGCTGTGAAAGCTGCCATGTTGTTGCACTTTTGTACTCCCCTTGGGATGCCTTTCACAGCTGCCAAGTGCCTGGAGGTCAGGGCTTCCTGGTTTAAAAAACCATGTCCCTAGCTGAGACTGGAGGCAGGTAATTCAGCCTAGGCTTAGCAATGGTGCCAATAAAAACGTGTGGAGGCAGCCATTTTCTGGCACTTTTGTGCTCCCCTTGGGATGCCTTTCGCAGCTGCCGTGTGCCTGGAGCTCAGAGCTTGCTGGTTTAAAAAGCTCTACACCTAGGCGTAACCCTAACCCTAACCGTAACACTGGTCATTTAAATCAGCCTGGGTTTAGGAATTATCCCAAGGGAAAAGCTGTGGAGACAGCCATGTTGTGGCACTTTTGCGCTCCCCTTGGGATGCCTTTCACAGCTGCAGTGAGCTTGGAGCACAGGGCTTCCTGGTGTAAAAAACCACAACTTTAGCCCAAACTGGAGGCTTCTAAATCAGCCTTCGTTTCGGGACGTCCCCAAGGAAAAAGCTGTGGAGGCAGGCATGTTGAGGCACTTCTGCGCTCTTCTTGGGTAGTCCTTCGCAGCTGCTGTGTTCTTGGAACTCAGGGCTTTCTGGTTAAAAGAACACTAACCCTAGGCCTAACTCAAACCTTAAGCCTAGGAAGGAAAATCAGCCTATGATTCGGGATGGTCTCATGGAAATAGCAGTGGAGGCAGCCAAGTTGTGTCACTTTTGCGCTCCCCTTGGGATGCCTTTAACAGCTGCAGTGTGCCTGGAGCACAGGGCTTCCTGGTTTTAAAAGTCCTAGGCCTCGGCCTAACAGTAACCCTAGGAAGGTAAATCAGCCGGGTATTAGGGTTCCTCCTAAGGAAAAGGCTGCGAAAGCAGCCATGTTGTGGCACTTCTGCGCTCCCTTTGGGATGCCTTTGGCAGATGCAGTAAGCCTGGAACTCAGGGCTTCCTGGTTAAAAAAATCCTTGCCCTTGGCTGAGCCCTAACCCTAACCCGAGGCAGATAAATCAGCCTAGGTATAGGGATGGTGCCAAGGAAAAAGCTGTGAAAGCTGCCATGTTGTTGCACTTTTGTACTCCCCTTGGGATGCCTTTCACAGCTGCCGTGTGCCTGGAGCTCAGGGCTTCCTGGTTTAAAAAACCATGTCCCTAGCTGAGACTGGAGGCAGGTAATCCAGCCTAGGCTTAGCAATGGTGCCAATGAAAACGTGTGGAGGCAGCCATTTTCTGGCACTTTTGTGCTCCCCTTGGGATGCCTTTCGCAGCTGCCGTGTGCCTGGAGCTCAGAGCTTGCTGGTTTAAAAAGCTCTACACCTAGGCATATCCCTAACCCTAACCGTAACACTGGTCATTTAAATCAGCCTGGGTTTAGGAATTATCCCAAGGGAAAAGCTGTGGAGACAGCCATGTTGTGGCACTTTTGCGCTCCCCTTGGGATGCCTTTCACAGCTGCAGTGAGCTTGGAGCACAGGGCTTCCTGGTGTAAAAAAGTACAACTTTAGCCCAAACTGGAGGCTTCTAAATCAGCCTTCGTTTCGGGACGTCCCCAAGGAAAAAGCTGTGGAGGCAGGCATGTTGAGGCACTTCTGCGCTCTTCTTGGGTAGTCCTTCGCAGCTGCTGTGCTCTTGGAACTCAGGGCTTTCTGGTTAAAAGAACACTAACCCTAGGCCTAACTCAAACCTTAAGCCTAGAAAGGAAAATCAGCCTATGATTCGGGATGGTCTCATGGAAATAGCAGTGGAGGCAGCCAAGTTGTGTCACTTTTGCGCTCCCCTTGGGATGCCTTTAACAGCTGCAGTGTGCCTGGAGCACAGGGCTTCCTGGTTTTAAAAGTCCTAGGCCTAAGCCTAACAGTAACCCTAGGAAGGTAAATCAGCCGGGTATTAGGGTTCCTCCTAAGGAAAAAGCTGTGAAAGCAGCCATGTTGTGGCACTTCTGCGCTCCGCTTGGGATGCCTTTAACAGCTGCAGTGTGCCTGGAGCACACGGCTTCCTGGTTTTAAAAGTCCTAGGCCTAGGCCTAACAGTAACCCTAGGAAGGTAAATCAGCCGGATATTAGGGTTCTTCCTAAGGAAAAAGCTGTGAAAGCAGCCATGTTGTGGCACTTTTTTATTCACTTTGGGATGCCTTTGGCAGATGCAGTAAGCCTGGAACTCAGGGCTTCCTGGTTAAAAAATCCTAGCCCTAGGCTGAGTCCTAACCCTAACCCTAGGCAGATAAATCAGCCTAGGTATAGGGATGGTGCCAAGGAAAAAGCTGTGAAAGCTGCCATGTTGTTGCACTTTTTTACTCCCTTTGGGATGCCTTTCACAGCTGCCGTGTGCCTGGAGCTCAGGGCTTCCTGGTTTAAAAAACCATATCCCTAGCTGAGACTGGAGGCAGGTAATTCAGCCTAGGCTTAGCAATGGTGCCAATGAAAACGTGTGGAGGCGGCCATTTTCTGGCACTTTTGTGCTCCCCTTGGGATGCCTTTCACAGCTGCCGTGTGCCTGGAGCTCAGAGCTTGCTGGTTTAAAAAGCTCTACACCTAGGCGTATTCCTAACCCTAACCGTAACACTGGTCATTTAAATCAGCCTGGGTTTAGGAATTATCCCAAGGGAAAAGCTGTGGAGACAGCCATGTTGTGGCACTTTTGCGCTCCCCTTGGGATGCCTTTCACAGCTGCAGTGAGCTTGGAGCACAGGGCTTCCTGGTGTAAAAAACCACAACTTTAGCCCAAACTGGAGGCTTCTAAATCAGCCTTCGTTTCGGGACGTCCCCAAGGAAAAAGCTGTGGAGGCAGGCATGTTGAGGCACTTCTGCGCTCTTCTTGGGTAGTCCTTCGCAGCTGCTGTGTTCTTGGAACTCAGGGCTTTCTGGTTAAAAGAACACTAACCCTAGGCCTAACTCAAACCTTAAGCCTAGAAAGGAAAATCAGCCTATGATTCGGGATGGTCTCATGGAAATAGCAGTGGAGGCAGCCAAGTTGTGTCACTTTTGCGCTCCCCTTGGGATGCCTTTAACAGCTGCAGTGTGCCTGGAGCACAGGGCTTCCTGGTTTTAAAAGTCCTAGGCCTAGGCCTAACAGTAACCCTAGGAAGGTAAATCAGCCGGGTATTAGGGTTCTTCCTAAGGAAAAAGCTGTGAAAGCAGTCATGTTGTGGCACTTCTGCACTCCCTTTGGGATGCCTTTGGCAGATGCAGTAAGCCTGGAACTCAGGGCTTCCTGGTTAAAAAAATCCTTGCCCTTGGCTGAGCCCTAACCCTAACCCTAGGCAGATAAATCAGCCTAGGTATAGGGATGGTGCCAAGGAAAAAGCTGTGAAAGCTGCCATGTTGTTGCACTTTTGTACTCCCCTTGGGATGCCTTTCACAGCTGCCAAGTGCCTGGAGGTCAGGGCTTCCTGGTTTAAAAAACCATGTCCCTAGCTGAGACTGGAGGCAGGTAATTCAGCCTAGGCTTAGCAATGGTGCCAATAAAAACGTGTGGAGGCAGCCATTTTCTGGCACTTTTGTGCTCCCCTTGGGATGCCTTTCGCAGCTGCCGTGTGCCTGGAGCTCAGAGCTTGCTGGTTTAAAAAGCTCTACACCTAGGCGTAACCCTAACCCTAACCGTAACACTGGTCATTTAAATCAGCCTGGGTTTAGGAATTATCCCAAGGGAAAAGCTGTGGAGACAGCCATGTTGTGGCACTTTTGCGCTCCCCTTGGGATGCCTTTCACAGCTGCAGTGAGCTTGGAGCACAGGGCTTCCTGGTGTAAAAAACCACAACTTTAGCCCAAACTGGAGGCTTCTAAATCAGCCTTCGTTTCGGGACGTCCCCAAGGAAAAAGCTGTGCAGGCAGGCATGTTGAGGCACTTCTGCGCTCTTCTTGGGTAGTCCTTCGCAGCTGCTGTGTTCTTGGAACTCAGGGCTTTCTGGTTAAAAGAACACTAACCCTAGGCCTAACTCAAACCTTAAGCCTAGGAAGGAAAATCAGCCTATGATTCGGGATGGTCTCATGGAAATAGCAGTGGAGGCAGCCAAGTTGTGTCACTTTTGCGCTCCCCTTGGGATGCCTTTAACAGCTGCAGTGTGCCTGGAGCACAGGGCTTCCTGGTTTTAAAAGTCCTAGGCCTAGGCCTAACAGTAACCCTAGGAAGGTAAATCAGCCGGGTATTAGGGTTCCTCCTAAGGAAAAAGCTGTGAAAGCAGCCATGTTGTGGCACTTCTGCGCTCCCCTTGGGATGCCTTTAACAGCTGCAGTGTGCCTGGAGCACAGGGCTTCCTGGTTTTAAAAGTCCTAGGCCTAGGCCTAACAGTAACCCTAGGAAGGTAAATCAGCCGGGTATTAGGGTTCTTCCTAAGGAAAAAGCTGTGAAAGCAGCCATGTTGTGGCACTTCTGCGCTCCCTTTGGGATGCCTTTGGCAGATGCAGTAAGCCTGGAACTCAGGGCTTCCTGGTTAAAAAAATCCTTGCCCTTGGCTGAGCCCTAACCCTAACCCTAGGCAGATAAATCAGCCTAGGTATAGGGATGGTGCCAAGGAAAAAGCTGTGAAAGCTGCCATGTTGTTGCACTTTTGTACTCCCCTTGGGATGCCTTTCACAGCTGCCAAGTGCCTGGAGGTCAGGGCTTCCTGGTTTAAAAAACCATGTCCCTAGCTGAGACTGGAGGCAGGTAATTCAGCCTAGGCTTAGCAATGGTGCCAATGAAAACGTGTGGAGGCAGCCATTTTCTGGCACTTTTGTGCTCCCCTTGGGATGCATTTCGCAGCTGCCGTGTGCCTGGAGCTCAGAGCTTGCTGGTTTAAAAAGCTCTACACCTAGGCGTAACCCTAACCCTAACCGTAACACTGGTCATTTAAATCAGCCTGGGTTTAGGAATTATCCCAAGGGAAAAGCTGTGGAGACAGCCATGTTGTGGCACTTTTGCGCTCCCCTTGGGATGCCTTTCACAGCTGCAGTGAGCTTGGAGCACAGGGCTTCCTGGTGTAAAAAACCACAACTTTAGCCCAAACTGGAGGCTTCTAAATCAGCCTTCGTTTCGGGACGTCCCCAAGGAAAAAGCTGTGGAGGCAGGCATGTTGAGGCACTTCTGCGCTCTTCTTGGGTAGTCCTTCGCAGCTGCTGTGTTCTTGGAACTCAGGGCTTTCTGGTTAAAAGAACACTAACCCTAGGCCTAACTCAAACCTTAAGCCTAGGAAGGAAAATCAGCCTATGATTCGGGATGGTCTCATGGAAATAGGAGTGGAGGCAGCCAAGTTGTGTCACTTTTGCGCTCCCCTTGGGATGCCTTTAACAGCTGCAGTGTGCCTGGAGCACAGGGCTTCCTGGTTTTAAAAGTCCTAGGCCTAGGCCTAACAGTAACCCTAGGAAGGTAAATCAGCCGGGTATTAGGGTTCCTCCTAAGGAAAAAGCTGTGAAAGCAGCCATGTTGTGGAACTTCTGCGCTCCCCTTGGGATGCCTTTAACAGCTGCAGTGTGCCTGGAGCACAGGGCTTCCTGGTTTTAAAAGTCCTAGGCCTAGGCCTAACAGTAACCCTAGGAAGGTAAATCAGCCGGGTATTAGGGTTCTTCCTAAGGAAAAAGCTGTGAAAGCAGCCATGTTGTGGCACTTCTGCGCTCCCTTTGGGATGCCTTTGGCAGATGCAGTAAGCCTGGAACTCAGGGCTTCCTGGTTAAAAAAATCCTGGCCCTTGGCTGAGCCCTAACCCTAACCCTAGGCAGATAAATCAGCCTAGGTATAGGGATGGTGCCAAGGAAAAAGCTGTGAAAGCTGCCATGTTGTTGCACTTTTGTACTCCCCTTGGGATGCCTTTCACAGCTGCCAAGTGCCTGGAGCTCAGTGCTTCCTGGTTTAAAAAAACATGTCCCTAGCTGAGACTGGAGGCAGGTAATTCAGGCTAGGCATAGCAATGGTGCCAATAAAAACGTGTGGAGGCAGCCATTTTCTGGCACTTTTGTGCTCCCCTTGGGATGCTTTTCGCAGCTGCCGTGTGCCTGGAGCTCAGAGCTTGCTGGTTTAAAAAGCTCTACACCTAGGCGTAACCCAAACCCTAACCGTAACACTGGTCATTTAAATCAGCCTGGGTTTAGGAATTATCCCAAGGAAAAAGCTGTGGAGGCAGCCATTTTCTGGCACTTTTGTGCTCCCCTTGGGATGCCTTTCACAGCTGCCGTGTGCCTGGAGCTCAGAGCTTGCTGGTTTAAAAAGCTCTACACCTAGGCGTAACCCTAACCCTAACCGTAACACTGGTCATTTAAATCAGCCTGGGTTTAGGAATTATCCCAAGGGAAAAGCTGTGGAGACAGCCATGTTGTGGCACTTTTGCGCTCCCCTTGGGATGCCTTTCACAGCTGCAGTGAGCTTGGAGCACAGGGCTTCCTGGTGTAAAAAACCACAACTTTAGCCCAAACTGGAGGCTTCTAAATCAGCCTTCGTTTCGGGACGTCCCCAAGGAAAAAGCTGTGGAGGCAGGCATGTTGAGGCACTTCTGCGCTCTTCTTGGGTAGTCCTTCGCAGCTGCTGTGTTCTTGGAACTCAGGGCTTTCTGGTTAAAAGAACACTAACCCTAGGCCTAACTCAAACCTTAAGCCTAGGAAGGAAAATCAGCCTATGATTCGGGATGGTCTCATGGAAATAGGAGTGGAGGCAGCCAAGTTGTGTCACTTTTGCGCTCCCCTTGGGATGCCTTTAACAGCTGCAGTGTGCCTGGAGCACAGGGCTTCCTGGTTTTAAAAGTCCTAGGCCTAGGCCTAACAGTAACCCTAGGAAGGTAAATCAGCCGGGTATTAGGGTTCCTCCTAAGGAAAAAGCTGTGAAAGCAGCCATGTTGTGGAACTTCTGCGCTCCCCTTGGGATGCCTTTAACAGCTGCAGTGTGCCTGGAGCACAGGGCTTCCTGGTTTTAAAAGTCCTAGGCCTAGGCCTAACAGTAACCCTAGGAAGGTAAATCAGCCGGGTATTAGGGTTCTTCCTAAGGAAAAAGCTGTGAAAGCAGCCATGTTGTGGCACTTCTGCGCTCCCTTTGGGATGCCTTTGGCAGATGCAGTAAGCCTGGAACTCAGGGCTTCCTGGTTAAAAAAATCCTGGCCCTTGGCTGAGCCCTAACCCTAACCCTAGGCAGATAAATCAGCCTAGGTATAGGGATGGTGCCAAGGAAAAAGCTGTGAAAGCTGCCATGTTGTTGCACTTTTGTACTCCCCTTGGGATGCCTTTCACAGCTGCCAAGTGCCTGGAGCTCAGTGCTTCCTGGTTTAAAAAAACATGTCCCTAGCTGAGACTGGAGGCAGGTAATTCAGGCTAGGCATAGCAATGGTGCCAATAAAAACGTGTGGAGGCAGCCATTTTCTGGCACTTTTGTGCTCCCCTTGGGATGCTTTTCGCAGCTGCCGTGTGCCTGGAGCTCAGAGCTTGCTGGTTTAAAAAGCTCTACACCTAGGCGTAACCCAAACCCTAACCGTAACACTGGTCATTTAAATCAGCCTGGGTTTAGGAATTATCCCAAGGAAAAAGCTGTGGAGGCAGCCATTTTCTGGCACTTTTGTGCTCCCCTTGGGATGCCTTTCACAGCTGCCGTGTGCCTGGAGCTCAGAGCTTGCTGGTTTAAAAAGCTCTACACCTAGGCATAACCCTAACCCTAACCGTAACACTGGTCATTTAAATCAGCCTGGGTTTAGGAATTATCCCAAGGGAAAAGCTGTGGAGACAGCCATGTTGTGGCACTTTTGCGCTCCCCTTGGGATGCCTTTCACAGCTGCAGTGAGCTTGGAGCACAGGGCTTCCTGGTGTAAAAAACCACAACTTTAGCCCAAACTGGAGGCTTCTAAATCAGCCTTCGTTTCGGGACGTCCCCAAGGAAAAAGCTGTGGAGGCAGGCATGTTGAGGTACTTCTGCGCTCTTCTTGGGTAGTGCTTCGCAGCTGCTGTGTTCTTGGAACTCAGGGCTTTCTGGTTAAAAGAACACTAACCCTAGGCCTAACTCAAACCTTAAGCCTAGGAAGGAAAATCAGCCTATGATTCGGGATGGTCTCATGGAAATAGCAGTGGAGGCAGCCAAGTTGTGTCACTTTTGCGCTCCCCTTGGGATGCCTTTAACAGCTGCAGTGTGCCTAGAGAACAGGGCTTCCTGGTTTTAAAAGTCCTAGGCCTAGGCCTAACAGTAACCCTAGGAAGGTAAATCAGCCGGGTATTAGGGTTCTTCCTAAGGAAAAAGCTGTGAAAGCAGCCATGTTGTGGCACTTCTGCGCTCCCCTTGGGATGCCTTTCACAGCTGCAGTGAGCTTGGAGCACAGGGCTTCCTGGTGTAAAAAACCACAACTTTAGCCCAAACTGGAGGCTTCTAAATCAGCCTTCGTTTCGGGACGTCCCCAAGGAAAAAGCTGTGGAGGCAGGCATGTTGAGGCACTTCTGCGCTCTTCTTGGGTAGTCCTTCGCAGCTGCTGTGTTCTTGGAACTCAGGGCTTTCTGGTTAAAAGAACACTAACCCTAGGCCTAACTCAAACCTTAAGCCTAGGAAGGAAAATCAGCCTATGATTCGGGATGGTCTCATGGAAATAGCAGTGGAGGCAGCCAAGTTGTGTCACTTTTGCGCTCCCCTTGGGATGCCTTTAACAGCTGCAGTGTGCCTGGAGCACAAGGCTTCCTGGTTTTAAAAGTCCTAGGCCTAAGCCTAACAGTAACCCTAGGAAGGTAAATCAGCCGGGTATTAGGGTTCCTCCTAAGGAAAAAGCTGTGAAAGCAGCCATGTTGTGGCACTTCTGCGCTCCCCTTGGGATGCCTTTAACAGCTGCAGTGTGCCTGGAGCACAAGGCTTCCTGGTTTTAAAAGTCCTAGGCCTAAGCCTAACAGTAACCCTAGGAAGGTAAATCAGCCGGGTTTTAGGGTTCCTCCTAAGGAAAAAGCTGTGAAAGCAGCCATGTTGTGGCACTTCTGCACTCCCTTTGGGATGCCTTTGGCAGATGCAGTAAGCCTGGAACTCAGGGCTTCCTGGTTAAAAAAATCCTTGCCCTTGGCTGAGCCCTAACCCTAACCCTAGGCAGATAAATCAGCCTAGGTATAGGGATGGTGCCAAGGAAAAAGCTGTGAAAGCTGCCATGTTGTTGCATTTTGTACTCCCCTTGGGATGCCTTAAACAGCTGCCGTGTGCCTGGAGCTCAGGGCTTCCTGGTTTAAAAAACCATGTCCCTAGCTGAGACTGGAGGCAGGTAATTCAGCCTAGGCTTAGCAATGGTGCCAATGAAAACGTGTGGAGGCAGCCATTTCCTGGCACTTTTGCGCTCCCCTTGGGATGCCTTTCGCAGCTGCCGTGTGCCTGGAGCTCAGAGCTTGCTGGTTTAAAAAGCTCTACACCTAGGCGTAACCCAAACCCTAACCGTAACACTGGTCATTTAAATCAGCCTGGGTTTAGGAATTATCCCAAGGAAAAAGCTGTGGAGGCAGCCATTTTCTGGCACTTTTGTGCTCCCCTTGGGATGCCTTTCACAGCTGCCGTGTGCCTGGAGCTCAGAGCTTGCTGGTTTAAAAAGCTCTACACCTAGGCATAACCCTAACCCTAACCGTAACACTGGTCATTTAAATCAGCCTGGGTTTAGGAATTATCCCAAGGGAAAAGCTGTGGAGACAGCCATGTTGTGGCACTTTTGCGCTCCCCTTGGGATGCCTTTCACAGCTGCAGTGAGCTTGGAGCACAGGGCTTCCTGGTGTAAAAAACCACAACTTTAGCCCAAACTGGAGGCTTCTAAATCAGCCTTCGTTTCGGGACGTCCCCAAGGAAAAAGCTCTGGAGGCAGGCATGTTGAGGCACTTCTGCGCTCTTCTTGGGTAGTGCTTCGCAGCTGCTGTGTTCTTGGAACTCAGGGCTTTCTGGTTAAAAGAACACTAACCCTAGGCCTAACTCAAACCTTAAGCCTAGGAAGGAAAATCAGCCTATGATTCGGGATGGTCTCATGGAAATAGCAGTGGAGGCAGCCAAGTTGTGTCACTTTTGCGCTCCCCTTGGGATGCCTTTAACAGCTGCAGTGTGCCTGGAGCACAGAGCTTCCTGGTTTTAAAAGTCCTAGGCCTAAGCCTAACAGTAACCCTAGGAAGGTAAATCAGCCGGGTATTAGGGTTCCTCCTAAGGAAAAAGCTGTGAAAGCAGCCATGTTGTGGCACTTCTGCACTCCCTTTGGGATGCCTTTGGCAGATGCAGTAAGCCTGGAACTCAGGGCTTCCTGGTTAAAAAAATCCTTGCCCTTGGCTGAGCCCTAACCCTAACCCTAGGCAGATAAATCAGCCTAGGTATAGGGATGGTGCCAAGGAAAAAGCTGTGAAAGCTGCCATGTTGTTGCATTTTGTACTCCCCTTGGGATGCCTTAAACAGCTGCCGTGTGCCTGGAGCTCAGGGCTTCCTGGTTTAAAAAACCATGTCCCTAGCTGAGACTGGAGGCAGGTAATTCAGCCTAGGCTTAGCAATGGTGCCAATGAAAACGTGTGGAGGCAGCCATTTCCTGGCACTTTTGTGCTCCCCTTGGGATGCCTTTCGCAGCTGCCGTGTGCCTGGAGCTCAGAGCTTGCTGGTTTAAAAAGCTCTACACCTAGGCGTAACCCAAACCCTAACCGTAACACTGGTCATTTAAATCAGCCTGGGTTTAGGAATTATCCCAAGGAAAAAGCTGTGGAGGCAGCCATTTTCTGGCACTTTTGTGCTCCCCTTGGGATGCCTTTCACAGCTGCCGTGTGCCTGGAGCTCAGAGCTTGCTGGTTTAAAAAGCTCTACACCTAGGCATAACCCTAACCCTAACCGTAACACTGGTCATTTAAATCAACCTGGGTTTAGGAATTATCCCAAGGGAAAAGCTGTGGAGACAGCCATGTTGTGGCACTTTTGCGCTCCCCTTGGGATGCCTTTAACAGCTGCAGTGTGCCTAGAGAACAGGGCTTCCTGGTTTTAAAAGTCCTAGGCCTAGGCCTAACAGTAACCCTAGGAAGGTAAATCAGCCGGGTATTAGGGTTCTTCCTAAGGAAAAAGCTGTGAAAGCAGCCATGTTGTGGCACTTCTGCGCTCCCTTTGGGATGCCTTTCACAGCTGCAGTGAGCTTGGAGCACAGGGCTTCCTGGTGTAAAAAACCACAACTTTAGCCCAAACTGGAGGCTTCTAAATCAGCCTTCGTTTCGGGACGTCCCCAAGGAAAAAGCTGTGGAGGCAGGCATGTTGAGGCACTTCTGCGCTCTTCTTGGGTAGTCCTTCGCAGCTGCTGTGTTCTTGGAACTCAGGGCTTTCTGGTTAAAAGAACACTAACCCTAGGCCTAACTCAAACCTTAAGCCTAGGAAGGAAAATCAGCCTATGATTCGGGATGGTCTCATGGAAATAGCAGTGGAGGCAGCCAAGTTGTGTCACTTTTGCGCTCCCCTTGGGATGCCTTTAACAGCTGCAGTGTGCCTGGAGCACAAGGCTTCCTGGTTTTAAAAGTCCTAGGCCTATGCCTAACAGTAACCCTAGGAAGGTAAATCAGCCGGGTATTAGGGTTCCTCCTAAGGAAAAAGCTGTGAAAGCAGCCATGTTGTGGCACTTCTACGCTCCCCTTGGGATGCCTTTAACAGCTGCAGTGTGCCTGGAGCACAGGGCTTCCTGGTTTTAAAAGTCCTAGGCCTAGGCCTGACAGTAACCCTAGGAAGGTAAATCAGCCGGATATTAGGGTTCTTCCTAAGGAAAAAGCTGTGAAAGCAGCCATGTTGTGGCACTTCTGCACTCCCTTTGGGATGCCTTTGGCAGATGCAGTAAGCCTGGAACTCAGGGCTTCCTGGTTAAAAAAATCCTTGCCCTTGGCTGAGCCCTAACCCTAACCCGAGGCAGATAAATCAGCCTAGGTATAGGGATGGTGCCAAGGAAAAAGCTGTGAAAGCTGCCATGTTGTTGCACTTTTGTACTCCCCTTGGGATGCCTTTCACAGCTGCCAAGTGCCTGGAGCTCAGGGCTTCCTGGTTTAAAAAACCATGTCCCTAGCTGAGACTGGAGGCAGGTAATTCAGCCTAGGCTTAGCAATGGTGCCAATGAAAACGTGTGGAGGCAGCCATTTTCTGGCACTTTTGTGCTCCCCTTGGGATGCCTTTCGCAGCTGCCGTGTGCCTGGAGCTCAGAGCTTGCTGGTTTAAAAAGCTCTACACCTAGGCATAACCCTAACCCTAACCGTAACACTGGTCATTTAAATCAGCCTGGGTTTAGGAATTATCCCAAGGGAAAAGCTGTGGAGACAGCCATGTTGTGGCACTTTTGCGCTCCCCTTGGGATGCCTTTCACAGCTGCAGTGAGCTTGGAGCACAGGGCTTCCTGGTGTAAAAAACCACAACTTTAGCCCAAACTGGAGGCTTCTAAATCAGCCTTCGTTTCGGGACGTCCCCAAGGAAAAAGCTGTGGAGGCAGGCATGTTGAGGCACTTCTGCGCTCTTCTTGGGTAGTCCTTCGCAGCTGGTCTGTCCTAGGAACTCAGGGCTTTCTGGTTAAAAGAACACTAACCCTAGGCCTAACTCAAACCTTAAGCCTAGGAAGGAAAATCAGCCTATGATTCGGGATGGTCTCATGGAAATAGCAGTGGAGGCAGCCAAGTTGTGTCACTTTTGCGCTCCCCTTGGGATGCCTTTAACAGCTGCAGTGTTCCTGGAGCACAGGGCTTCCTGGTTTTAAAAGTCCTAGGCCTAAGCCTAACAGTAACCCTAGGAAGGTAAATCAGCCGGGTATTAGGGTTCTTCCTAAGGAAAAAGCTGTGAAAGCAGCCATGTTGTGGCACTTCTGCGCTCCCTTTGGGATGCCTTTGGCAGATGCAGTAAGCCTGGAACTCAGGGCTTCCTGGTTAAAAAAATCCTTGCCCTTGGCTGAGCCCTAACCCTAACCCTAGGCAGATAAATCAGCCTAGGTATAGGGATGGTGCCAAGGAAAAAGCCGTGAAAGCTGCCATGTTGTTGCACTTTTGTACTCCCCTTGGGATGCCTTTCACAGCTGCCAAGTGCCTGGAGCTCAGGGCTTCCTGGTTTAAAAAACCATGTCCCTAGCTGAGACTGGAGGCAGGTGATTCAGCCTAGGCTTAGCAATGGTGCCAATAAAAACGTGTGGAGGCAGCCATTTTCTGGCACTTTTGTGCTCCCCTTGGGATGCCTTTCGCAGCTGTTGTGTGCCTGGAGCTCAGAGCTTGCTGGTTTAAAAAGCTCTACACCTAGGCGTAACCCTAACCCTAACCGTAACACTGGTCATTTAAATCAGCCTGGGTTTAGGAATTATCCCAAGGGAAAAGCTGTGGAGGCAGCCATTTTCTGGCACTTTTGTGCTCCCCTTGGGATGCCTTTCACAGCTGCCGTGAGCTTGGAGCACAGGGCTTCCTGGTGTAAAAAACCACAACTTCAGCCCAAACTGGAGGCTTCTAAATCAGCCTTCGTTTCGGGACGTCCCCAAGGAAAAAGCTGTGGAGGCAGGCATGTTGAGGCACTTCTGCGCTCTTCTTGGGTAGTCCTTCGCAGCTGCTGTGTTCTTGGAACTCAGGGCTTTCTGGTTAAAAGAACACTAACCCTAGGCCTAACTCAAACCTTAAGCCTAGGAAGGAAAATCAGCCTATGATTCGGGATGGTCTCATGGAAATAGCAGTGGAGGCAGCCAAGTTGTGTCACTTTTGCGCTCCCCTTGGGATGCCTTTAACAGCTGCGGTGTGCCTGGAGCACAGGGCTTCCTGGTTTTAAAAGTCCTAGGCCTAGGCCTAACAGTAACCCTAGGAAGGTAAATCAGCCGGGTATTAGGGTTCTTCCTAAGGAAAAAGCTGTGAAAGCAGCCATGTTGTGGCACTTCTGCGCTCCCCTTGGGATGCCTTTAACAGCTGCCTTGTGCCTGGAGCACAGGGCTTCCTGTTTGAAAAAGTCCTAGGCCTAGGCCTAACAGTAACCCTAGGAAGGTAAATCAGCCGGGTATTAGGGTTCTTCCTAAGGAAAAAGCTGTGAAAGCAGCCATGTTGTGGCACTTCTGCACTCCCTTTGGGATGCCTTTGGCAGATGCAGTAAGCCTGGAACTCAGGGCTTCCTGGTTAAAAAAATTCTTGCCCTTGGCTGAGCCCTAACCCTAACCCTAGGCAGATAAATCAGCCTAGGTAGAGGGATGGTGCCAAGGAAAAAGCTGTGAAAGCTGCCATGTTGTTGCACTTTTGTACTCCCCTTGGGATGCCTTTCACAGCTGCCAAGTGCCTGGAGCTCAGGGCTTCCTGGTTTAAAAAACCATGTCCCTAGCTGAGACTGGAGGCAGGTAATTCAGCCTAGGCTTAGCAATGGTGCCAATAAAAACGTGTGGAGGCAGCCATTTTCTGGCACTTTTGTGCTCCCCTTGGGATACCTTTCGCAGCTGGCGTGTGCCTGGAGCTCAGAGCTTGCTGGTTTAAAAAGCTCTACACCTAGGCGTAACCCTAACCCTAACCGTAACACTGGTCATTTAAATCAGCCTGGGTTTAGGAATTATCCCAAGGGAAAAGCTGTGGAGACAGCCATGTTGTGGCACTTTTGCGCTCCCCTTGGGATGCCTTTCACAGCTGCAGTGAGCTTGGAGCACAGGGCTTCCTGGTGTAAAAAACCACAACTTTAGCCCAAACTGGAGGCTTCTAAATCAGCCTTCGTTTCGGGACGTCCCCAAGGAAAAAGCTGTGGAGGCAGGCATGTTGAGGCACTTCTGCGCTCTTCTTGGGTAGTCCTTCGCAGCTGCTGTGTTCCAGGAACTCAGGGCTTTCTGGTTAAAAGAACACTAACCCTAGGCCTAACTCAAACCTTAAGCCTAGGAAGGAAAATCAGCCTATGATTCGGGATGGTCTCATGGAAATAGCAGTGGAGGCAGCCAAGTTGTGTCACTTTTGCGCTCCCCTTGGGATGCCTTTAACAGCTGCAGTGTGCCTGGAGCACAGGGCTTCCTGGTTTTAAAAGTCCTAGGCCTAGGCCTAACAGTAACCCTAGGAAGGTAAATCAGCCGGGTATTAGGGTTCTTCCTAAGGAAAAAGCTGTGAAAGCAGCCATGTTGTGGCACTTCTGCGCTCCCTTTGGGATGCCTTTGGCAGATGCAGTAAGCCTGGAACTCAGGGCTTCCTGGTTAAAAAAATCCTTGCCCTTGGCTGAGCCCTAACCCTAACCCTAGGCAGATAAATCAGCCTAGGTAGAGGGATGGTGCCAAGGAAAAAGCTGTGAAAGCTGCCATGTTGTTGCACTTTTGTACTCCCCTTGGGATGCCTTTCAGAGCTGCCAAGTGCCTGGAGCTCAGGGCTTCCTGGTTTAAAAAACCATGTCCCTAGCTGAGACTGGAGGCAGGTAATTCAGCCTAGGCTTAGCAAAGGTGCCAATAAAAACGTGTGGAGGCAGCCATTTTCTGGCACTTTTGTGCTCCCCTTGGGATGCCTTTCGCAGCTGCCGTGTGCCTGGAGCTCAGAGCTTGCTGGTTTAAAAAGCTATACACCTAGGCATAACCCTAACCCTAACCGTAACACTGGTCATTTAAATCAGCCTGGGTTTAGGAATTATCCCAAGGGAAAAGCTGTGGAGACAGCCATGTTGTGGCACTTTTGCGCTCCCCTTGGGATGCCTTTCACAGCTGCAGTGTGCTTAGAGCACAGGGCTTCCTGGTGTAAAAAACCACAACTTTAGCCTAAACTGGAGGCTTCTAAATCAGCCTTCGTTTCGGGACGTCCACAAAGAAAAAGCTGTGGAGGCAGGCATGTTGAGGCACTTCTGCACTCTTCTTGGGTAGTACTTCGCAGCTGCTGTGTTCTTGGAACTCAGGGCTTTCTGGTTAAAAGAACACTAACCCTAGGCCTAACTCAAACCTTAAGCCTAGGAAGGAAAATCAGCCTATGATTCGGGATGGTCTCATGGAAATAGCAGTGGAGGCAGCCAAGTTGTGTCACTTTTGCGCTCCCCTTGGGATGCCTTTAACAGCTGCAGTGTGCCTGGAGCACAGGGCTTCCTGGTTTAAAAGTCCTAGGCCTAAGCCTAACAGTAACCCTAGGAAGGTAAATCAGCCGGGTATTAGGGTTCTTCCTAAGGAAAAAGCTGTGAAAGCAGCCATGTTGTGGCACTTCTGCGCTCCCTTTGGGATGCCTTTGGCAGATGCAGTAAGCCTGGAACTCAGGGCTTCCTGGTTAAAAAATCCTAGCCCTAGGCTGAGCCCTAAACCTAACCCTAGGCACATAAATCAGCCTAGGTATAGGGATGGTGCCAAGGAAAAAGCTTTGAATGCTGCCATGTTGTTGCACTTTTGTACTCCCTTTGGGATGCCTTTCACAGCTGCCGTGTGCCTGGAGCTCAGGGCTTCCTGGTTTAAAAAACAATGTCCCTAGCTGAGACTGGAGGCAGGTAATTCAGCCTAGGCTTAGCAATGGTGCCAATGAAAACGTGTGGAGGCAGCCATTTTCTGGCACTTTTGTGCTCCCCTTGGGATGCCTTTCACAGCTGCCGTGTGCCTGGAGCTCAGAGCTTGCTGGTTTAAAAAGCTCTACACCTAGGCGTATTCCTAACCCTAACCGTAACACTGGTCATTTAAATCAGCCTGGGTTTAGGAATTATCCCAAGGGAAAAGCTGTGGAGAAAGCCATGTTGTGGCACTTTTGCGCTCCCCTTGGGATGCCTTTCACAGCTGCAGTGTGCCTGGAGCACAGGGCTTCCTGGTTTTAAAAGTCCTAGGCTTGGGCCTAACAGTAACCCTAGGAAGGTAAATCAGCCGGGTATTAGGGTTCTTCCTAAGGAAAAAGCTGTGAAAGCAGCCATGTTGTGGCACTTCTGCGCTCCCTTTGGGATGCCTTTGGCAGATGCAGTAAGCCTGGAACTCAGGGCTTCCTGGTTAAAAAAATCCTGGCCCTTGGCTGAGCCCTAACCCTAACCCTAGGCAGATAAATCAGCCTAGGTATAGGGATGGTGCCAAGGAAAAAGCTGTGAAAGCTGCCATGTTGTTGCACTTTTGTACTCCCCTTGGGATGCCTTTCACAGCTGCCAAGTGCCTGGAGCTCAGGGCTTCCTGGTTTAAAAAACCATGTCCCTAGCTGAGACTGGAGGCAGGTAATTCAGCCTAGGCATAGCAATGGTGCCAATGAAAACGTGTGGAGGCAGCCATTTTCTGGCACTTTTGTGCTCCCCTTGGGATGCCTTTCGCAGCTGCCGTGTGCCTGGAGCTCAGAGCTTGCTGGTTTAAAAAGCTCTACACCTAGGCGTAACCCAAACCCTAACCGTAACACTGGTCATTTAAATCAGCCTGGGTTTAGGAATTATCCCAAGGAAAAAGCTGTGGAGGCAGCCATTTTCTGGCACTTTTGTGCTCCCCTTGGGATGCCTTTCACAGCTGCCGTGTGCCTGGAGCTCAGAGCTTGCTTGTTTAAAAAGCTCTACACCTAGGCATAACCCTAACCCTAACCGTAACACTGGTCATTTAAATCAGCCTGGGTTTAGGAATTATCCCAAGGGAAAAGCTGTGGAGACAGCCATGTTGTGGCACATTTGCGCTCCCCTTGGGATGCCTTTCACAGCTGCAGTGAGCTTGGAGCACAGGGCTTCCTGGTGTAAAAAACCACAACTTTAGCCCAAACTGGAGGCTTCTAAATCAGCCTTCGTTTCGGGACGTCCCCAAGGAAAAAGCTCTGGAGGCAGGCATGTTGAGGTACTTCTGCGCTCTTCTTGGGTAGTGCTTCGCAGCTGCTGTGTTCTTGGAACTCAGGGCTTTCTGGTTAAAAGAACACTAACCCTAGGCCTAACTCAAACCTTAAGCCTAGGAAGGAAAATCAGCCTATGATTCGGGATGGTCTCATGGAAATAGCAGTGGAGGCAGCCAAGTTGTGTCACTTTTGCGCTCCCCTTGGGATGCCTTTAACAGCTGCAGTGTGCCTAGAGAACAGGGCTTCCTGGTTTTAAAAGTCCTAGGCCTAGGCCTAACAGTAACCCTAGGAAGGTAAATCAGCCGGGTATTAGGGTTCTTCCTAAGGAAAAAGCTGTGAAAGCAGCCATGTTGTGGCACTTCTGCGCTCCCTTTGGGATGCCTTTCACAGCTGCAGTGAGCTTGGAGCACAGGGCTTCCTGGTGTAAAAAACCACAACTTTAGCCCAAACTGGAGGCTTCTAAATCAGCCTTCGTTTCGGGACGTCCCCAAGGAAAAAGCTGTGGAGGCAGGCATGTTGAGGCACTTCTGCGCTCTTCTTGGGTAGTCCTTCGCAGCTGCTGTGTTCTTGGAACTCAGGGCTTTCTGGTTAAAAGAACACTAACCCTAGGCCTAACTCAAACCTTAAGCCTAGGAAGGAAAATCAGCCTATGATTCGGGATGGTCTCATGGAAATAGCAGTGGAGGCAGCCAAGTTGTGTCACTTTTGCGCTCCCCTTGGGATGCCTTTAACAGCTGCAGTGTGCCTGGAGCACAAGGCTTCCTGGTTTTAAAAGTCCTAGGCCTAAGCCTAACAGTAACCCTAGGAAGGTAAATCAGCCGGGTATTAGGGTTCCTCCTAAGGAAAAAGCTGTGAAAGCAGCCATGTTGTGGCACTTCTGCGCTCCCCTTGGGATGCCTTTAACAGCTGCAGTGTGCCTGGAGCACAGGGCTTCCTGGTTTTAAAAGTCCTAGGCCTAGGCCTGACAGTAACCCTAGGAAGGTAAATCAGCCGGATATTAGGGTTCTTCCTAAGGAAAAAGCTGTGAAAGCAGCCATGTTGTGGCACTTCTGCACTCCCTTTGGGATGCCTTTGGCAGATGCAGTAAGCCTGGAACTCAGGGCTTCCTGGTTAAAAAAATTCTTGCCCTTGGCTGAGCCCTAACCCTAACCCTAGGCAGATAAATCAGCCTAGGTAGAGGGATGGTGCCAAGGAAAAAGCTGTGAAAGCTGCCATGTTGTTGCACTTTTGTACTCCCCTTGGGATGCCTTTCACAGCTGCCAAGTGCCTTGAGCTCAGGGCTTCCTGGTTTAAAAAACCATGTCCCTAGCTGAGACTGGAGGCAGGTAATTCAGCCTAGGCTTAGCAATGGTGCCAATAAAAACGTGTGGAGGCAGCCATTTTCTGGCACTTTTGTGCTCCCCTTGGGATGCCTTTCGCAGCTGCCGTGTGCCTGGAGCTCAGAGCTTGCTGGTTTAAAAAGCTCTACACCTAGGCGTAACCCTAACCCTAACCGTAACACTGGTCATTTAAATCAGCCTGGGTTTAGGAATTATCCCAAGGGAAAAGCTGTGGAGGCAGCCATTTTCTGGCACTTTTGTGCTCCCCTTGGGATGCCTTTCGCAGCTGCCGTGTGCCTGGAGCTCAGAGCTTGCTGGTTTAAAAAGCTCTACACCTAGGCGTAACCCAAACCCTAACCGTAACACTGGTCATTTAAATCAGCCTGGGTTTAGGAATTATCCCAAGGAAAAAGCTGTGGAGGCAGCCATTTTCTGGCACTTTTGTGCTCCCCTTGGGATGCCTTTCACAGCTGCCGTGTGCCTGGAGCTCAGAGCTTGCTTGTTTAAAAAGCTCTACACCTAGGCATAACCCTAACCCTAACCGTAACACTGGTCATTTAAATCAGCCTGGGTTTAGGAATTATCCCAAGGGAAAAGCTGTGGAGACAGCCATGTTGTGGCACTTTTGCGCTCCCCTTGGGATGCCTTTCACAGCTGCAGTGAGCTTGGAGCACAGGGCTTCCTGGTGTAAAAAACCACAACTTTAGCCCAAACTGGAGGCTTCTAAATCAGCCTTCGTTTCGGGACGTCCCCAAGGAAAAAGCTGTGGAGGCAGGCATGTTGAGGTACTTCTGCGCTCTTCTTGGGTAGTGCTTCGCAGCTGCTGTGTTCTTGGAACTCAGGGCTTTCTGGTTAAAAGAACACTAACCCTAGGCCTAACTCAAACCTTAAGCCTAGGAAGGAAAATCAGCCTATGATTCGGGATGGTCTCATGGAAATAGCAGTGGAGGCAGCCAAGTTGTGTCACTTTTGCGCTCCCCTTGGGATGCCTTTAACAGCTGCAGTGTGCCTAGAGAACAGGGCTTGCTGGTTTTAAAAGTCCTAGGCCTAGGCCTAACAGTAACCCTAGGAAGGTAAATCAGCCGGGTATTAGGGTTCTTCCTAAGGAAAAAGCTGTGAAAGCAGCCATGTTGTGGCACTTCTGCGCTCCCCTTGGGATGCCTTTCACAGCTGCAGTGAGCTTGGAGCACAGGGCTTCCTGGTGTAAAAAACCACAACTTTAGCCCAAACTGGAGGCTTCTAAATCAGCCTTCGTTTCGGGACGTCCCCAAGGAAAAAGCTGTGGAGGCAGGCATGTTGAGGCACTTCTGCGCTCTTCTTGGGTAGTCCTTCGCAGCTGCTGTGTTCTTGGAACTCAGGGCTTTCTGGTTAAAAGAACACTAACCCTAGGCCTAACTCAAACCTTAAGCCTAGGAAGGAAAATCAGCCTATGATTCGGGATGGTCTCATGGAAATAGCAGTGGAGGCAGCCAAGTTGTGTCACTTTTGTGCTCCCCTTGGGATGCCTTTAACAGCTGCAGTGTGCCTGGAGCACAAGGCTTCCTGGTTTTAAAAGTCCTAGGCCTAAGCCTAACAGTAACCCTAGGAAGGTAAATCAGCCGGGTATTAGGGTTCCTCCTAAGGAAAAAGCTGTGAAAGCAGCCATGTTGTGGCACTTCTGCGCTCCCCTTGGGATGCCTTTAACAGCTGCAGTGTGCCTGGAGCACAGGGCTTCCTGGTTTTAAAAGTCCTAGGCCTAGGCCTGACAGTAACCCTAGGAAGGTAAATCAGCCGGATATTAGGGTTCTTCCTAAGGAAAAAGCTGTGAAAGCAGCCATGTTGTGGCACTTCTGCACTCCCTTTGGGATGCCTTTGGCAGATGCAGTAAGCCTGGAACTCAGGGCTTCCTGCTTAAAAAAATCCTTGCCCTTGGCTGAGCCCTAACCCTAACCCTAGGCAGATAAATCAGCCTAGGTATAGGGATGGTGCCAAGGAAAAAGCTGTGAAAGCTGCCATGTTGTTGCACTTTTGTACTCCCCTTGGGATGCCTTTCACAGTTGCCAAGTGCCTGGAGCTCAGGGCTTCCTGGTTTAAAAAACCATGTCCCTAGCTGAGACTGGAGGCAGGTAATTCAGCCTAGGCTTAGCAATGGTGCCAATGAAAACGTGTGGAGGCAGCCATTTTCTGGCACTTTTGTGCTCCCCTTGGGATGCCTTTCGCAGCTGCCGTGTGCCTGGAGCTCAGAGCTTGCTGGTTTAAAAAGCTCTACACCTAGGCCTAACCCTAACCCTAACCGTAACACTGGTCATTTAAATCAGCCTGGGTTTAGGAATTATCCCAAGGGAAAAGCTGTGGAGACAGCCATGTTGTGGCACTTTTGCGCTCCCCTTGGGATGCCTTTCACAGCTGCAGTGAGCTTGGAGCACAGGGCTTCCTGGTGTAAAAAACCACAACTTTAGCCCAAACTGGAGGCTTCTAAATCAGCCTTCGTTTCGGGACGTCCCCAAGGAAAAAGCTGTGGAGGCAGGCATGTTGAGGCACTTCTGCGCTCTTCTTGGGTAGTCCTTCGCAGCTGCTCTGTCCTAGGAACTCAGGGCTTTCTGGTTAAAAGAACACTAACCCTAGGCCTAACTCAAACCTTAAGCCTAGGAAGGAAAATCAGCCTATGATTCGGGATGGTCTCATGGAAATAGCAGTGGAGGCAGCCAAGTTGTGTCACTTTTGCGCTCCCCTTGGGATGCCTTTAACAGCTGCAGTGTTCCTGGAGCACAGGGCTTCCTGGTTTTAAAAGTCCTAGGCCTAAGCCTAACAGTAACCCTAGGAAGGTAAATCAGCCGGGTATTAGGGTTCTTCCTAAGGAAAAAGCTGTGAAAGCAGCCATGTTGTGGCACTTCTGCGCTCCCTTTGGGATGCCTTTGGCAGATGCAGTAAGCCTGGAACTCAGGGCTTCCTGCTTAAAAAAATCCTTGCCCTTGGCTGAGCCCTAACCCTAACCCTAGGCAGATAAATCAGCCTAGGTATAGGGATGGTGCCAAGGAAAAAGCTGTGAAAGCTGCCATGTTGTTGCACTTTTGTACTCCCCTTGGGATGCCTTTCACAGCTGCCGTGTGCCTGGAGCTCAGGGCTTCCTGGTTTAAAAAACCATGTCCCTAGCTGAGACTGGAGGCAGGTAATTCAGCCTAGGCTTAGCAATGGTGCCAATAAAAACGTGTGGAGGCAGCCATTTTCTGGCACTTTTGTGCTCCCCTTGGGATGCCTTTCGCAGCTGCCGTGTGCCTGGAGCTCAGAGCTTGCTGGTTTAAAAAGCTCTACACCTAGGCGTAACCCTAACCCTAACCGTAACACTGGTCATTTAAATCAGCCTGGGTTTAGGAATTATCCCAAGGGAAAAGCTGTGGAGGCAGCCATTTTCTGGCACTTTTGTGCTCCCCTTGGGATGCCTTTCACAGCTGCCGTGAGCTTGGAGCACAGGGCTTCCTGGTGTAAAAAACCACAACTTCAGCCCAAACTGGAGGCTTCTAAATCAGCCTTCGTTTCGGGACGTCCCCAAGGAAAAAGCTGTGGAGGCAGGCATGTTGAGGCACTTCTGCGCTCTTCTTGGGTAGTCCTTCGCAGCTGCTGTGTTCTTGGAACTCAGGGCTTTCTGGTTAAAAGAACACTAACCCTAGGCCTAACTCAAACCTTAAGCCTAGGAAGGAAAATCAGCCTATGATTCGGGATGGTCTCATGGAAATAGCAGTGGAGGCAGCCAAGTTGTGTCACTTTTGCGCTCCCCTTGGGATGCCTTTAACAGCTGCGGTGTGCCTGGAGCACAGGGCTTCCTGGTTTTAAAAGTCCTAGGCCTAGGCCTAACAGTAACCCTAGGAAGGTAAATCAGCCGGGTATTAGGGTTCTTCCTAAGGAAAAAGCTGTGAAAGCAGCCATGTTGTGGCACTTCTGCGCTCCCCTTGGGATGCCTTTAACAGCTGCCTTGTGCCTGGAGCACAGGGCTTCCTGTTTTTAAAAGTCCTAGGCCTAGGCCTAACAGTAACCCTAGGAAGGTAAATCAGCCGGGTATTAGGGTTCTTCCTAAGGAAAAAGCTGTGAAAGCAGCCATGTTGTGGCACTTCTGCACTCCCTTTGGGATGCCTTTGGCAGATGCAGTAAGCCTGGAACTCAGGGCTTCCTGGTTAAAAAAATTCTTGCCCTTGGCTGAGCCCTAACCCTAACCCTAGGCAGATAAATCAGCCTAGGTATAGGGATGGTGCCAAGGAAAAAGCTGTGAAAGCTGCCATGTTGTTGCACTTTTGTACTCCCCTTGGGATGCCTTTCACAGCTGCCAAGTGCCTTGAGCTCAGGGCTTCCTGGTTTAAAAAACCATGTCCCTAGCTGAGACTGGAGGCAGGTAATTCAGCCTAGGCTTAGCAATGGTGCCAATAAAAACGTGTGGAGGCAGCCATTTTCTGGCACTTTTGTGCTCCCCTTGGGATGCCTTTCGCAGCTGCCGTGTGCCTGGAGCTCAGAGCTTGCTGGTTTAAAAAGCTCTACACCTAGGCGTAACCCTAACCCTAACCGTAACACTGGTCATTTAAATCAGCCTGGGTTTAGGAATTATCCCAAGGGAAAAGCTGTGGAGGCAGCCATTTTCTGGCACTTTTGTGCTCCCCTTGGGATGCCTTTCGCAGCTGCCGTGTGCCTGGAGCTCAGAGCTTGCTGGTTTAAAAAGCTCTACACCTAGGCATAACCCTAACCCTAACCGTAACACTGGTCATTTAAATCAGCCTGGGTTTAGGAATTATCCCAAGGGAAAAGCTGTGGAGACAGCCATGTTGTGGCACTTTTGCGCTCCCCTTGGGATGCCTTTCACAGCTGCAGTGAGCTTGGAGCACAGGGCTTCCTGGTGTAAAAAACCACAACTTTAGCCCAAACTGGAGGCTTCTAAATCAGCCTTCGTTTCGGGACGTCCCCAAGGAAAAAGCTGTGGAGGCAGGCATGTTGAGGCACTTCTGCGCTCTTCTTGGGTAGTCCTTCGCAGCTGCTGTGTTCCAGGAACTCAGGGCTTTCTGGTTAAAAGAACACTAACCCTAGGCCTAACTCAAACCTTAAGCCTAGGAAGGAAAATCAGCCTATGATTCGGGATGGTCTGATGGAAATAGCAGTGGAGGCAGCCAAGGTGAGTCACTTTTGCGCTCCCCTTGGGATGCCTTTAACAGCTGCAGTGTGCCTGGAGCACAGGGCTTCCTGGTTTTAAAAGTCCTAGGCCTAGGCCTAACAGTAACCCTAGGAAGGTAAATCAGCCGGGTATTAGGGTTCCTCCTAAGGAAAAAGCTGTGAAAGCAGCCATGTTGTGGCACTTCTGCGCTCCCTTTGGGATGACTTTGGCAGATGCAGTAAGCCTGGAACTCAGGGCTTCCTGCTTAAAAAAATCCTTGCCCTTGGCTGAGCCCTAACCCTAACCCTAGGCAGATAAATCAGCCTAGGTAGAGGGATGGTGCCAAGGAAAAAGCTGTGAAAGCTGCCATGTTGTTGCACTTTTGTACTCCCCTTGGGATGCCTTTCACAGCTTCCAAGTGCCTGGAGCTCAGGGCTTCCTGGTTTAAAAAACCATGTCCCTAGCTGAGACTGGAGGCAGGTAATTCAGCCTAGGCTTAGCAATGGTGCCAATGAAAACGTGTGGAGGCAGCCATTTTCTGGCACTTTTGTGCTCCCCTTGGGATGCCTTTCGCAGCTGCCGTGTGCCTGGAGCTCAGAGCTTGCTGGTTTAAAAAGCTCTACACCTAGGCGTAACCCTAACCCTAACCGTAACACTGGTCATTTAAATCAGCCTGGGTTTAGGAATTATCCCAAGGGAAAAGCTGTGGAGACAGCCATGTTGTGGCACTTTTGCGCTCCCCTTGGGATGCCTTTCCCAGCTGCAGTGTGCTGAGAGCACAGGGCTTCCTGGTGTAAAAAACCACATCTTTAGCCTAAACTGGAGGCTTCTAAATCAGCCTTCGTTTCGGGACGTCCTCAAAGAAAAAGCTGTGGAGGCAGGCATGTTGAGGCACTTCTGCGCTCTTCTTGGGTAGTCCTTCGCAGCTGCTGTGTTCTTGGAACTCAGGGCTTTCTGGTTAAAAGAACACTAACCCTAGGCCTAACTCAAACCTTAAGCCTAGGAAGGAAAATCAGCCTATGATTCGGGATGGTCTCATGGAAATAGCAGTGGAGGCAGCCAAGTTGTGTCACTTTTGCGCTCCCCTTGGGATGCCTTTAACAGCTGCGGTGTGCCTGGAGCACAGGGCTTCCTGGTTTTAAAAGTCCTAGGCCTAGGCCTAACAGTAACCCTAGGAAGGTAAATCAGCCGGGTATTAGGGTTCTTCCTAAGGAAAAAGCTGTGAAAGCAGCCATGTTGTGGCACTTCTGCGCTCCCCTTGGGATGCCTTTAACAGCTGCCTTGTGCCTGGAGCACAGGGCTTCCTGTTTTTAAAAGTCCTAGGCCTAGGCCTAACAGTAACCCTAGGAAGGTAAATCAGCCGGGTATTAGGGTTCTTCCTAAGGAAAAAGCTGTGAAAGCAGCCATGTTGTGGCACTTCTGCACTCCCTTTGGGATGCCTTTGGCAGATGCAGTAAGCCTGGAACTCAGGGCTTCCTGGTTAAAAAAATTCTTGCCCTTGGCTGAGCCCTAACCCTAACCCTAGGCAGATAAATCAGCCTAGGTAGAGGGATGGTGCCAAGGAAAAAGCTGTGAAAGCTGCCATGTTGTTGCACTTTTGTACTCCCCTTGGGATGCCTTTCACAGCTGCCAAGTGCCTTGAGCTCAGGGCTTCCTGGTTTAAAAAACCATGTCCCTAGCTGAGACTGGAGGCAGGTAATTCAGCCTAGGCTTAGCAATGGTGCCAATAAAAACGTGTGGAGGCAGCCATTTTCTGGCACTTTTGTGCTCCCCTTGGGATGCCTTTCGCAGCTGCCGTGTGCCTGGAGCTCAGAGCTTGCTGGTTTAAAAAGCTCTACACCTAGGCGTAACCCTAACCCTAACCGTAACACTGGTCATTTAAATCAGCCTGGGTTTAGGAATTATCCCAAGGGAAAAGCTGTGGAGGCAGCCATTTTCTGGCACTTTTGTGCTCCCCTTGGGATGCCTTTCGCAGCTGCCGTGTGCCTGGAGCTCAGAGCTTGCTGGTTTAAAAAGCTCTACACCTAGGCATAACCCTAACCCTAACCGTAACACTGGTCATTTAAATCAGCCTGGGTTTAGGAATTATCCCAAGGGAAAAGCTGTGGAGACAGCCATGTTGTGGCACTTTTGCGCTCCCCTTGGGATGCCTTTCACAGCTGCAGTGAGCTTGGAGCACAGGGCTTCCTGGTGTAAAAAACCACAACTTTAGCCCAAACTGGAGGCTTCTAAATCAGCCTTCGTTTCGGGACGTCCCCAAGGAAAAAGCTGTGGAGGCAGGCATGTTGAGGCACTTCTGCGCTCTTCTTGGGTAGTCCTTCGCAGCTGCTGTGTTCCAGGAACTCAGGGCTTTCTGGTTAAAAGAACACTAACCCTAGGCCTAACTCAAACCTTAAGCCTAGGAAGGAAAATCAGCCTATGATTCGGGATGGTCTGATGGAAATAGCAGTGGAGGCAGCCAAGGTGAGTCACTTTTGCGCTCCCCTTGGGATGCCTTTAACAGCTGCAGTGTGCCTGGAGCACAGGGCTTCCTGGTTTTAAAAGTCCTAGGCCTAGGCCTAACAGTAACCCTAGGAAGGTAAATCAGCCGGGTATTAGGGTTCCTCCTAAGGAAAAAGCTGTGAAAGCAGCCATGTTGTGGCACTTCTGCGCTCCCTTTGGGATGACTTTGGCAGATGCAGTAAGCCTGGAACTCAGGGCTTCCTGCTTAAAAAAATCCTTGCCCTTGGCTGAGCCCTAACCCTAACCCTAGGCAGATAAATCAGCCTAGGTAGAGGGATGGTGCCAAGGAAAAAGCTGTGAAAGCTGCCATGTTGTTGCACTTTTGTACTCCCCTTGGGATGCCTTTCACAGCTTCCAAGTGCCTGGAGCTCAGGGCTTCCTGGTTTAAAAAACCATGTCCCTAGCTGAGACTGGAGGCAGGTAATTCAGCCTAGGCTTAGCAATGGTGCCAATGAAAACGTGTGGAGGCAGCCATTTTCTGGCACTTTTGTGCTCCCCTTGGGATGCCTTTCGCAGCTGCCGTGTGCCTGGAGCTCAGAGCTTGCTGGTTTAAAAAGCTCTACACCTAGGCGTAACCCTAACCCTAACCGTAACACTGGTCATTTAAATCAGCCTGGGTTTAGGAATTATCCCAAGGGAAAAGCTGTGGAGACAGCCATGTTGTGGCACTTTTGCGCTCCCCTTGGGATGACTTTCCCAGCTGCAGTGTGCTGAGAGCACAGGGCTTCCTGGTGTAAAAAACCACATCTTTAGCCTAAACTGGAGGCTTCTAAATCAGCCTTCGTTTCGGGACGTCCTCAAAGAAAAAGCTGTGGAGGCAGGCATGTTGAGGCACTTCTGCGCTCTTCTTGGGTAGTCCTTCGCAGCTGCTGTGTTCTTGGAACTCAGGGCTTTCTGGTTAAAAGAACACTAACCCTAGGCCTAACTCAAACCTTAAGCCTAGGAAGGAAAATCAGCCTATGATTCGGGATGGTCTCATGGAAATAGCAGTGGAGGCAGCCAAGTTGTGTCACTTTTGCGCTCCCCTTGGGATGCCTTTAACAGCTGCAGTGTGCCTGGAGCACAGGGCTTCCTGGTTTTAAAAGTCCTAGGCCTAGGCCTAACAGTAACCCTAGGAAGGTAAATCAGCCGGGTATTAGGGTTCTTCCTAAGGAAAAAGCTGTGAAAGCAGCCATGTTGTGGCACTTCTGCGCTCCCTTTGGGATGCCTTTGGCAGATGCAGTAAGCCTGGAACTCAGGGCTTCCTGGTTAAAAAAATCCTTGCCCTTGGCTGAGCCCTAACCCTAACCCTAGGCAGATAAATCAGCCTAGGTATAGGGATGGTGCCAAGGAAAAAGCTGTGAAAGCTGCCATGTTGTTGCACTTTTGTACTCCCCTTGGGATGCCTTAAACAGCTGCCGTGTGTCTGGAGCTCAGGGCTTCCTGGTTTAAAAAACCATGTCCCTAGCTGAGACTGGAGGCAGGTAATTCAGCCTAGGCTTAGCAATGGTGCCAATGAAAACGTGTGGAGGCAGCCATTTTCTGGCACTTTTGTGCTCCCCTTGGGATGCCTTTCGCAGCTGCCGTGTGCCTGGAGCTCAGAGCTTGCTGGTTTAAAAAGCTCTACACCTAGGCATAACCCTAACCCTAACCGTAACACTGGTCATTTAAATCAGCCTGGGTTTAGGAATTATCCCAAGGGAAAAGCTGTGGAGACAGCCATGTTGTGGCACTTTTGCGCTCCCCTTGGGATGCCTTTCACAGCTGCAGTGTGCTTAGAGCACAGGGCTTCCTGGTGTAAAAAACCACAACTTTAGCCTAAACTGGAGGCTTCTAAATCAGCCTTTGTTTCGGGACGTCCACAAAGAAAAAGCTGTGGAGGCAGGCATGTTGAGGCACTTCTGCACTCTTCTTGGGTAGTACTTCGCAGCTGCTGTGTTCTTGGAACTCAGGGCTTTCTGGTTAAAAGAACACTAACCCTAGGCCTAACTCAAACCTTAAGCCTAGGAAGGAAAATCAGCCTATGATTCGGGATGGTCTCATGGAAATAGCAGTGGAGGCAGCCAAGTTGTGTCACTTTTGCGCTCCCCTTGGGATGCCTTTAACAGCTGCAGTGTGCCTGGAGCACAGGGCTTCCTGGTTTAAAAGTCCTAGGCCTAAGCCTAACAGTAACCCTAGGAAGGTAAATCAGCCGGGTATTAGGGTTCTTCCTAAGGAAAAAGCTGTGAAAGCAGCCATGTTGTGGCACTTCTGCGCTCCCTTTGGGATGCCTTTGGCAGATGCAGTAAGCCTGGAACTCAGGGCTTCCTGGTTAAAAAATCCTAGCCCTAGGCTGAGCCCTAAACCTAACCCTAGGCACATAAATCAGCCTAGGTATAGGGATGGTGCCAAGGAAAAAGCTTTGAAAGCTGCCATGTTGTTGCACTTTTGTACTCCCTTTGGGATGCCTTTCACAGCTGCCGTGTGCCTGGAGCTCAGGGCTTCCTGGTTTAAAAAACCATGTCCCTAGCTGAGACTGGAGGCAGGTAATTCAGCCTAGGCTTAGCAATGGTGCCAATGAAAACGTGTGGAGGCAGCCATTTTCTGGCACTTTTGTGCTCCCCTTGGGATGCCTTTCACAGCTGCCGTGTGCCTGGAGCTCAGAGCTTGCTGGTTTAAAAAGCTCTACACCTAGGCGTATTCCTAACCCTAACCGTAACACTGGTCATTTAAATCAGCCTGGGTTTAGGAATTATCCCAAGGGAAAAGCTGTGGAGACAGCCATGTTGTGGCACTTTTGTGCTCCCCTTGGGATGCCTTTCACAGCTGCAGTGTGCCTGGAGCACAGGGCTTCCTGGTTTTAAAAGTCCTAGGCTTGGGCCTAACAGTAACCCTAGGAAGGTAAATCAGCCGGGTATTAGGGTTCTTCCTAAGGAAAAAGCTGTGAAAGCAGCCATGTTGTGGCACTTCTGCACTCCCTTTGGGATGCCTTTGGCAGATGCAGTAAGCCTGGAACTCAGGGCTTCCTGGTTAAAAAAATCCTAGCCCTAGGCTGAGCCCTAACCCTAACCCTAGGCAGATAAATCAGCCTAGGTAGAGGGGTGGTGCCAAGGAAAAAGCTGTGAAAGCTGCCATGTTGTTGCACTTTTGTGCTCCCCTTGGGATGCCTTAAACAGCTGCCGTGTGCCTGGAGCTCAGGGCTTCCTGGTTTAAAAAACCATGTCCCTAGCTGAGACTGGAGGCATATAATTCAGCCTAGGCTTAGCAATGGTGCCAATAAAAACGTGTGGAGGCAGCCATTTTCTGGCACTTTTGTGCTCCCCTTGGGATGCCTTTCGCAGCTGCCGTGTGCCTGGAGCTCAGAGCTTGCTGGTTTAAAAAGCTCTACACCTAGGCGTAACCCTAACCCTAACCGTAACACTGGTCATTTAAATCAGCCTGGGTTTAGGAATTATCCCAAGGGAAAAGCTGTGGAGACAGCCATGTTGTGGCACTTTTGCGCTCCCCTTGGGATGACTTTCCCAGCTGCAGTGTGCTGAGAGCACAGGGCTTCCTGGTGTAAAAAACCACATCTTTAGCCTAAACTGGAGGCTTCTAAATCAGCCTTCGTTTCGGGACGTCCTCAAAGAAAAAGCTGTGGAGGCAGGCATGTTGAGGCACTTCTGCGCTCTTCTTGGGTAGTCCTTCGCAGCTGCTGTGTTCTTGGAACTCAGGGCTTTCTGGTTAAAAGAACACTAACCCTAGGCCTAACTCAAACCTTAAGCCTAGGAAGGAAAATCAGCCTATGATTCGGGATGGTCTCATGGAAATAGCAGTGGAGGCAGCCAAGTTGTGTCACTTTTGCGCTCCCCTTGGGATGCCTTTAACAGCTGCAGTGTGCCTGGAGCACAGGGCTTCCTGGTTTTAAAAGTCCTAGGCCTAGGCCTAACAGTAACCCTAGGAAGGTAAATCAGCCGGGTATTAGGGTTCTTCCTAAGGAAAAAGCTGTGAAAGCAGCCATGTTGTGGCACTTCTGCGCTCCCTTTGGGATGCCTTTGGCAGATGCAGTAAGCCTGGAACTCAGGGCTTCCTGGTTAAAAAAATCCTTGCCCTTGGCTGAGCCCTAACCCTAACCCTAGGCAGATAAATCAGCCTAGGTATAGGGATGGTGCCAAGGAAAAAGCTGTGAAAGCTGCCATGTTGTTGCACTTTTGTACTCCCCTTGGGATGCCTTAAACAGCTGCCGTGTGTCTGGAGCTCAGGGCTTCCTGGTTTAAAAAACCATGTCCCTAGCTGAGACTGGAGGCAGGTAATTCAGCCTAGGCTTAGCAATGGTGCCAATGAAAACGTGTGGAGGCAGCCATTTTCTGGCACTTTTGTGCTCCCCTTGGGATGCCTTTCGCAGCTGCCGTGTGCCTGGAGCTCAGAGCTTGCTGGTTTAAAAAGCTCTACACCTAGGCATAACCCTAACCCTAACCGTAACACTGGTCATTTAAATCAGCCTGGGTTTAGGAATTATCCCAAGGGAAAAGCTGTGGAGACAGCCATGTTGTGGCACTTTTGCGCTCCCCTTGGGATGCCTTTCACAGCTGCAGTGTGCTTAGAGCACAGGGCTTCCTGGTGTAAAAAACCACAACTTTAGCCTAAACTGGAGGCTTCTAAATCAGCCTTTGTTTCGGGACGTCCACAAAGAAAAAGCTGTGGAGGCAGGCATGTTGAGGCACTTCTGCACTCTTCTTGGGTAGTACTTCGCAGCTGCTGTGTTCTTGGAACTCAGGGCTTTCTGGTTAAAAGAACACTAACCCTAGGCCTAACTCAAACCTTAAGCCTAGGAAGGAAAATCAGCCTATGATTCGGGATGGTCTCATGGAAATAGCAGTGGAGGCAGCCAAGTTGTGTCACTTTTGCGCTCCCCTTGGGATGCCTTTAACAGCTGCAGTGTGCCTGGAGCACAGGGCTTCCTGGTTTAAAAGTCCTAGGCCTAAGCCTAACAGTAACCCTAGGAAGGTAAATCAGCCGGGTATTAGGGTTCTTCCTAAGGAAAAAGCTGTGAAAGCAGCCATGTTGTGGCACTTCTGCGCTCCCTTTGGGATGCCTTTGGCAGATGCAGTAAGCCTGGAACTCAGGGCTTCCTGGTTAAAAAATCCTAGCCCTAGGCTGAGCCCTAAACCTAACCCTAGGCACATAAATCAGCCTAGGTATAGGGATGGTGCCAAGGAAAAAGCTTTGAAAGCTGCCATGTTGTTGCACTTTTGTACTCCCTTTGGGATGCCTTTCACAGCTGCCGTGTGCCTGGAGCTCAGGGCTTCCTGGTTTAAAAAACCATGTCCCTAGCTGAGACTGGAGGCAGGTAATTCAGCCTAGGCTTAGCAATGGTGCCAATGAAAACGTGTGGAGGCAGCCATTTTCTGGCACTTTTGTGCTCCCCTTGGGATGCCTTTCACAGCTGCCGTGTGCCTGGAGCTCAGAGCTTGCTGGTTTAAAAAGCTCTACACCTAGGCGTATTCCTAACCCTAACCGTAACACTGGTCATTTAAATCAGCCTGGGTTTAGGAATTATCCCAAGGGAAAAGCTGTGGAGACAGCCATGTTGTGGCACTTTTGTGCTCCCCTTGGGATGCCTTTCACAGCTGCAGTGTGCCTGGAGCACAGGGCTTCCTGGTTTTAAAAGTCCTAGGCTTGGGCCTAACAGTAACCCTAGGAAGGTAAATCAGCCGGGTATTAGGGTTCTTCCTAAGGAAAAAGCTGTGAAAGCAGCCATGTTGTGGCACTTCTGCACTCCCTTTGGGATGCCTTTGGCAGATGCAGTAAGCCTGGAACTCAGGGCTTCCTGGTTAAAAAAATCCTAGCCCTAGGCTGAGCCCTAACCCTAACCCTAGGCAGATAAATCAGCCTAGGTAGAGGGGTGGTGCCAAGGAAAAAGCTGTGAAAGCTGCCATGTTGTTGCACTTTTGTGCTCCCCTTGGGATGCCTTAAACAGCTGCCGTGTGCCTGGAGCTCAGGGCTTCCTGGTTTAAAAAACCATGTCCCTAGCTGAGACTGGAGGCATATAATTCAGCCTAGGCTTAGCAATGGTGCCAATAAAAACGTGTGGAGGCAGCCATTTTCTGGCACTTTTGTGCTCCCCTTGGGATGCCTTTCGCAGCTGCCGTGTGCCTGGAGCTCAGAGCTTGCTGGTTTAAAAAGCTCTACACCTAGGCGTAACCCTAACCCTAACCGTAACACTGGTCATTTAAATCAGCCTGGGTTTAGGAATTATCCCAAGGGAAAAGCTGTGGAGACAGCCATGTTGTGGCACTTTTGCGCTCCCCTTGGGATGCCTTTCACAGCTGCAGTGTGCTTGGAGCACAGGGCTTCCTGGTTTAAAAAACCACAACTTTAGCCCAAACTGGAGGCTTCTAAATCAGCCTTCGTTTCGGGACGTCCTCAAAGAAAAAGCTGTGGAGGCAGGCATGTTGAGGCACTTCTGCGCTCTTCTTGGGTAGTACTTCGCAGCTGCTGTGTTCTTGGAACTCAGGGCTTTCTGGTTAAAAGAACACTAACCCTAGGCCTAACTCAAACCTTAAGCCTAAGAAGGAAAATCAGCCTATGATTCGGGATGGTCTCATGGAAATAGCAGTGGAGGCAGCCAAGTTGTGTCACTTTTGCGCTCCCCTTGGGATGCCTTTAACAGCTGCAGTGTGCCTGGAGCACAGGGCTTCCTGGTTTTAAAAGTCCTAGGCCTAGGCCTAACAGTAACCCTAGGAAGGTAAATCAGCCGGGTATTAGGGTTCTTCCTAAGGAAAAAGCTGTGAAAGCAGTCATGTTGTGGCACTTCTGTGCTCCCCTTGGGATGCCTTTGGCAGATGCAGTAAGCCTGGAACTCAGGGCTTCCTGGTTAAAAAAATCCTTGCCCTTGGCTGAGCCCTAACCCTAACCCTAGGCAGATAAATCAGCCGAGGTAGAGGGATGGTGCCAAGGAAAAAGCTGTGAAAGCTGCCATGTTGTTGCACTTTTGTACACCCCTTGGGATGCCTTAAACAGCTGCCGTGTGCCTGGAGCTCAGGGCTTCCTGGTTTAAAAAGCCATGTCCCTAGCTGAGACTGGAGGCAGGTATTTCAGCCTAGGCTTAGCAATGGTGCCAATAAAAACGTGTGGAGGCAGCCATTTTCTGGCACTTTTGTGCTCCCCTTGGGATGCCTTTCGCAGCTGCTGTGTGCCTGGAGCTCAGAGCTTGCTGGTTTAAAAAGCTCTACACCTAGGCATAACCCTAACCCTAACCGTAACACTGGTCATTTAAATCAGCCTGGGTTTAGGAATTATCCCAAGGGAAAAGCTGTGGAGACAGCCATGTTGTGGCACTTTTGCGCTCCCCTTGGGATGCCTTTCACAGCTGCAGTGAGATTGGAGCACAGGGCTTCCTGGTGTAAAAAACCACAACTTTAGCCCAAACTGGAGGCTTCTAAATCAGCCTTCGTTTCGGGACGTCCCCAAGGAAAAAGCTGTGGAGGCAGGCATGTTGAGGCACTTCTGCGCTCTTCTTGGGTAGTCCTTCGCAGCTGCTGTGTTCTTGGAACTCAGGGCTTTCTGGTTAAAAGAACACTAACCCTAGGCCTAACTCAAACCTTAAGCCTAGGAAGGAAAATCAGCCTATGATTCGGGATGGTCTCATGGAAATAGCAGCGGAGGCAGCCAAGCTGTGTCACTTTTGCGCTCCCCTTGGGATGCCTTTAACAGCTGCAGTGTGCCTGGAGCACAGGGCTTCCTGGTTTTAAAAGTCCTAGGCCTAAGCCTAACAGTAACCCTAGGAAGGTAAATCAGCCGGGTATTAGGGTTCTTCCTAAGGAAAAAGCTGTGAAAGCAGCCATGTTGTGGCACTTCTGCGCTCCCTTTGGGATGCCTTTGGCAGATGCAGTAAGCCTGGAACTCAGGGCTTCCTGGTTAAAAAAATCCTTGCCCTTGGCTGAGCCCTAACCCTAACCCTAGGCAGATAAATCAGCCTAGGTATAGGGATGGTGCCAAGGAAAAAGCTGTGAAAGCTGCCATGTTGCTGCACTTTTGTACTCCCCTTGGGATGCCTTTCACAGCTGCCGTGTGCCTGGAGCTCAGGGCTTCCTGGTTTAAAAAACCATGTCCCTAGCTGAGACTGGAGGCAGGTAATCCAGCCTAGGCTTAGCAATGGTGCCAATGAAAACGTGTGGAGGCAGCCATTTTCTGGCACTTTTGTGCTCCCCTTGGGATGCCTTTCGCAGCTGCCCTGTGCCTGGAGCTCAGAGCTTGCTGGTTTAAAAAGCTCTACACCTAGGCATAACTCTAACCCTAACCGTAACACTGGTCATTTAAATCAGCCTGGGTTTAGGAATTATCCCAAGGGAAAAGCTGTGGAGACAGCCATGTTGTGGCACTTTTGCGCTCCCCTTGGGATGCCTTTCACAGCTGCAGTGAGCTTGGAGCACAGGGCTTCCTGGTGTAAAAAACCACAACTTTAGCCCAAACTGGAGGCTTCTAAATCAGCCTTCATTTCGGGACGTCCCCAAGGAAAAAGCTGTGGAGGCAGGCATGTTGAGGCACTTCTGCGCTCTTCTTGGGTAGTCCTTCGCAGCTGCTGTGTTCTTGGAACTCAGGGCTTTCTGGTTAAAAGAACACTAACCCTAGGCCTAACTCAAACCTTAAGCCTAGGAAGGAAAATCAGCCTATGATTCGGGATGGTCTGATGGAAATAGCAGTGGAGGCAGCCAAGGTGTGTCACTTTTGCGCTCCCCTTGGGATGCCTTTAACAGCTGCAGTGTGCCTGGAGCACAGGGCTTCCTGGTTTTAAAAGTCCTAGGCCTAGGCCTAACAGTAACCCTAGGAAGGTAAATCAGCCGGGTATTAGGGTTCTTCCTAAGGAAAAAGCTGTGAAAGCAGCCATGTTGTGGCACTTCTGCGCTCCCTTTGGGATGCCTTTGGCAGATGCAGTAAGCCTGGAACTCAGGGCTTCCTCGTTAAAAAAATCCTAGCCCTAGGCTGAGCCCTAACCCTAACCCTAGGCAGATAAATCAGCCTAGGTAGAGGGATGGTGCCAAGGAAAAAGCTGTGAAAGCTGCCATGTTGTTGCACTTTTGTGCTCCCCTTGGGATGCCTTAAACAGCTGCCGTGTGCCTGGAGCTCAGGGCTTCCTGGTTTAAAAAACCATGTCCCTAGCTGAGACTGGAGGCAGGTAATTCAGCCTAGGCTTAGCAATGGTGCCAATAAAAACGTGTGGAGGCAGCCATTTTCTGGCACTTTTGTGCTCCCCTTGGGATGCCTTTCGCAGCTGCCGTGTGCCTGGAGCTCAGAGCTTGCTGGTTTAAAAAGCTCTACACCTAGGCATAACCCTAACCCTAACCGTAACACTGGTCATTTAAATCAGCCTGGGTTTAGGAATTATCCCAAGGGAAAAGCTGTGGAGACAGCCATGTTGTGGCACTTTTGCGCTCCCCTTGGGATGCCTTTCACAGCTGCAGTGTGCTTGGAGCACAGGGCTTCCTGGTTTAAATTACCACAACTTTAGCCCAAACTGGAGGCTTCTAAATCAGCCTTCGTTTCGGGACGTCCTGAAAGAAAAAGCTGTGGAGGCAGGCATGTTGAGGCACTTCTGCGCTCTTCTTGGGTAGTCCTTCGCAGCTGCTGTGCTCTTGGAACTCAGGGCTTTCTGGTTAAAAGAACACTAACCCTAGGCCTAACTCAAACCTTAAGCCTAGGAAGGAAAATCAGCCTATGATTCGGGATGGTCTCATGGAAATAGCAGTGGAGGCAGCCAAGTTGTGTCACTTTTGCGCTCCCCTTGGGATGCCTTTAACAGCTGCAGTGTGCCTGGAGCACAGAGCTTCCTGGTTTTAAAAGTCCTAGGCCTAAGCCTAACAGTAACCCTAGGAAGGTAAATCAGCCGGGTATTAGGGTTCTTCCTAAGGAAAAAGCTGTGAAAGCAGCCATGTTGTGGCACTTCTGCGCTCCCTTTGGGATGCCTTTGGCAGATGCAGTAAGCCTGGAACTCAGGGCTTCCTGGTTAAAAAAATCCTTGCCCTTGGCTGAGCCCTAACCCTAACCCTAGGCAGATAAATCAGCCTAGGTATAGGGATGGTGCCAAGGAAAAAGCTGTGAAAGCTGCCATGTTGTTGCACTTTTGTACTCCCCTTGGGATGCCTTTCACAGCTGCCGTGTGCCTGGAGCTCAGGGCTTCCTGGTTTAAAAAACCATGTCCCTAGCTGAGACTGGAGGCAGGTAATTCCGCCTAGGCTTAGCAATGGTGCCAATAAAAACGTGTGGAGGCAGCCATTTTCTGGCACTTTTGTGCTCCCCTTGGGATGCCTTTCGCAGCTGCCGTGTGCCTGGAGCTCAGAGCTTGCTGGTTTAAAAAGCTCTACACCTAGGCGTAACCCTAACCCTAACCGTAACACTGGTCATTTAAATCAGCCTGGGTTTAGGAATTATCCCAAGGGAAAAGCTGTGGAGACAGCCATGTTGTGGCACTTTTGCGCTCCCCTTGGGATGCCTTTCACAGCTGCAGTGTGCTTGGAGCACAGGGCTTCCTGGTTTAAAAAACCACAACTTTAGCCCAAACTGGAGGCTTCTAAATCAGCCTTCGTTTCGGGACGTCCCCAAGGAAAAAGCTGTGGAGGCAGGCATGTTGAGGCACTTCTGCGCTCTTCTTGGGTCGTCCTTCGCAGCTGCTGTGCTCTTGGAACTCAGGGCTTTCTGGTTAAAAGAACACTAACCCTAGGCCTAACTCAAACCTTAAGCCTAGGAAGGAAAATCAGCCTATGATTCGGGATGGTCTCATGGAAATAGCAATGGAGGCAGCCAAGTTGTGTCACTTTTGCGCTCCCCTTGGGATGCCTTTAACAGCTGCAGTGTGCCTGGAGCACAGGGCTTCCTGGTTTTAAAAGTCCTAGGCCTAGGCCTAACAGTAACCCTAGGAAGGTAAATCAGCCGGGTATTAGGGTTCTTCCTAAGGAAAAAGCTGTGAAAGCAGCCATGTTGTGGCACTTCTGCGCTCCCTTTGGGATGCCTTTGGCAGATGCAGTAAGCCTGGAACTCAGGGCTTCCTGGTTAAAAAAATCCTTGCCCTTGGCTGAGCCCTAACCCTAACCCTAGGCAGATAAATCAGCTGAGGTAGAGGGCTGGTGCCAAGGAAAAAGCTGTGAAAGCTGCCATGTTGTTGCACTTTTGTACTCCCCTTGGGATGCCTTTCACAGCTGCCGTGTGCCTGGAGCTCAGGGCTTCCTGGTTTAAAAAACCATGTCCCTAGCTGAGACTGGAGGCAGGTAATTCAGCCTAGGCTTAGCAATGGTGCCAATAAAAACGTGTGGAGGCAGCCATTTTCTGGCACTTTTGTGCTCCCCTTGGGATGCCTTTCGCAGCTGCCGTGTGCCTGGAGCTCAGAGCTTGCTGGTTTAAAAAGCTCTACACCTAGGCGTAACCCTAACCCTAACCGTAACACTGGTCATTTAAATCAGCCTGGGTTTAGGAATTATCCCAAGGGAAAAGCTGTGGAGACAGCCATGTTGTGGCACTTTTGCGCTCCCCTTGGGATGCCTTTCACAGCTGCAGTGTGCTTGGAGCACAGGGCTTCCTGGTTTAAAAAACCACATCTTTAGCCCAAACTGGAGGCTTCTAAATCAGCCTTCGTTTCGGGACGTCCTGAAAGAAAAAGCTGTGGAGGCCGGCATGTTGAGGCACTTCTGCGCTCTTCTTGGGTAGTCCTTCGCAGCTGCTGTGTTCTTGGAACTCAGGGCTTTCTGGTTAAAAGAACACTAACCCCAGGCCTAACTCAAACCTTAAGCCTGGGAAGGAAAATCAGACTATGATTCGGGATGGTCTCATGGAAATAGCAGTGGAGGCAGCCAAGTTGTGTCACTTTTGCGCTCCCCTTGGGATGCCTTTAACAGCTGCAGTGTGCCTGGAGCACAGAGCTTCCTGGTTTTAAAGGTCCTAGGCCTAAGCCTAACAGTAACCCTAGGAAGGTAAATCAGCCGGGTATTAGGGTTCTTCCTAAGGAAAAAGCTGTGAAAGCAGCCATGTTGTGGCACTTCTGCGCTCCCTTTGGGATGCCTTTGGCAGATGCAGTAAGCCTGGAACTCAGGGCTTCCTGGTTAAAAAAATCCTTGCCCTTGGCTGAGCCCTAACCCTAACCCTAGGCAGATAAATCAGCCTAGGTATAGGGATGGTGCCAAGGAAAAAGCTGTGAAAGCTGCCATGTTGTTGCACTTTTGTACTCCCCTTGGGATGCCTTTCACAGCTGCCGTGTGCCTGGAGCTCAGGGCTTCCTGGTTTAAAAAACCATGTCCCTAGCTGAGACAGGAGGCAGGTGATTCAGCTTAGGCTTAGCAATGGTGCCAATGAAAACGTGTGGAGGCAGCCATTTTCTGGCACTTTTGTGCTCCCCTTGGGATGCCTTTCGCAGCTGCCGTGTGCCTGGAGCTCAGAGCTTGCTGGTTTAAAAAGCTCTACACCTAGTCGTAACCCTAACCCTAACCGTAACACTGGTAATTTAAATTAGCCTGGGTTTGGGAATTATCGCAAGGGAAAAGCTGTGGAGACAGCCATGTTGTGGCACTTTTGTGCTCCCCTTGGGATGCCTTTCACAGCTGCAGTGTGCTTAGAGCACAGGGCTTCCTGGTGTAAAAAACCACAACTTTAGTCCAAACTGGAGGCTTCTAAATCAGCCTTCGTTTCGGGACGTCCCCAAGGAAAAAGCTGTGGAGGCAGGCATGTTGAGGCACTTCTGCGCTCTTCTTGGGTAGTCCTTCGCAGCTGCTGTGCTCTTGGAACTCAGGGCTTTCAGGTTAAAAGAACACTAACCCTAGGCCTAACTCAAACCTTAAGCCTAGGAAGGAAAATCAGCCTATGATTCGGGATGGTCTCATGGAAATAGCAGTGGAGGCAGCCAAGTTGTGTCACTTTTGCGCTCCCCTTGGGATGCCTTTCACAGCTGCAGTGTGCCTGGAGCACAGGGCTTCCTGGTTTTAAAAGTCCTAGGCCTAAGCCTAACAGTAACCCTAGGAAGGTAAATCAGCCGGGTATTAGGGTTCTTCCTAAGGAAAAAGCTGTGAAAGCAGCCATGTTGTGGCACTTCTGCGCTCCCTTTGGGATGCCTTTGGCAGATGCAGTAAGCCTGGAACTCAGGGCTTCCTGGTTAAAAAATCCTAGCCCTAGGCTGAGCCCTAACCCTAACCCTAGGCAGATAAATCAGCCTAGGTATAGGGATGGTGCCAAGGAAAAAGCTGTGAAAGCTGCCATGTTGTTGCACTTTTGTACTCCCCTTGGGATGCCTTTCACAGCTGCCGTGTGCCTGGAGCTCAGGGCTTCCTGGTTTAAAAAACCATGTCCCTAGCTGAGACTGGAGGCAGGTAATTCAGCCTAGGCATAGCAATGGTGCCAATGAAAACGTGTGGAGGCAGCCATTTTCTGGCACTTTTGTGCTCCCCTTGGGATGCCTTTCGCAGCTGCCGTGTGCCTGGAGCTCAGAGCTTGCTGGTTTAAAAAGCTCTACACCTAGGCCTAACCCTAACCCTAACCGTAACACTGGTCATTTAAATCAGCCTGGGTTTAGGAATTATCCCAAGGGAAAAGCTGTGGAGACAGCCATGTTGTGGCACTTTTGCGCTCCCCTTGGGATGCCTTTCACAGCTGCAGTGAGCTTGGAGCACAGGGCTTCCTGGTGTAAAAAACCACAACTTTAGCCCAAACTGGAGGCTTCTAAATCAGCCTTCGTTTCGGGATGTCCCCAAGGAAAAAGCTCTGTAGGCAGGCATGTTGAGGCACTTCTGCGCTCTTCTTGGGTAGTCCTTCGCAGCTGCTGTGCTCTTGGAACTCAGGGCTTTCTGGTTAAAAGAACACTAACCCTAGGCCTAACTCAAACCTTAAGCCTAGGAAGGAAAATCAGCCTATGATTCGGGATGGTCTCATGGAAATAGCAGTGGAGGCAGCCAAGTTGTGTCACTTTTGCGCTCCCCTTGGGATGCCTTTAACAGCTGCAGTGTGCCTGGAGCACAGGGCTTCCTGGTTTTAAAAGTCCTAGGCCTAGGCCTAACAGTAACCCTAGGAAGGTAAATCAGCCGGGTATTAGGGTTCTTCCTAAGGAAAAAGCTGTGAAAGCAGCCATGTTGTGGCACTTCTGCGCTCCCTTTGGGATGCCTTTGGCAGATGCAGTAAGCCTGGAACTCAGGGCTTCCTGGTTAAAAAAATCCTTGCCCTTGGCTGAGCCCTAACCCTAACCCTAGGCAGATAAATCAGCCTAGGTATAGGGATGGTGCCAAGGAAAAAGCTGTGAAAGCTGCCATGTTGTTGCACTTTTTTACTCCCCTTGGGATGCCTTAAACAGCTGCCGTGTGCCTGGAGCTCAGGGCTTCCTGGTTTAAAAAACCATGTCCCTAGCTGAGAATGGAGGCAGGTAATTCAGCCTAGGCTTAGCAATGGTGCCAATAAAAACGTGTGGAGGCAGCCATTTTCTGGCACTTTTGTGCTCCCCTTGGGATGCCTTTCGCAGCTGCCGTGTGCCTGGAGCTCAGAGCTTGCTGGTTTAAAAAGCTCTACACCTAGGCGTAACCCTAACCCTAACCGTAACACTGGTCATTTAAATCAGCCTGGGTTTAGGAATTATCCCAAGGGAAAAGCTGTGGAGACAGCCATGTTGTGGCACTTTTGCGCTCCCCTTGGGATGCCTTTCACAGCTGCAGTGTGCTTGGAGCACAGGGCTTCCTGGTGTAAAAAACCACAACTTTAGCCCAAACTGGAGGCTTCTAAATCAGCCTTCGTTTCGGGACGTCCTCAAAGAAAAAGCTGTGGAGGCAGGCATGTTGAGGCACTTCTGCGCTCTTCTTGGGTAGTCCTTCGCAGCTGCTGTGTTCTTGGAACTCAGGGCTTTCTGGTTAAAAGAACACTAACCCTAGGCCTAACTCAAACCTTAAGCCTAGGAAGGAAAATCAGCCTATGATTCGGGATGGTCTCATGGAAATAGCAGTGGAGGCAGCCAAGTTGTGTCACTTCTGCGCTCCCCTTGGGATGCCTTTAACAGCTGCAGTGTGCCTGGAGCACAGGGCTTCCTGGTTTTAAAAGTCCTAGGCCTAAACCTAACAGTAACCCTAGGAAGGTAAATCAGCCGGGTATTAGGGTTCTTCCTAAGGAAAAAGCTGTGAAAGCAGCCATGTTGTGGCACTTCTGCGCTCCCTTTGGGATGCCTTTGGCAGATGCAGTAAGCCTGGAACTCAGGGCTTCCTGGTTAAAAAATGCTAGCCCTAGGCTGAGCCCTAACCCTAACCCTAGGCAGATAAATCAGCCTAGGTATAGGGATGGTGCCAAGGAAAAAGCTGTGAAAGCTGCCATGTTTTTGCACTTTGGTACTCCCTTTGGGATGCCTTTCACAGCTGCCGTGTGCCTGGAGCTCAGGGCTTCCTGGTTTAAAAAACCATGTCCCTAGCTGAGACTGGAGGCAGATGATTCAGCCTAGGCTTAGCAATGGTGCCAATGAAAACGTGTGGAGGCAGCCATTTTCTGGCACTTTTGTGCTCCCCTTGGGATGCCTTTCGCAGCTGCCGTGTGCCTGGAGCTCAGAGCTTGCTGGTTTAAAAAGCTCTAAACCTAGGCGTATTCCTAACCCTAACCGTAACACTGGTCATTTAAATCAGCCTGGGTTTAGGAATTATCCCAAGGGAAAAGCTGTGGAGACAGCCATGTTGTGGCACTTTTGCGCTCCCCTTGGGATGCCTTTCACAGCTGCAGTGAGCTTGGAGCACAGGGCTTCCTGGTGTAAAAAACCACAACTTTAGCCCAAACTGGAGGCTTCTAAATCAGCCTTCGTTTCGGGATGTCCCCAAGGAAAAAGCTGTGGAGGCAGGCATGTTGAGGCACTTCTGCGCTCTTCTTGGGTAGTCCTTCGCAGCTGCTGTGTTCTTGGAACTCAGGGCTTTCTGGTTAAAAGAACACTAACCCTAGGCCTAACTCAAACCTTAAGCCTAGGAAGGAAAATCAGCCTATGATTCGGGATGGTCTCATGGAAATAGCAGTGGAGGCAGCCAAGTTGTGTCACTTTTGCGCTCCCCTTAGGATGCCTTTACAGCTGCAGTGTGCCTGGAGCACAGGGCTTCCTGGTTTTAAAAGTCCTAGGCCTAGGCCTAACAGTAACCCTAGGAAGGTAAATCAGCCGGGTATTAGGGTTCTTCCTAAGGAAAAAGCTGTGAAAGCAGCCATGTTGTGGACCTTCTGCGCTCCCTTTGGGATGCCTTTGGCAGATGCAGTAAGCCTGGAACTCAGGGCTTCCTGGTTAAAAAAATCCTAGCCCTAGGCTGAGCCCTAACCCTAACCCTAGGCAGATAAATCAGCCTAGGTATAGGGATGGTGCCAAGGAAAAAGCTGTGAAAGCTGCCTTGTTTTTGCACTTTGGTACTCCCTTTGGGGTGCCTTTCACAGCTGCCGTGTGCCTGGAGCTCAGGGCTTCCTGGTTTAAAAAACCATGTCCCTAGCTGAGACTTTAGGCAGGTAATTCAGCCTAGGCTTAGCAATGGTGCCAATGAAAACGTGTGGAGGCAGCCATTTTCTGGCACTTTTGTGCTCCCCTTGGGATGCCTTTCACAGCTGCCGTGTGCCTGGAGCTCAGAGCTTGCTGGTTTAAAAAGCTCTACACCTAGGCGTAACCCTAACCCTAACCGTAACACTGGACATTTAAATCAGCCTGGGTTTAGGAATTATCCCAAGAGAAAAGCTGTGGAGACAGCCATGTTGTGGCACTTTTGCGCTCCCCTTGGGATGCCTTTCACAGCTGCAGTGTGCTGAGAGCACAGGGCTTCCTGGTGTAAAAAACCACAACTTTAGCCTAAACTGGAGGCTTCTAAATCAGCCTTCGTTTCGGGATGTCCCCAAGGAAAAAGCTGTGGAGGCAGGCATGTTGAGGCACTTCTGCGCTCTTCTTGGGTAGTCCTTCGCAGCTGCTGTGTTCTTGGAACTCAGGGCTTTCTGGTTAAAAGAACACTAACCCTAGGCCTAACTCAAACCTTAAGCCTAGGAAGGAAAATCAGCCTATGATTCGGGATGGTCTCATGGAAATAGCAGTGGAGGCAGCCAAGTTGTGTCACTTTTGCGCTCCCCTTGGGATGCCTTTAACAGCTGCAGTGTGCCTGGAGCACAGAGCTTCCTGGTTTTAAAAGTCCTAGGCCTAAGCCTAACAGTAACCCTAGGAAGGTAAATCAGCCGGGTATTAGGGTTCTTCCTAAGGAAAAAGCTGTGAAAGCAGCCATGTTGTGCACCTTCTGCGCTCCCTTTGGGATGCCTTTGGCAGATGCAGTAAGCCTGGAACTCAGGGCTTCCTGGTTAAAAAATCCTAGCCCTAGGCTGAGCCCTAACCCTAACCCTAGGCAGATAAATAAACCTAGGTATAGGGATGGTGCCAAGGAAAAAGCTGTGAAAGCTGCCATGTTGTTGCACTTTTGTACTCCCCTTGGGATGCCTGTCACAGCTGCCGTGTGCCTGGAGCTCAGGGCTTCCTGGTTTAAAAAACCATGTCCCTAGCTGAGACTGGAGGCAGGTAATTCAGCCTAGGCTTAGCAATAGTGCCAATAAAAACGTGTGGAGGCAGCCATTTTCTGGCACTTTTGTGCTCCCCTTGGGATGCCTTTCGCAGCTGCCGTGTGCCTGGAGCTCAGAGCTTGCTGGTTTAAAAAGCTCTACACCTAGGCATAACCCTAACCGTAACCGTAACACTGGTCATTTAAATCAGCCTGGGTTTAGGAATTATCCCAAGGGAAAAGCTGTGGAGACAGCCATGTTGTGGCACTTTTGCGCTCCCCTTGGGATGCCTTTCACAGCTGCAGTGTGCTTAGAGCACAGGGCTTCCTGGTGTAAAAAACCACAACTTTAGCCCAAACTGGAGGCTTCTAAATCAGCCTTCGTTTCGGGACGTCCCCAAGGAAAAAGCTGTGGAGGCAGGCATGTTGAGGCACTTCTGCGCTCTTCTTGGGTAGTCCTTCGCAGCTGCTGTGTTCTTGGAACTCAGGGCTTTCTGGTTAAAAGAACACTAACCCTAGGCCTAACTCAAACCTTAAGCCTAGGAAGGAAAATCAGCCTATGATTCGGGATGGTCTCATGGAAATAGCAGTGGAGGCAGCCAAGTTGTGTCACTTTTGCGCTCCCCTTGGGATGCCTTTAACAGCTGCAGTGTGCCTGGAGCACAGGGCTTCCTGGTTTAAAAAGTCCTAGGCCTAGGCCTAACAGTAACCCTAGGAAGGTAAATCAGCCGGGTATTAGGGTTCCTCCTAAGGAAAAAGCTGTGAAAGCAGCCATGTTGTAGCACTTCTGCGCTCCCCTTGGGATGCCTTTAACAGCTGCAGTGTGCCTGGAGCACAGGGCTTCCTGGTTTTAAAAGTCCTAGGCCTAGGCCTAACAGTAACCCTAGGAAGGTAAATCAGCCGGGTATTAGGGTTCTTCCTAAGGAAAAAGCTGTGAAAGCAGCCATGTTGTGGCACTTCTGCGCTCCCTTTGGGATGCCTTTGGCAGATGCAGTAAGCCTGGAACTCAGGGCTTCCTGGTTAAAAAAATCCTAGCCCTTGGCTGAGCCCTAACCCTAACCCTAGGCAGATAAATCAGCCTAGGTATAGGGATGGTGCCAAGGAAAAAGCTGTGAAAGCTGCCATGTTGTTGCACTTTTGTACTCCCCTTGGGATGCCTTTCACAGCTGCCGTGTGCATGGAGCTCTGGGCTTCCTGGTTTAAAAAACCATGTCCCTAGCTGAGACTGGAGGCAGGTAATTCAGCCTAGGCTTAGCAATGGTGCCAATAAAAACGTGTGGAGGCAGCCATTTTCTGGCACTTTTGTGCTCCCCTTGGGATGCCTTTCACAGCTGCCGTGTGCCTGGAGCTCAGAGCTTGCTGGTTTAAAAAGCTCTACACCTAGGCGTAACCCTAACCCTAACCGTAACACTGGTCATTTAAATCAGCCTCGGTTCAGGAATTATCCCAAGGGAAAAGCTGTGGAGACAGCCATGTTGTGGCACTTTTGCGCTCCCCTTGGGATGCCTTTCACAGCTGCAGTGTGCTTGGAGCACAGGGCTTCCTGGTTTACAAAACCACAACTTTAGCCCAAACTGGAGGCTTCTAAATCAGCCTTCGTTTCGGGACGTCCTCAAAGAAAAAGCTGTGGAGGCAGGCATGTTGAGGCACTTCTGCACTCTTCTTGGGTAGTACTTCGCAGCTGCTGTGTTCTTGGAACTCAGAGCTTTCTGGTTAAAAGGACACTAACCCTAGGCCTAACTCAAACCTTAAGCCTAGGAAGGAAAATCAGCCTATGATTCGGGATGGTCTCATGGAAATAGCAGTGGAGGCAGCCAAGTTGTGTCACTTTTGCGCTCCCCTTGGGATGCCTTTATCAGCTGCAGTGTGCCTGGAGCACAGGGCTTCCTGGTTTTAAAAGTCCTAGGCCTAAGCCTAACAGTAACCCTAGGAAGGTAAATCAGCCGGGTATTAGGGTTCTTCCTAAGGAAAAAGCTGTGAACGCAGCCATGTTGTGGCACTTCTGCACTCCCTTTGGGATGCCTTTGGCAGATGCAGTAAGCCTGGAACTCAGGGCTTCCTGGTTAAAAAAATCCTAGCCCGTGGCTGAGCCCTAACCCTAACCCTAGGCAGATAAATCAGCCTAGGTATAGGGATGGTGCCAAGGAAAAAGCTGTGAAAGCTGCCATGTTGTTGCACTTTTGTACTCCCCTTGGGATGCCTTTCACAGCTGCCGTGTGCCTGGAGCTCAGGGCTTCCTGGTTTAAAAAACCATGTCCCTAGCTGAGACTGGAGGCAGGTGATTCAGCCTAGGCTTAGCAATGGTGCCAATGAAAACGTGTGGAGGCAGCCATTTTCTGGCACTTTTGTGCTCCCCTTGGGATGCCTTTCGTAGCTGCCGTGTGCCTGGAGCTCAGAGCTTGCTGGTTTAAAAAGCTCTACACCTAGGCGTAACCCTAACCCTAACCGTAACACTGGTCATTTAAATCAGCCTGGGTTTAGGAATTATCCCAAGGGAAAAGCTGTGGAGACAGCCATGTTGTGGCACTTTTGCGCTCCCCTTGGGATGCCTTTCACAGCTGCAGTGTGCTTAGAGCACAGGGCTTCCTGGTGTAAAAAACCACAACTTTAGCCCAAACTGGAGGCTTCTAAATCAGCCTTCCTTTCGGGACGTCCTCAAAGAAAAAGCTGTGGAGGCAGGCATGTTGAGGCACTTCTGCGCTCTTCTTGGGTAGTCCTTCGCAGCTGCTGTGTTCTTGGAACTCAGGGCTTTCTGGTTAAAAGAACACTAACCCTAGGCCTAACTCAAACCTTAAGCCTAGGAAGGAAAATCAGCCTATGATTCGGGATGGTCTCATGGAAATAGCACTGGAGGCAGCCAAGTTGTGTCACTTTAGCGCTCCCTTTGGTATGCCTTTGGCAGATGCAGTAAGCCTGGAACTCAGGGCTTCCTGGTTAAAAAAATCCTTGCCCTTGGCTGAGCACTAACCCTAACCCTAGGCAGATAAATCAGCCTAGGTATAGGGATGGTGCCAAGGAAAAAGCTGTGAAAGCTGCCATGTTGTTGCACTTTTGTACTCCCCTTGGGATGCCTTTCACAGCTTCCAAGTGCCTGGAGCTCAGGGCTTCCTGGTTTAAAAAACCATGTCCCTAGCTGAGACTGGAGGCAGGTAATTCAGACTAGGCTTAGCAATGGTGCCAATGAAAACGTGTGGAGGCAGCCATTTTCTGGCACTTTTGTGCTCCCCTTGGGATGCCTTTCACAGCTGCCGTGTGCCTGGAGCTCAGAGCTTGCTGGTTTAATAAGCTCTACACCTAGGCGTATTCCTAACTCTAACGGCAACCCTGGTCATTTAAATCAGCCTGGGTTTAGGAATTATCCCAAGGGAAAAGCTGTGGAGACAGCCATGTTGTGGCACTTTTGCGCTCCCCTTGGGATGACTTTCACAGCTGCAGGGTGCTTGGAGCACAGGGCTTCCTGGTGTAAAAAACCACAACTTAACTCAAACTGGAGGTTTCTAAATCAGCCTTCGTTTCTGGACGTCCTCAAAGAAAAAGCTGTGGAGGCAGGCATGTTGAGGCACTTCTGCGCTCTTCTTGGGTAGTCCTTCGCAGCTGCTGTGTTCTTGGAACTCAGGGCTTTCTGGTTAAAAGAACACTAACCCTAGGCCTAACTCAAACCTTAAGCCTAGGAAGGAAAATCAGCCTATGATTCGGGATGGTCTCATGGAAATAGCAGTGGAGGCAGCCAAGTTGTGTCACTTTTGCGCTCCCCTTGGGATGCCTTTAACAGCTGCAGTGTGCCTGGAGCACAGGGCTTCCTGGTTTTAAAAGTCCTAGGCCTAGGCCTGACAGTAACCCTAGGAAGGTAAATCAGCCAGGTATTAGGGTTCCTCCTAAGGAAAAAGCTGTGAAAGCAGCCATGTTGTGGCACTTCTGCGCTCCCCTTGGGATGCCTTTAACAGCTGCAGTGTGCCTGGAGCACAGGGCTTCCTGGTTTTAAAAGTCCTAGGCCTAGGCCTAACAGTAACCCTAGGAAGGTAAATCAGCCGGGTATTAGGGTTCTTCCTAAGGAAAAAGCTGTGAAAGCAGCCATGTTGTGGCACTTCTGCACTCCCTTTGGGATGCCTTTGGCAGATGCAGTAAGCCTGGAACTCAGGGCTTCCTGGTTAAAAAAATCCTTGCCCTTGGCTGAGCCCTAACCCTAACCCTAGGCAGATAAATCAGCCTAGGTATAGGGATGGTGCCAAGGAAAAAGCTGTGAAAGCTGCCATGTTGTTGCACTTTTGTACTCCCCTTGGGATGCCTTAAACAGCTGCCGTGTGCCTGGAGCTCAGGGCTTCCTGGTTTAAAAAACCATGTCCCTAGCTGAGACTGGAGGCAGGTAATTCAGCCTAGGCTTAGCAATGGTGCCAATAAAAACGTGTGGAGGCAGCCATTTTCTGGCACTTTTGTGCTCCCCTTGGGATGCCTTTCGCAGCTGCCGTGTGCCTGGAGCTCAGAGCTTGCTGGTTTAAAAAGCTCTACACCTAGGCGTAACCCTAACCCTAACCGTAACACTGGTCATTTAAATCAGCCTGGGTTTAGGAATTATCCCAAGGGAAAAGCTGTGGACACAGCCATGTTGTGACACTTTTGCGCTCCCCTTGGGATGCCTTTCACAGCTGCAGTGTGCTTAGAGCACAGGGCTTCCTGGTGTAAAAAACCACAACTTTAGCCCAAACTGGAGGCTTCTAAATCAGCCTTCGTTTCGGGACGTCCCCAAAGAAAAAGCTGTGGAGGCAGGCATGTTGAGGCACTTCTGCGCTCCTCTTGGGTAGTCCTTCGCAGCTGCTGTGTTCTTGGAACTCAGGGCTTTCTGGTTAAAAGAACACTAACCCTAGGCCTAACTCAAACCTTAAGCCTAGGAAGGAAAATCAGCCTATGATTCGGGATGGTCTCATGGAAATAGCAGTGGAGGCAGCCAAGTTGTGTCACTTTTGCGCTCCCCTTGGGATGCCTTTAACAGCTGCAGTGTGCCTGGAGCACAGGGCTTCATGGTTTTAAAAGTCCTAGGCCTAGGCCTAACAGTAACCCTAGGAAGGTAAATCAGCCGGGTATTAGGGTTCCTCCTAAGGAAAAAGCTGTGAATGCAGCCATGTTGTGGACCTTCTGCGCTCCCTTTGGGATGCCTTTGGCAGATGCAGTAAGCCTGGAACTCAGGGCTTCCTGGTTAAAAAATCCTAGCCCTAGGCTGAGCCCTAACCCTAACCCTAGGCAGATAAATCAGCCTAGGTATAGGGATGGTGCCAAGGAAAAAGCTGTGAAAGCTGCCATGTTGTTGCACTTTTGTACTCCCCTTGGGATGCCTTAAACAGCTGCCGTGTGCCTGGAGCTCAGGGCTTCCTGGTTTAAAAAACCATGTCCCTAGCTGAGACTGGAGGCAGGTAATTCAGCCTAGGCTTAGCAATGGTGCCAATGAAAACGTGTGGAGGCAGCCATTTTCTGGCACTTTTGTGCTCCCCTTGGGATGCCTTTCGCAGCTGCCGTGTGCCTGGAGCTCAGAGCTTGCTGGTTTAAAAAGCTCTACACCTAGGCGTAACCCTAACCCTAACCGTAACACTGGTCATTTAAATCAGCCTGGGTTTAGGAATTATCCCAAGGGAAAAGCTGTGGAGACAGCCATGTTGTGGCACTTTTGCGCTCCCCTTGGGATGCCTTTCACAGCTGCAGTGTGCTTAGAGCACAGGGCTTCCTGGTGTAAAAAACCACAACTTTAGCCCAAACTGGAGGCTTCTAAATCAGCCTTCGTTTCGGGACGTCCCCAAGGAAAAAGCTGTGGAGGCAGGCATGTTGAGGCACTTCTGCGCTCTTCTTGGGTAGTCCTTCGCAGCTGCTGTGTTCTTGGAACTCAGGGCTTTCTGGTTAAAAGAACACTAACCCTAGGCCTAACTCAAACCTTAAGCCTAGGAAGGAAAATCAGCCTATGATTCGGGATGGTCTCATGGAAATAGCAGTGGAGGCAGCCAAGTTGTGTCACTTTTGCGCTCCCCTTGGGATGCCTTTAACAGCTGCAGTGTGCCTGGAGCACAGGGCTTCCTGGTTTTAAAAGTCCTAGGCCTAGGCCTAACAGTAACCCTAGGAAGGTAAATCAGCCGGGTATTAGGGTTCTTCCTAAGGAAAAAGCTGTGAAAGCAGCCATGTTGTGGCACTTCTGCGCTCCCTTTGGGATGCCTTTGGCAGATGCAGTAAGCCTGGAACTCAGGGCTTCCTGGTTAAAAAAATCCTTGCCCTTGGCTGAGCCCTAACCCTAACCCTAGGCAGATAAATCAGCCTAGGTATAGGGATGGTGCCAAGGAAAAAGCTGTGAAAGCTGCCATGTTGTTGCACTTTTGTACTCCCCTTGGGATGCCTTAAACAGCTGCCGTGTGCCTGGAGCTCAGGGCTTCCTGGTTTAAAAAACCATGTCCCTAGCTGAGACTGGAGGCAGGTAATTCAGCCTAGGCTTAGCAATGGTGCCAATGAAAACGTGTGGAGGCAGCCATTTTCTGGCACTTTTGTGCTCCCCTTGGGATGCCTTTCGCAGCTGCCGTGTGCCTGGAGCTCAGAGCTTGCTGGTTTAAAAAGCTCTACACCTAGGCATAACCCTAACCCTAACCGTAACACTGGTCATTTAAATCAGCCTGGGTTTAGGAATTATCCCAAGGGAAAAGCTGTGGAGACAGCCATGTTGTGGCACTTTTGCGCTCCCCTTGGGATGCCTTTCACAGCTGCAGTGTGCTTGGAGCACAGGGCTTCCTGGTGTAAAAAACCACAATTTAGCCTAAACTGGAGGCTTCTAAATCAGCCTTCGTTTCGGGACATCCTCAAAGAAAAAGCTGTGGAAGCAGGCATGTTGAGGCACTTCTGCGCTCTTCTTGGGTAGTCCTTCGCAGCTGCTGTGTTCTTGGAACTCAGGGCTTTCTGGTTAAAAGAACACTAACCCTAGGCCTAACTCAAACCTTAAGCCTAGGAAGGAAAATCAGCCTATGATTCTGGATGGTCTCATGGAAATAGCAGTGGAGGCAGCCAAGTTGTGTCACTTTTGCGCTCCCCTTGGGATGCCTTTAACAGCTGCAGTGTGCCTGGAGCACAGGGCTTCCTGGTTTTAAAAGTCCTAGGCCTAAGCCTAACAGTAACCCTAGGAAGGTAAATCAGCCGGGTATTAGGGTTCTTCCTAAGGAAAAAGCTGTGAAAGCAGCCATGTTGTGGACCTTCTACGCTCCCTTTGGGATGCCTTTGGCAGATGCAGTAAGCGTGGAACTCAGGGCTTCCTGGTTAAAAAATCCTAGCCCTAGGCTGAGCCCTAACCCTAACCCTAGGCAGATAAATCAGCCTAGGTATAGGGATGGTGCCAAGGAAAAAGCTGTGAAAGCTGCCATGTTGTTGCACTTTTGTACTCCCCTTGGGATGCCTTTCACAGCTGCCGTGTGCCTGGAGCTCAGGGCTTCCTGGTTTAAAAAACCATGTCCCTAGCTGAGACTGGAGGCAGGTGATTCAGCCTAGGCTTAGCAATGGTGCCAATAAAAACGTGTGGAGGCAGCCATTTTCTGGCACTTTTGTGCTCCCCTTGGGATGCCTTTCGCAGCTGCCGTGTGCCTGGAGCTCAGAGCTTGCTGGTTTAAAAAGCTCTACACCTAGGCGTAACCCTAACCCTAACCGTAACACTGGTCATTTAAATCAGCCTGGGTTTAGGAATTATCCCAAGGGAAAAGCTGTGGAGACAGCCATGTTGTGGCACTTTTGCGCTCCCCTTGGGATGCCTTTCACAGCTGCAGGGTGCTTGGAGCACAGGGCTTCCTGGTGTAAAAACCCACATCTTTAGCCCAAACTGGAGGCTTCTAAATCAGCCTTCGTTTCGGGACGTCCCCAAGGAAAAAGCTGTGGAGGCAGGCATGTTGAGGCACTTCTGCGCTCTTCTTGGGTAGTCCTTCGCAGCTGCTGTGTTCTTGGAACTCAGGGCTTTCTGGTTAAAAGAACACTAACCCTAGGCCTAACTCAAACCTTAAGCCTAGGAAGGAAAATCAGCCTATGATTCGGGATGGTCTCATGGAAATAGCAGTGGAGGCAGCCAAGTTGTGTCACTTTTGCGCTCCCCTTGGGATGCCTTTAACAGCTGCAGTGTGCCTGGAGCACAGGGCTTCCTGGTTTTAAAAGTCCTAGGCCTAAGCCTAACAGTAACCCTAGGAAGGTAAATCAGCCGGGTATTAGGGTTCTTCCTAAGGAAAAAGCTGTGAAAGCAGCCATGTTGTGGCACTTCTGCGCTCCCCTTGGGATGCCTTTAACAGCTGTAGTGTGCCTGGAGCAGAGGGCTTCCTGGTTTTAAAAGTCTTAGGCCTAAGCCTAACAGTAACCCTAGGAAGGTAAATCAGCCGGTTATTAGGGTTCTTCCTAAGGAAAAAGCTGTGAAAGCAGCCATGTTGTGGCACTTCTGCGCTCCCTTTGGGATGCCTTTGGCAGATGCAGTAAGCCTGGAACTCAGGGCTTCCTGGTTAAAAAAATCCTTGCCCTTGGCTGAGCCCTAACCCTAACCCTAGGCAGATAAATCAGCCTAGGTATAGGGATGGTGCCAAGGAAAAAGCTGTGAAAGCTGCCATGTTGTTGCACTTTTGTACTCCCCTTGGGATGCCTTAAACAGCTGCTGTGTGCCTGGAGCTCAGGGCTTCCTGGTTTAAAAAACCATGTCCCTAGCTGAGACTGGAGGCAGGTAATTCAGCCTAGGCTTAGCAATGGTGCCAATAAAAACGTGTGGAGGCAGCCATTTTCTGGCACTTTTGTGCTCCCCTTGGGATGCCTTTCGCAGCTGCCATGTGCCTGGAGCTCAGAGCTTGCTGGTTTAAAAAGCTCTACACCTAGGCGTAACCCTAACCCTAACCGTAACACTGGTCATTTAAATCAGCCTGGGTTTAGGAATTATCCCAAGGGAAAAGCTGTGGAGACAGCCATGTTGTGGCACTTTTGCGCTCCCCTTGGGATGCCTTTCACAGCTGCAGTGAGCTTGGAGCACAGGGCTTCCAGGTGTAAAAAACCACAACTTTAACCTAAACTGGAGGCTTCTAAATCAGCCTTCGTTTCGGGACGTCCCCAAGGAAAAAGCTGTGGAGGCAGGCATGTTGAGGCACTTCTGCGCTCTTCTTGGGTAGTCCTTCGCAGCTGCTGTGTTCTTGGAACTCAGGGCTTTCTGGTTAAAAGAACACTAACCCTAGGCCTAACTCAAACCTTAAGCCTAGGAAGGAAAATCAGCCTATGATTCGGGATGGTCTCATGGAAATAGCAGTGGAGGCAGCCAAGTTGTGTCACTTTTGCGCTCCCCTTGGGATGCCTTTAACAGCTGCAGTGTGCCTGGAGCACAGGGCTTCCTGGTTTTAAAAGTCCTAGGCCTAGGCCTGACAGTAACCCTAGGAAGGTAAATCAGCCAGGTATTAGGGTTCCTCCTAAGGAAAAAGCTGTGAAAGCAGCCATGTTGTGGCACTTCTGCGCTCCCCTTGGGATGCCTTTAACAGCTGCAGTGTGCCTGGAGCACAGGGCTTCCTGGTTTTAAAAGTCCTAGGCCTAGGCCTAACAGTAACCCTAGGAAGGTAAATCAGCCGGGTATTAGGGTTCTTCCTAAGGAAAAAGCTGTGAAAGCAGCCATGTTGTGGCACTTCTGCACTCCCTTTGGGATGCCTTTGGCAGATGCAGTAAGCCTGGAACTCAGGGCTTCCTGGTTAAAAAAATCCTTGCCCTTGGCTGAGCCCTAACCCTAACCCTAGGCAGATAAATCAGCCTAGGTATAGGGATGGTGCCAAGGAAAAAGCTGTGAAAGCTGCCATGTTGTTGCACTTTTGTACTCCCCTTGGGATGCCTTAAACAGCTGCCGTGTGCCTGGAGCTCAGGGCTTCCTGGTTTAAAAAACCATGTCCCTAGCTGAGACTGGAGGCAGGTAATTCAGCCTAGGCTTAGCAATGGTGCCAATAAAAACGTGTGGAGGCAGCCATTTTCTGGCACTTTTGTGCTCCCCTTGGGATGCCTTTCGCAGCTGCCGTGTGCCTGGAGCTCAGAGCTTGCTGGTTTAAAAAGCTCTACACCTAGGCGTAACCCTAACCCTAACCGTAACACTGGTCATTTAAATCAGCCTGGGTTTAGGAATTATCCCAAGGGAAAAGCTGTGGAGACAGCCATGTTGTGGCACTTTTGCGCTCCCCTTGGGATGCCTTTCACAGCTGCAGTGTGCTTAGAGCACAGGGCTTCCTGGTGTAAAAAACCACAACTTTAGCCCAAACTGGAGGCTTCTAAATCAGCCTTCGTTTCGGGACGTCCCCAAAGAAAAAGCTGTGGAGGCAGGCATGTTGAGGCACTTCTGCGCTCTTCTTGGGTAGTCCTTCGCAGCTGCTGTGTTCTTGGAACTCAGGGCTTTCTGGTTAAAAGAACACTAACCCTAGGCCTAACTCAAACCTTAAGCCTAGGAAGGAAAATCAGCCTATGATTCGGGATGGTCTCATGGAAATAGCAGTGGAGGCAGCCAAGTTGTGTCACTTTTGCGCTCCCCTTGGGATGCCTTTAACAGCTGCAGTGTGCCTGGAGCACAGGGCTTCCTGGTTTTAAAAGTCCTAGGCCTAGGCCTAACAGTAACCCTAGGAAGGTAAATCAGCCGGGTATTAGGGTTCCTCCTAAGGAAAAAGCTGTGAAAGCAGCCATGTTGTGGACCTTCTGCGCTCCCTTTGGGATGCCTTTGGCAGATGCAGTAAGCCTGGAACTCAGGGCTTCCTGGTTAAAAAATCCTAGCCCTAGGCTGAGCCCTAACCCTAACCCTAGGCAGATAAATCAGCCTAGGTATAGGGATGGTGCCAAGGAAAAAGCTGTGAAAGCTGCCATGTTGTTGCACTTTTGTACTCCCCTTGGGATGCCTTAAACAGCTGCCGTGTGCCTGGAGCTCAGGGCTTCCTGGTTTAAAAAACCATGTCCCTAGCTGAGACTGGAGGCAGGTAATTCAGCCTAGGCTTAGCAATGGTGCCAATGAAAACGTGTGGAGGCAGCCATTTTCTGGCACTTTTGTGCTCCCCTTGGGATGCCTTTCACAGCTGCCGTGTGCCTGGAGCTCAGAGCTTGCTGGTTTAAAAAGCTCTACACCTAGGCATAACCCTAACCCTAACCGTAACACTGGTCATTTAAATCAGCCTGGGTTTAGGAATTATCCCAAGGGAAAAGCTGTGGAGACAGCCATGTTGTGGCACTTTTGCGCTCCCCTTGGGATGCCTTTCACAGCTGCAGTGTGCTTAGAGCACAGGGCTTCCTGGTGTAAAAAACCACAACTTTAGCCCAAACTGGAGGCTTCTAAATCAGCCTTCGTTTCGGGACGTCCCCAAGGAAAAAGCTGTGGAGGCAGGCATGTTGAGGCACTTCTGCGCTCTTCTTGGGTAGTCCTTCGCAGCTGCTGTGTTCTTGGAACTCAGGGCTTTCTGGTTAAAAGAACACTAACCCTAGGCCTAACTCAAACCTTAAGCCTAGGAAGGAAAATCAGCCTATGATTCGGGATGGTCTCATGGAAATAGCAGTGGAGGCAGCCAAGTTGTGTCACTTTTGCGCTCCCCTTGGGATGCCTTTAACAGCTGCAGTGTGCCTGGAGCACAGGGCTTCCTGGTTTTAAAAGTCCTAGGCCTAGGCCTAACAGTAACCCTAGGAAGGTAAATCAGCCGGGTATTAGGGTTCTTCCTAAGGAAAAAGCTGTGAAAGCAGCCATGTTGTGGCACTTCTGCGCTCCCTTTGCGATGCCGTTGGCAGATGCAGTAAGCCTGGAACTCAGGGCTTCCTGGTTAAAAAAATCCTTGCCCTTGGCTGAGCCCTAACCCTAACCCTAGGCAGATAAATCAGCCTAGGTATAGGGATGGTGCCAAGGAAAAAGCTGTGAAAGCTGCCATGTTGTTGCACTTTTGTACTCCCCTTGGGATGCCTTAAACAGCTGCCGTGTGCCTGGAGCTCAGGGCTTCCTGGTTTAAAAAACCATGTCCCTAGCTGAGACTGGAGGCAGGTAATTCAGCCTAGGCTTAGCAATGGTGCCAATGAAAACGTGTGGAGGCAGCCATTTTCTGGCACTTTTGTGCTCCCCTTGGGATGCCTTTCGCAGCTGCCGTGTGCCTGGAGCTCAGAGCTTGCTGGTTTAAAAAGCTCTACACCTAGGCATAACCCTAACCCTAACCGTAACACTGGTCATTTAAATCAGCCTGGGTTTAGGAATTATCCCAAGGGAAAAGCTGTGGAGACAGCCATGTTGTGGCACTTTTGCGCTCCCCTTGGGATGCCTTTCACAGCTGCAGTGTGCTTAGAGCACAGGGCTTCCTGGTGTAAAAAACCACAATTTAGCCTAAACTGGAGGCTTCTAAATCAGCCTTCGTTTCGGGACATCCTCAAAGAAAAAGCTGTGGAGGCAGGCATGTTGAGGCACTTCTGCGCTCTTCTTGGGTAGTCCTTCGCAGCTGCTGTGTTCTTGGAACTCAGGGCTTTCTGGTTAAAAGAACACTAACCCTAGGCCTAACTCAAACCTTAAGCCTAGGAAGGAAAATCAGCCTATGATTCGGGATGGTCTCATGGAAATAGCAGTGGAGGCAGCCAAGTTGTGTCACTTTTGCGCTCCCCTTGGGATGCCTTTAACAGCTGCAGTGTGCCTGGAGCACAGGGCTTCCTGGTTTTAAAAGTCCTAGGCCTAAGCCTAACAGTAACCCTAGGAAGGTAAATCAGCCGGGTATTAGGGTTCTTCCTAAGGAAAAAGCTGTGAAAGCAGCCATGTTGTGGCACTTCTGCACTCCCTCTGGGATGCCTTTGGCAGATGCAGTAAGCCTGGAACTCAGGGCTTCCTGGTTAAAAAAATCCTTGCCCTTGGCTGAGCCCTAACCCTAACCCTAGGCAGATAAATCAGCCTAGGTATAGGGATGGTGCCAAGGAAAAAGCTGTGAAAGCTGCCATGTTGTTGCACTTTTGTACTCCCCTTGGGATGCCTTAAACAGCTGCCGTGTGCCTGGAGCTCAGGGCTTCCTGGTTTAAAAAACAATGTCCCTAGCTGAGACTGGAGGCAGGTAATTCAGCCTAGGCTTAGCAATGGTGCCAATGAAAACGTGTGGAGGCAGCCATTTTCTGGCACTTTTGTGCTCCCCTTGGGATGCCTTTCGCAGCTGCCGTGTGCCTGGAGCTCAGAGCTTGCTGGTTTAAAAAGCTCTACACCTAGGCGTAACCCTAACCCTAACCGTAACACTGGTCATTTAAATCAGCCTGGGTTTAGGAATTATCCCAAGGGAAAAGCTGTGCAGACAGCCATGTTGTGGCACTTTTGCGCTCCCCTTGGGATGCCTTTCACAGCTGCAGTGTGCTTAGAGCACAGTGCTTCCTGGTGTAAAAAACCACAACTTTAGCCCAAACTGGAGGCTTCTAAATCGGCCTTCGTTTCGAGACGTCCTCAAAGAAAAAGCTGTGGAGGCAGGCATGTTGAGGCACTTCTGCGCTCTTCTTGGGTAGTCCTTCGCAGCTGCTGTGTTCTTGGAACTCAGGGCTTTCTGGTTAAAAGAACACTAACCCTAGGCCTAACTCAAACCTTAAGCCTAGGAAGGAAAATCAGCCTATGGTTCTGGATGGTCTCATGGAAATAGCAGTGGAGGCAGCCAATTGTGTCACTTTTGCGCTCCCCTTGGGATGCCTTTAACAGCTGCAGTGTGCCTGGAGCACAGGGCTTCCTGGTTTTAAAAGTCCTAGGCCTAGGCCTAACAGTAACCCTAGGAAGGTAAATCAGCCGGGTATTAGGGTTCTTCCTAAGGAAAAAGCTGTGAAAGCAGCCATGTTGTGGCACTTCTGCACTCCCTTTGGGATGCCTTTGGCAGATGCAGTAAGCCTGGAACTCAGGGCTTCCTGGTTAAAAAAATCCTTGCCCTTGGCTGAGCCCTAACCCTAACCCTAGGCAGATAAATCAGCCTAGGTATAGGGATGGTGCCAAGGAAAAAGCTGTGAAAGCTGCCATGTTGTTGCACTTTTGTACTCCCCTTGGGATGCCTTAAACAGCTGCCGTGTGCCTGGAGCTCAGGGCTTCCTGATTTAAAAAACCATGTCCCTAGCTGAGACTGGAGGCAGGTAATTCAGCCTAGGCTTAGCAATGGTGCCAATGAAAACGTGTGGAGGCAGCCATTTTCTGGCACTTTTGTGCTCTCCTTGGGATGCCTTTCGCAGCTGCCGTGTGCCTGGAGCTCAGAGCTTGCTGGTTTAAAAAGCTCTACACCTAGGCGTAACCCTAACCCTAACCGTAACACTGGTCATTTAAATCAGCCTGGGTTTAGGAATTATCCCAAGGGAAAAGCTGTGGAGACAGCCATGTTGTGGCACTTTTGCGCTCCCCTTGGGATGCCTTTCACAGCTGCAGTGTGCTTAGAGCACAGTGCTTCCTGGTGTAAAAAACCACAACTTTAGCCCAAACTGGAGGCTTCTAAATCAGCCTTCGTTTCGGGACGTCCTCAAAGAAAAAGCTGTGGAGGCAGGCATGTTGAGGCACTTCTGCGCTCTTCTTGGGTAGTCCTTCGCAGCTGCTGTGTTCTTGGAACTCAGGGCTTTCTGGTTAAAAGAACACTAACCCTAGGCCTAAGTCAAACCTTAAGCCTAGGAAGGAAAATCAGCCTATGATTCGGGATGGTCTCATGGAAATAGCAGTGGAGGCAGCCAAGTTGTGTCACTTTTGCACTCCCCTTGGGATGCCTTTAACAGCTGCAGTGTGCCTGGAGCACAGGGCTTCCTGGTTTTAACAGTACTAGGCCTAGGCCTAACAGTAACCCTAGGAAGGTAAATAAGCCGGGTATTAGGGTTCTTCCTAAGGAAAAAGCTGTGAAAGCAGCCATGTTGTGGCACTTCTGCACTCCCTTTGGGATGCCTTTGGCAGATGCAGTAAGCCTGGAACTCAGGGCTTCCTGGTTAAAAAAATCCTTGCCCTTGGCTGAGCCCTAACCCTAACCCTAGGCAGATAAATCAGCCTAGGTATAGGGATGGTGCCAAGGAAAAAGCTGTGAAAGCTGCCATGTTGTGTCACTTTTGTACTCCCCTTGGGATGCCTTAAACAGCTGCCGTGTGCCTGGAGCTCAGGGCTTCCTGGTTTAAAAAACCATGTCCCTAGCTGAGACTGGAGGCAGGTAATTCAGCCTAGGCTTAGCAATGGTGCCAATGAAAACGTGTGGAGGCAGCCATTTTCTGGCACTTTTGTGCTCCCCTTGGGATGCCTTTCGCAGCTGCCGTGTGCCTGGAGCTCAGAGCTTGCTGGTTTAAAAAGCTCTACACCTAGGCGTAACCCTAACCCTAACCGTAACACTGGTCATTTAAATCAGCCTGGGTTTAGGAATTATCCCAAGGGAAAAGCTGTGGAGACAGCCATGTTGTGGCACTTTTGCGCTCCCCTTGGGATGCCTTTCACAGCTGCAGTGTGCTTAGAGCACAGGGCTTCCTGGTGTAAAAAACCACAACTTTAGCCCAAACGGGAGGCTTCTAATTCAGCCTTCGTTTCGGGATGACCCCAACGAAAAAGCTGTGGAGGCAGGCATGTTGAGGCACTTCTGCGCTCTTCTTGGGTAGTCCTTCGCAGCTGCTGTGTTCTTGGAACTCAGGGCTTTCTGGTTAAAAGAACACTAACCCTAGGCCTAACTCAAACCTTAAGCCTAGGAAGGAAAATCAGCCTATGATTCGGGATGGTCTCATGGAAATAGCAGTGGAGGCAGCCAAGTTGTGTCACTTTTGCGCTCCCCTTGGGATGCCTTTAACAGCTGCAGTGTGCCTGGAGCACAGGGCTTCCTGGTTTTAAAAGTCCTAGGCCTAGGCCTAACAGTAACCCTAGGAAGGTAAATCAGCCGGGTATTAGGGTTCTTCCTAAGGAAAAAGCTGTGAAAGCAGCCATGTTGTGGCACTTCTGCGCTCCCTTTGGGATGCCTTTGGCAGATGCAGTAAGCCTGGAACTCAGGGCTTCCTGGTTAAAAAAATCCTTGCCCTTGGCTGAGCCCTAACCCTAACCCTAGGCAGATAAATCAGCCTAGGTATAGGGATGGTGCCAAGGAAAAAGCTGTGAAAGCTGCCATGTTGTGTCACTTTTGTACTCCCCTTGGGATGCCTTAAACAGCTGCCGTGTGCCTGGAGCTCAGGGCTTCCTGGTTTAAAAAACCATGTCCCTAGCTGAGACTGGAGGCAGGTAATTCAGCCTAGGCTTAGCAATGGTGCCAATGAAAACGTGTGGAGGCAGCCATTTTCTGGCACTTTTGTGCTCCCCTTGGGATGCCTTTCGCAGCTGCCGTGTGCCTGGAGCTCAGAGCTTGCTGGTTTAAAAAGCTCTACACCTAGGCGTAACCCTAACCCTTACCGTAACATTGGTCATTTAAATCAGCCAGGGTTTAGGAATTATCCCAAGGGAAAAGCTGTGGAGACAGCCATGTTGTGGCACTTTTGCGCTCCCCTTGGGATGCCTTTCACAGCTGCAGTGTGCTTAGAGCACAGGGCTTCCTGGTGTAAAAAACCACAACTTTAGCCTAAACTGGAGGCTTCTAAATCAGCCTTCGTTTCGGGACGTCCTCAAAGAAAAAGCTGTGGAGGCAGGCATGTTGAGGCACTTCTGCGCTCTTCTTGGGTAGTCCTTCGCAGCTGCTGTGTTCTTGGAACTCAGGGCTTTCTGGTTAAAAGAACACTAACCCTAGGCCTAACTCAAACCTTAAGCCTAGGAAGGAAAATCAGCCTATGATTCGGGATGGTCTCATGGAAATAGCAGTGGAGGCAGCCAAGTTGTGTCACTTTTGCGCTCCCCTTGGGATGCCTTTAACAGCTGCAGTGTGCCTGGAGCACAGGGCTTCCTGGTTTTAAAGTCCTAGGCCTAAGCCTAACAGTAACCCTAGGAAGGTAAATCAGCCGGGTATTAGGGTTCTTCCTAAGGAAAAAGCTGTGAAAGCAGCCATGTTGTGGACCTTCTACGCTCCCTTTGGGATGCCTTTGGCAGATGCAGTAAGCCTGGAACTCAGGGCTTCCTGCTTAAAAAATCCTAGCCCTAGGCTGAGCCCTAACCCTAACCCTAGGCAGATAAATCAGCCTAGGTATAGGGATGGTGCCAAGGAAAAAGCTGTGAAAGCTGCCATGTTGTTGCACTTTTGTACTCCCCTTGGGATGCCTTTCACAGCTGCCGTGTGCCTGGAGCTCAGGGCTTCCTGGTTTAAAAAACCATGTCCCTAGCTGAGACTGGAGGCAGGTGATTCAGCCTAGGCTTAGCAATGGTGCCAATGAAAACGTGTGGAGGCAGCCATTTTCTGGCACTTTTGTGCTCCCCTTGGGATGCCTTTCGCAGCTGCCGTGTGCCTGGAGCTCAGAGCTTGCTGGTTTTAAAAGCTCTACACCTAGGCGTAACCCTAACCCTAACCGTAACACTGGTCATTTAAATCAGCCTCGGTTCAGGAATTATCCCAAGGGAAAAGCTGTGGAGACAGCCATGTTGTGGCACTTTTGCGCTCCCCTTGGGATGCCTTTCACAGCTGCAGTGAGCTTGGAGCACAGGGCTTCCTGGTGTAAAAAACCACAACTTTAGCCCAAACTGGAGGCTTCTAAATCAGCCTTCGTTTCGGGACGTCCCCAAGGAAAAAGCTGTGGAGGCAGGCATGTTGAGGCACTTCTGCGCTCTTCTTGGGTAGTCCTTCGCAGCTGCTGTGTTCTTGGAACTCAGGGCTTTCTGGTTAAAAGAACACTAACCCTAGGCCTAAGTCAAACCTTAAGCCTGGGAAGGAAAATCAGCCTATGATTCGGGATGGTCTCATGGAAATAGCAGTGGAGGCAGCCAAGTTGTGTCACTTTTGCACTCCCCTTGGGATGCCTTTAACAGCTGCAGTGTGCCTGGAGCACAGGGCTTCCTGGTTTTAACAGTACTAGGCCTAGGCCTAACAGTAACCCTAGGAAGGTAAATAAGCCGGGTATTAGGGTTCTTCCTAAGGAAAAAGCTGTGAAAGCAGCCATGTTGTGGCACTTCTGCACTCCCTTTGGGATGCCTTTGGCAGATGCAGTAAGCCTGGAACTCAGGGCTTCCTGGTTAAAAAAATCCTTGCCCTTGGCTGAGCCCTAACCCTAACCCTAGGCAGATAAATCAGCCTAGGTATAGGGATGGTGCCAAGGAAAAAGCTGTGAAAGCTGCCATGTTGTGTCACTTTTGTACTCCCCTTGGGATGCCTTAAACAGCTGCCGTGTGCCTGGAGCTCAGGGCTTCCTGGTTTAAAAAACCATGTCCCTAGCTGAGACTGGAGGCAGGTAATTCAGCCTAGGCTTAGCAATGGTGCCAATGAAAACGTGTGGAGGCAGCCATTTTCTGGCACTTTTGTGCTCCCCTTGGGATGCCTTTCGCAGCTGCCGTGTGCCTGGAGCTCAGAGCTTGCTGGTTTAAAAAGCTCTACACCTAGGCGTAACCCTAACCCTAACCGTAACACTGGTCATTTAAATCAGCCTGGGTTTAGGAATTATCCCAAGGGAAAAGCTGTGGAGACAGCCATGTTGTGGCACTTTTGCGCTCCCCTTGGGATGCCTTTCACAGCTGCAGTGTGCTTAGAGCACAGGGCTTCCTGGTGTAAAAAACCACAACTTTAGCCCAAACGGGAGGCTTCTAATTCAGCCTTCGTTTCGGGATGACCCCAACGAAAAAGCTGTGGAGGCAGGCATGTTGAGGCACTTCTGCGCTCTTCTTGGGTAGTCCTTCGCAGCTGCTGTGTTCTTGGAACTCAGGGCTTTCTGGTTAAAAGAACACTAACCCTAGGCCTAACTCAAACCTTAAGCCTAGGAAGGAAAATCAGCCTATGATTCGGGATGGTCTCATGGAAATAGCAGTGGAGGCAGCCAAGTTGTGTCACTTTTGCGCTCCCCTTGGGATGCCTTTAACAGCTGCAGTGTGCCTGGAGCACAGGGCTTCCTGGTTTTAAAAGTCCTAGGCCTAGGCCTAACAGTAACCCTAGGAAGGTAAATCAGCCGGGTATTAGGGTTCTTCCTAAGGAAAAAGCTGTGAAAGCAGCCATGTTGTGGCACTTCTGCGCTCCCTTTGGGATGCCTTTGGCAGATGCAGTAAGCCTGGAACTCAGGGCTTCCTGGTTAAAAAAATCCTTGCCCTTGGCTGAGCCCTAACCCTAACCCTAGGCAGATAAATCAGCCTAGGTATAGGGATGGTGCCAAGGAAAAAGCTGTGAAAGCTGCCATGTTGTGTCACTTTTGTACTCCCCTTGGGATGCCTTAAACAGCTGCCGTGTGCCTGGAGCTCAGGGCTTCCTGGTTTAAAAAACCATGTCCCTAGCTGAGACTGGAGGCAGGTAATTCAGCCTAGGCTTAGCAATGGTGCCAATGAAAACGTGTGGAGGCAGCCATTTTCTGGCACTTTTGTGCTCCCCTTGGGATGCCTTTCGCAGCTGCCGTGTGCCTGGAGCTCAGAGCTTGCTGGTTTAAAAAGCTCTACACCTAGGCGTAACCCTAACCCTTACCGTAACATTGGTCATTTAAATCAGCAAGGGTTTAGGAATTATCCCAAGGGAAAAGCTGTGGAGACAGCCATGTTGTGGCACTTTTGCGCTCCCCTTGGGATGCCTTTCACAGCTGCAGTGTGCTTAGAGCACAGGGCTTCCTGGTGTAAAAAACCACAACTTTAGCCTAAACTGGAGGCTTCTAAATCAGCCTTCGTTTCGGGACGTCCTCAAAGAAAAAGCTGTGGAGGCAGGCATGTTGAGGCACTTCTGCGCTCTTCTTGGGTAGTCCTTCGCAGCTGCTGTGTTCTTGGAACTCAGGGCTTTCTGGTTAAAAGAACACTAACCCTAGGCCTAACTCAAACCTTAAGCCTAGGAAGGAAAATCAGCCTATGATTCGGGATGGTCTCATGGAAATAGCAGTGGAGGCAGCCAAGTTGTGTCACTTTTGCGCTCCCCTTGGGATGCCTTTAACAGCTGCAGTGTGCCTGGAGCACAGGGCTTCCTGGTTTTAAAGTCCTAGGCCTAAGCCTAACAGTAACCCTAGGAAGGTAAATCAGCCGGGTATTAGGGTTCTTCCTAAGGAAAAAGCTGTGAAAGCAGCCATGTTGTGGACCTTCTACGCTCCCTTTGGGATGCCTTTGGCAGATGCAGTAAGCCTGGAACTCAGGGCTTCCTGCTTAAAAAATCCTAGCCCTAGGCTGAGCCCTAACCCTAACCCTAGGCAGATAAATCAGCCTAGGTATAGGGATGGTGCCAAGGAAAAAGCTGTGAAAGCTGCCATGTTGTTGCACTTTTGTACTCCCCTTGGGATGCCTTTCACAGCTGCCGTGTGCCTGGAGCTCAGGGCTTCCTGGTTTAAAAAACCATGTCCCTAGCTGAGACTGGAGGCAGGTGATTCAGCCTAGGCTTAGCAATGGTGCCAATGAAAACGTGTGGAGGCAGCCATTTTCTGGCACTTTTGTGCTCCCCTTGGGATGCCTTTCGCAGCTGCCGTGTGCCTGGAGCTCAGAGCTTGCTGGTTTTAAAAGCTCTACACCTAGGCGTAACCCTAACCCTAACCGTAACACTGGTCATTTAAATCAGCCTCGGTTCAGGAATTATCCCAAGGGAAAAGCTGTGGAGACAGCCATGTTGTGGCACTTTTGCGCTCCCCTTGGGATGCCTTTCACAGCTGCAGTGAGCTTGGAGCACAGGGCTTCCTGGTGTAAAAAACCACAACTTTAGCCCAAACTGGAGGCTTCTAAATCAGCCTTCGTTTCGGGACGTCCCCAAGGAAAAAGCTGTGGAGGCAGGCATGTTGAGGCACTTCTGCGCTCTTCTTGGGTAGTCCTTCGCAGCTGCTGTGTTCTTGGAACTCAGGGCTTTCTGGTTAAAAGAACACTAACCCTAGGCCTAACTCAAACCTTAAGCCTGGGAAGGAAAATCAGCCTATGATTCGGGATGGTCTCATGGAAATAGCAGTGGAGGCAGCCAAGTTGTGTCACTTTTGCGCTCCCCTTGGGATGCCTTTAACAGCTGCAGTGTGCCTGGAGCACAGGGCTTCCTGGTTTTAAAAGTCCTAGGCCTAGGCCTAACAGTAACCCTAGGAAGGTAAATCAGCCGGGTATTAGGGTTCTTCCTAAGGAAAAAGCTGTGAAAGCAGCCATGTTGTGGCACTTCTGCACTCCCTTTGGGATGCCTTTGGCAGATGCAGTAAGCCTGGAACTCAGGGCTTCCTGGTTAAAAAAATCCTTGCCCTTGGCTGAGCCCTAACCCTAACCCTAGGCAGATAAATCAGCCTAGTTATAGGGATGGTGCCAAGGAAAAAGCTGTGAAAGCTGCCATGTTGTTGCACTTTTGTACTCCCCTTGGGATGCCTTTCACAGCTGCCGTGTGCCTGGAGCTCAGGGCTTCCTGGTTTAAAAAACCATGTCCCTAGCTGAGACTGGAGGCAGGTGATTCAGCCTAGGCTTAGCAATGGTGCCAATGAAAACGTGTGGAGGCAGCCATTTTCTGGCACTTTTGTGCTCCCCTTGGGATGCCTTTCGCAGCTGCCGTGTGCCTGGAGCTCAGAGCTTGCTGGTTTAAAAAGCTCTACACCTAGGCGTAACCCTAACCCTAACCGTAACACTGGTCATTTAAATCAGCCTGGGTTTAGGAATTATCCCAAGGGAAAAGCTGTGGAGACAGCCATGTTGTGGCACTTTTGCGCTCCCCTTGGGATGCCTTTCACAGCTGCAGGGTGCTTGGAGCACAGGGCTTCCTGGTGTAAAATACCACAACTTTAGCCCAAACTGGAGGCTTCTAAATCAGCCTTCGTTTCGGGACGTCCCCAAGGAAAAAGCTGTGGAGGCAGGCATGTTGAGGCACTTCTGCGCTCTTCTTGGGTAGTCCTTCGCAGCTGCTGTGTTCTTGGAACTCAGGGCTTTCTGGTTAAAAGAACACTAACCCTAGGCCTAACTCAAACCTTAAGCCTAGGAAGGAAAATCAGCCTATGATTCGGGATGGTCTCATGGAAATAGCAGTGGAGGCAGCCAAGTTGTGTCACTTTTGCGCTCCCCTTGGGATGCCTTTAACAGCTGCAGTGTGCCTGGAGCACAGGGCTTCCTGGTTTTAAATGTCCTAGGCCTAGGCCTAACAGTAACCCTAGGAAGGTAAATCAGCCGGGTATTAGGGTTCTTCCTAAGGAAAAAGCTGTGAAACCAGCCATGTTGTGGCACTTCTGCACTCCCTTTGGGATGCCTTTGGCAGATGCAGTAAGCCTGGAACTCAGGGCTTCCTGGTTAAAAAAATCCTTGCCCTTGGCTGAGCCCTAACCCTAACCCTAGGCAGATAAATCAGCCGAGGTAGAGGGATGGTGCCAAGGAAAAAGCTGTGAAAGCTGCCATGTTGTTGCACTTTTGTACTCCCCTTGGGATGCCTTAAACAGCTGCCGTGTGCCTGGAGCTCAGGGCTTCCTGGTTTAAAAAACCATGTCCCTAGCTGAGACTGGAGGCAGGTAATTCAGCCTAGGCTTAGCAATGGTGCCAATGAAAACGTGTGGAGGCAGCCATTTTCTGGCACTTTTGTGCTCCCCTTGGGATGCCTTTCGTAGCTGCCGTGTGCCTGGAGCTCAGAGCTTGCTGGTTTAAAAAGCTCTACACCTAGGCATAACCCTAACCCTAACCGTAACACTGGTCATTTAAATCAGCCTGGGTTTAGGAATTATCCCAAGGGAAAAGCTGTGGAGACAGCCATGTTGTGGCACTTTTGCGCTCCCCTTGGGATGCCTTTCACAGCTGCAGTGTGCTTAGAGCACAGGGCTTCCTGGTGTAAAATACCACAACTTTAGCCTAAACTGGAGGCTTCTAAATCAGCCTTCGTTTCGGGACGTCCTCAAAGAAAAAGGTGTGGAGGCAGGCATGTTGAGGCACTTCTGCGCTCTTCTTGGGTAGTCCTTCGCAGCTGCTGTGTTCTTGGAACTCAGGGCTTTCTGGTTAAAAGAACACTAACCCTAGGCCTAACTCAAACCTTAAGCCTAGGAAGGAAAATCAGCCTATGATTCGGGATGGTCTCATGGAAATAGCAGTGGAGGCAGCCAAGTTGTGTCACTTTTGCGCTCCCCTTGGGATGCCTTTAACAGCTGCAGTGTGCCTGGAGCACACGGCTTCCTGGTTTTAAAGTCCTAGGCCTAAGCCTAACAGTAACCCTAGGAAGGTAAATCAGCCGGGTATTAGGGTTCTTCCTAAGGAAAAAGCTGTGAAAGCAGCCATGTTGTGGACCTTCTACGCTCCCTTTGGGATGCCTTTGGCAGATGCAGTAAGCCTGGAACTCAGGGCTTCCTGGTTAAAAAAATCCTTGCCCTTGGCTGAGCCCTAACCCTAACCCTAGGCAGATAAATCAGCCTAGGTATAGGGATGGTGCCAAGGAAAAAGCTGTGAAAGCTGCCATGTTGTTGCACTTTTGTACTCCCCTTGGGATGCCTTAAACAGCTGCCGTGTGCCTGGAGCTCAGGGCTTCCTGGTTTAAAAAACCATGTCCCTAGCTGAGACTGGAGGCAGGTAATTCAGCCTAGGCTTAGCAATGGTGCCAATGAAAACGTGTGGAGGCAGCCATTTTCTGGCACTTTTGTGCTCCCCTTGGGATGCCTTTCGCAGCTGCCGTGTGCCTGGAGCTCAGAGCTTGCTGGTTTAAAAAGCTCTACACCTAGGCATAACCCTAACCCTAACTGTAACACTGGTCATTTAAATCAGCCTGGGTTTAGGAATTATCCCAAGGGAAAAGCTGTGGAGACAGCCATGTTGTGGCACTTTTGCGCTCCCCTTGGGATGCCTTTCACAGCTGCAGTGTGCTTAGAGCACAGGGCTTCCTGGTGTAAAAAACCACAACTTTAGCCTAAACTGGAGGCTTCTAAATCAGCCTTCGTTTCGGGACGTCCTCAAAGAAAAAGCTGTGGAGGCAGGCATGTTGAGGCACTTCTGCGCTCTTCTTGGGTAGTCCTTCGCAGCTGCTGTGTTCTTGGAACTCAGGGCTTTCTGGTTAAAAGAACACTAACCCTAGGCCTAACTCAAACCTTAAGCCTAGGAAGGAAAATCAGCCTATGATTCGGGATGGTCTCATGGAAATAGCAGTGGAGGCAGCCAAGTTGTGTCACTTTTGCGCTCCCCTTGGGATGCCTTTAACAGCTGCAGTGTGCCTGGAGCACAGGGCTTCCTGGTTTTAAAGTCCTAGGCCTAAGCCTAACAGTAACCCTAGGATGGTAAATCAGCCGGGTATTAGGGTTCTTCCTAAGGAAAAAGCTGTGAAAGCAGCCATGTTGTGGACCTTCTACGCTCCCTTTGGGATGCCTTTGGCAGATGCAGTAAGCCTGGAACTCAGGGCTTCCTGGTTAAAAAAATCCTAGCCCTAGGCTGAGCCCTAACCCTAACCCTAGGCAGGTAAATCAGCCTAGTTATAGGGATGGTGCCAAGGAAAAAGCTGTGAAAGCTGCCATGTTGTTGCACTTTTGTACTCCCCTTGGGATGCCTTTCACAGCTGCCGTGTGCCTGGAGCTCAGGGCTTCCTGGTTTAAAAAACCATGTCCCTAGCTGAGACTGGAGGCAGGTGATTCAGCCTAGGCTTAGCAATGGTGCCAATGAAAACGTGTGGAGGCAGCCATTTTCTGGCACTTTTGTGCTCCCCTTGGGATGCATTTCGCAGCTGCCGTGTGCCTGGAGCTCAGAGCTTGCTGGTTTAAAAAGCTCTACACCTAGGCGTAACCCTAACCCTAACCGTAACACTGGTCATTTAAATCAGCCTCGGTTCAGGAATTATCCCAAGGGAAAAGCTGTGGAGACAGCCATGTTGTGGCCCTTTTGCGCTCCCCTTGGGATGCCTTTCACAGCTGCAGTGTGCTTAGAGCACAGGGCTTCCTGGTGTAAAAAACCACAACTTTAGCCTAAACTGGAGGCTTCTAAATCAGCCTTCGTTTCGGGACGTCCCCAAGGAAAAAGCTGTGGAGGCAGGCATGTTGAGGCACTTCTGCGCTCTTCTTGGGTAGTCCTTCGCAGCTGCTGTGTTCTTGGAACTCAGGGCTTTCTGGTTAAAAGAACACTAACCCTAGGCCTAACTCAAACCTTAAGCCTGGGAAGGAAAATCAGCCTATGATTCGGGATGGTCTCATGGAAATAGCAGTGGAGGCAGCCAAGTTGTGTCACTTTTGCGCTCCCCTTGGGATGCCTTTAACAGCTGCAGTGTGCCTGGAGCACAGGGCTTCCTGGTTTTAAAATCCTAGGCCTAGGCCTAACAGTAACCCTAGGAAGGTAAATCAGCCGGGTATTAGGGTTCTTCCTAAGGAAAAAGCTGTGAAAGCAGCCATGTTGTGGCACTTCTGCACTCCCTTTGGGATGCCTTTGGCAGATGCAGTAAGCCTGGAACTCAGGGCTTCCTGGTTAAAAAAATCCTTGCCCTTGGCTGAGCCCTAACCCTAACCCTAGGCAGATAAATCAGCCTAGGTATAGGGATGGTGCCAAGGAAAAAGCTGTGAAAGCTGCCATGTTGTTGCACTTTTGTACTCCCCTTGGGATGCCTTTCACAGCTGCCGTGTGCCTGGAGCTCAGGGCTTCCTGGTTTAAAAAACCATGTCCCTAGCTGAGACTGGAGGCAGGTGATTCAGCCTAGGCTTAGCAATGGTGCCAATGAAAACGTGTGGAGGCAGCCATTTTCTGGCACTTTTGTACTCCCCTTGGGATGCCTTTCGTAGCTGCCGTGTGCCTGGAGCTCAGAGCTTGCTGGTTTAAAAAGCTCTACACCTAGGCGTAACCCTAACCCTAACCGTAACACTGGTCATTTAAATCAGCCTCGGTTCAGGAATTATCCCAAGGGAAAAGCTGTGGAGACAGCCATGTTGTGGCCCTTTTGCGCTCCCCTTGGGATGCCTTTCACAGCTGCAGTGTGCTTAGAGCACAGGGCTTCCTGCTTTAAAAAACCACAACTTTAGCCTAAACTGGAGGCTTCTAAATCAGCCTTCGTTTCTGGACGTCCCCAAGGAAAAAGCTGTGGAGGCAGGCATGTTGAGGCACTTCTGCGCTCTTCTTGGGTAGTCCTTCGCAGCTGCTGTGTTCTTGGAACTCAGGGCTTTCTGGTTAAAAGAACACTAACCCTAGGCCTAACTCAAACCTTAAGCCTAGGAAGGAAAATCAGCCTATGATTCGGGATGGTCTCATGGAAATAGCAGTGGAGGCAGCCAAGTTGTGTCACTTTTGCGCTCCCCTTGGGATGCCTTTAACAGCTGCAGTGTGCCTGGAGCACAGGGCTTCCTGGTTTTAAAATCCTAGGCCTAGGCCTAACAGTAACCCTAGGAAGGTAAATCAGCCGGGTATTAGGGTTCTTCCTAAGGAAAAAGCTGTGAAAGCAGCCATGTTGTGGCACTTCTGCACTCCCTTTGGGATGCCTTTGGCAGATGCAGTAAGCCTGGAACTCAGGGCTTCCTGGTTAAAAAAATCCTTGCCCTTGGCTGAGCCGTAACCCTAACCCTAGGCAGATAAATCAGCCTAGGTATAGGGATGGTGCCAAGGAAAAAGCTGTGAAAGCTGCCATGTTGTTGCACTTTTGTACTCCCCTTGGGATGCCTTTCACAGCTGCCGTGTGCCTGGAGCTCAGGGCTTCCTGGTTTAAAAAACCATGTCCCTAGCTGAGACTGGAGGCAGGTGATTCAGCCTAGGCTTAGCAATGGTGCCAATGAAAACGTGTGGAGGCAGCCATTTTCTGGCACTTTTGTGCTCCCCTTCGGATGCATTTCGCAGCTGCCGTGTGCCTGGAGCTCAGAGCTTGCTGGTTTAAAAAGCTCTACACCTAGGCATAACCCTAACCCTAACCGTAACACTGGTCATTTAAATCAGCCTGGGTTTAGGAATTATCCCAAGGGAAAAGCTGTGGTGACAGCCATGTTGTGGCACTTTTGCGCTCACCTTGGGATGCCTTTCACAGCTGCAGGGTGCTTGGAGCACAGGGCTTCCTGGTGTAAAATACCACAACTTTAGCCTAAACTGGAGGCTTCTAAATCAGCCTTCGTTTCGGGACGTCCCCAAGGAAAAAGCTGTGGAGGCAGGCATGTTGAGGCACTTCTGCGCTCTTCTTGGGTAGTCCTTCGCAGCTGCTGTGTTCTTGGAACTCAGGGCTTTCTGGTTAAAAGAACACTAACCCTAGGCCTAACTCAAACCTTAAGCCTAGGAAGGAAAATCAGCCTATGATTCGGGATGGTCTCATGGAAATAGCAGTGGAGGCAGCCAAGTTGTGTCACTTTTGCGCTCCCCTTGGGATGCCTTTAACAGCTGCAGTGTGCCTGGAGCACAGGGCTTCCTGGTTTTAAAAGTCCTAGGCCTAAGCCTAACAGTAACCCTAGGAAGGTAAATCAGCCGGGTATTAGGGTTCTTCCTAAGGAAAAAGCTGTGAAAGCAGCCATGTTGTGGCACTTCTGCACTCCCTTTGGGATGCCTTTGGCAGATGCAGTAAGCCTGGAACTCAGGGCTTCCTGGTTAAAAAAATCCTTGCCCTTGGCTGAGCCCTAACCCTAACCCTAGGCAGATAAATCAGCCTAGGTATAGGGATGGTGCCAAGGAAAAAGCGGTGAAAGCTGCCATGTTGTTGCATTTTGTACTCCCCTTGGGATGCCTTAAACAGCTGCCGTGTGCCTGGAGCTCAGGGCTTCCTGGTTTAAAAAACCATGTCCCTAGCTGAGACTGGAGGCAGGTAATTCAGCCTAGGCTTAGCAATGGTGCCAATGAAAACGTGTGGAGGCAGCCATTTCCTGGCACTTTTGTGCTCCCCTTGGGATGCCTTTCGCAGCTGCCGTGTGCCTGGAGCTCAGAGCTTGCTGGTTTAAAAAGCTCTACACCTAGGCGTAACCCTAACCCTAACCGTAACACTGGTCATTTAAATCAGCCTGGGTTTAGGAATTATCCCAAGGGAAAAGCTGTGGAGACAGCCATGTTGTGGCCCTTTTGTGCTCCCCTTGGGATGCCTTTCACAGCTGCAGTGTGCTTAGAGCACAGGGCTTCCTGGTGTAAAAAACCACAACTTTAGCCTAAACTGGAGGCTTCTAAATCAGCCTTCGTTTCGGGACGTCCTCAAAGAAAAAGCTGTGGAGGCAGGCATGTTGAGGCACTTCTGCGCTCATCTTGGGTAGTCCTTTGCAGCTGCTGTGTTCTTGGAACTCAGGGCTTTCTGGTTAAAAGAACACTAACCCTAGACCTAACTCAAACCTTAAGCCTAGGAAGGAAAATCAACCTATGATTCGGGATGGTCTCATGGAAATAGCAGTGGAGGCAGCCAAGTTGTGTCACTTTTGCGCTCCCCTTGGGATGCCTTTAACAGCTGCAGTGTGCCTGGAGCACAGGGCTTCCTGGTTTTAAAGTCCTAGGCCTAAGCCTAACAGTAACCCTAGGAAGGTAAATCAGCCCGGTATTAGGGTTCTTCCTAAGGAAAAAGCTGTGAAAGCAGCCATGTTGTGGCACTTCTGCGCTCCCTTTGGGATGCCTTTGGCAGATGCAGTAAGCCTGGAACTCAGGGCTTCCTGGTTAAAAAAATCCTTGCCCTTGGCTGAGCCCTAACCCTAACCCTAGGCAGATAAATCAGCCTAGGTATAGGGATGGTGCCAAGGAAAAAGCTGTGAAAGCTGCCATGTTGTTGCACTTTTGTACTCCCCTTGGGATGCCTTTCACAGCTGCCGTGTGCCTGGAGCTCAGGGCTTCCTGGTTTAAAAAACCATGTCCCTAGCTGAGACTGGAGGCAGGTGATTCAGCCTAGGCTTAGCAATGGTGCCAATGAAAACGTGTGGAGGCAGCCATTTTCTGGCACTTTTGTGCTCCCCTTGGGATGCCTTTCGCAGCTGCCGTGTGCCTGGAGCTCAGAGCTTGCTGGTTTAAAAAGCTCTACACCTAGGCGTAACCCTAACCCTAACCGTAACACTGGTCATTTAAATCAGCCTGGGTTTAGGAATTATCCCAAGGGAAAAGCTGTGGAGACAGCCATGTTGTGGCACTTTTGCGCTCCCCTTGGGATGCCTTTCACAGCTGCAGGGTGCTTGCAGCACAGGGCTTCCTGGTGTAAAATACCACAACTTTAGCCCAAACTGGAGGCTTCTAAATCAGCCTTCGTTTCGGGACGTCCCCAAGGAAAAAGCTTTGGAGGCAGGCATGTTGAGGCACTTCTGCGCTCTTCTTGGGTAGTCCTTCGCAGCTGCTGTGTTCTTGGAACTCAGGGCTTTCTGGTTAAAAGAACACTAACCCTAGGCCTAACTCAAACCTTAAGCCTGGGAAGGAAAATCAGCCTATGATTCGGGATGGTCTCATGGAAATAGCAGTGGAGGCAGCCAAGTTGTGTCACTTTTGCGCTCCCCTTGGGATGCCTTTAACAGCTGCAGTGTGCCTGGAGCACAGGGCTTCCTGGTTTTAAAATCCTAGGCCTAGGCCTAACAGTAACCCTAGGAAGGTAAATCAGCCGGGTATTAGGGTTCTTCCTAAGGAAAAAGCTGTGAAAGCAGCCATGTTGTGGCACTTCTGCACTCCCTTTGGGATGCCTTTGGCAGATGCAGTAAGCCTGGAACTCAGGGCTTCCTGGTTAAAAAAATCCTTGCCCTTGGCTGAGCCCTAACCCTAACCCTAGGCAGATAAATCAGCCTAGGTATAGGGATGGTGCCAAGGAAAAAGCTGTGAAAGCTGCCATGTTGTTGCACTTTTGTACTCCCCTTGGGATGCCTTAAACAGCTGCCGTGTGCCTGGAGCTCAGGGCTTCCTGGTTTAAAAAACCATGTCCCTAGCTGAGACTGGAGGCAGGTAATTCAGCCTAGGCTTAGCAATGGTGCCAATGAAAACGTGTGGAGGCAGCCATTTTCTGGCACTTTTGTGCTCCCCTTGGGATGCCTTTCGTAGCTGCCGTGTGCCTGGAGCTCAGAGCTTGCTGGTTTAAAAAGCTCTACACCTAGGCGTAACCCTAACCCTAACCGTAACACTGGTCATTTAAATCAGCCTGGGTTTAGGAATTATCCCAAGGGAAAAGCTGTGGAGACAGCCATGTTGTGGCACTTTTGCGCTCCCCTTGGGATGCCTTTCACAGCTGCAGTGTGCTTAGAGCACAGGGCTTCCTGGTGTAAAAAACCTCAACTTTAGCCTAAACTGGAGGCTTCTAAATCAGCCTTCGTTTCGGGACGTCCTCAAAGAAAAAGCTGTGGAGGCAGGCATGTTGAGGCACTTCTGCGCTCTTCTTGGGTAGTCCTTCGCAGCTGCTGTGTTCTTGGAACTCAGGGCTTTCTGGTTAAAAGAACACTAACCCTAGGCCTAACTCAAACCTTAAGCCTAGGAAGGAAAATCAGCCTATGATTCGGGATGGTCTCATGGAAATAGCAGTGGAGGCAGCCAAGTTGTGTCACTTTTGCGCTCCCCTTGGGATGCCTTTAACAGCTGCAGTGTGCCTGGAGCACAGGGCTTCCTGGTTTTAAAGTCCTAGGCCTAAGCCTAACAGTAACCCTAGGAAGGTAAATCAGCCGGGTATTAGGGTTCTTCCTAAGGAAAAAGCTGTGAAAGCAGCCATGTTGTGGACCTTCTACGCTCCCTTTGGGATGCCTTTGGCAGATGCAGTAAGCCTGGAACTCAGGGCTTCCTGGTTAAAAAAATCCTTGCCCTTGGCTGAGCCCTAACCCTAACCCTAGGCAGATAAATCAGCCTAGGTATAGGGATGGTGCCAAGGAAAAAGCTGTGAAAGCTGCCATGTTGTTGCACTTTTGTACTCCCCTTGGGATGCCTTTCACAGCTGCCGTGTGCCTGGAGCTCAGGGCTTCCTGGTTTAAAAAACCATGTCCCTAGCTGAGACTGGAGGCAGGTAATTCAGCCTAGGCTTAGCAATGGTGCCAATGAAAACGTGTGGAGGCAGCCATTTTCTGGCACTTTTGTGCTCCCCTTGGGATGCCTTTCGCAGCTGCCGTGTGCCTGGAGCTCAGAGCTTGCTGGTTTAAAAAGCTCTACACCTAGGCATAACCCTAACCCTAACCGTAACACTGGTCATTTAAATCAGCCTGGGTTTAGGAATTATCCCAAGGGAAAAGCTGTGGAGACAGCCATGTTGTGGCACTTTTGCGCTCCCCTTGGGATGCCTTTCACAGCTGCAGGGTGCTTGGAGCACAGGGCTTCCTGGTGTAAAATACCACAACTTTAGCCCAAACTGGAGGCTTCTAAATCAGCCTTCGTTTCGGGACGTCCCCAAGGAAAAAGCTGTGGAGGCAGGCATGTTGAGGCACTTCTGCGCTCTTCTTGGGTAGTCCTTCGCAGCTGCTGTGTTCTTGGAACTCAGGGCTTTCTGGTTAAAAGAACACTAACCCTAGGCCTAACTCAAACCTTAAGCCTAGGAAGGAAAATCAGCCTATGATTCGGGATGGTCTCATGGAAATAGCAGTGGAGGCAGCCAAGTTGTGTCACTTTTGCGCTCCCCTTGGGATGCCTTTAACAGCTGCAGTGTGCCTGGAGCACAGGGCTTCCTGGTTTTAAAATCCTAGGCCTAAGCCTAACAGTAACCCTAGGAAAGTAAATCAGCCCGGTATTAGGGTTCTTCCTAAGGAAAAAGCTGTGAAAGCAGCCATGTTGTGGCACTTCTGCGCTCCCTTTGGGATGCCTTTGGCAGATGCAGTAAGCCTGGAACTCAGGGCTTCCTGGTTAAAAAAATCCTTGCCCTTGGCTGAGCCCTAACCCTAACCCTAGGCAGATAAATCAGCCTAGGTATAGGGATGGTGCCAAGGAAAAAGCTGTGAAAGCTGCCATGTTGTTGCACTTTTGTACTCCCCTTGGGATGCCTTTCACAGCTGCCGTGTGCCTGGAGCTCAGGGCTTCCTGGTTTAAAAAACCATGTCCCTAGCTGAGACTGGAGGCAGGTGATTCAGCCTAGGCTTAGCAATGGTGCCAATGAAAACGTGTGGAGGCAGCCATTTTCTGGCACTTTTGTGCTCCCCTTGGGATGCCTTTCGCAGCTGCCGTGTGCCTGGAGCTCAGAGCTTGCTGGTTTAAAAAGCTCTACACCTAGGCGTAACCCTAACCCTAACCGTAACACTGGTCATTTAAATCAGCCTGGGTTTAGGAATTATCCCAAGGGAAAAGCTGTGGAGACAGCCATGTTGTGGCACTTTTGCGCTCCCCTTGGGATGCCTTTCACAGCTGCAGGGTGCTTGGAGCACAGGGCTTCCTGGTGTAAAATACCACAACTTTAGCCCAAACTGGAGGCTTCTAAATCAGCCTTCGTTTCGGGACGTCCCCAAGGAAAAAGCTTTGGAGGCAGGCATGTTGAGGCACTTCTGCGCTCTTCTTGGGTAGTCCTTCGCAGCTGCTGTGTTCTTGGAACTCAGGGCTTTCTGGTTAAAAGAACACTAACCCTAGGCCTAACTCAAACCTTAAGCCTGGGAAGGAAAATCAGCCTATGATTCAGGATGGTCTCATGGAAATAGCAGTGGAGGCAGCCAAGTTGTGTCACTTTTGCGCTCCCCTTGGGATGCCTTTAACAGCTGCAGTGTGCCTGGAGCACAGGGCTTCCTGGTTTTAAAATCCTAGGCCTAGGCCTAACAGTAACCCTAGGAAGGTAAATCAGCCGGGTATTAGGGTTCTTCCTAAGGAAAAAGCTGTGAAAGCAGCCATGTTGTGGCACTTCTGCACTCCCTTTGGGATGCCTTTGGCAGATGCAGTAAGCCTGGAACTCAGGGCTTCCTGGTTAAAAAAATCCTTGCCCTTGGCTGAGCCCTAACCCTAACCCTAGGCAGATAAATCAGCCTAGGTATAGGGATGGTGCCAAGGAAAAAGCTGTGAAAGCTGCCATGTTGTTGCACTTTTGTACTCCCCTTGGGATGCCTTTCACAGCTGCCGTGTGCCTGGAGCTCAGGGCTTCCTGGTTTAAAAAACCATGTCCCTAGCTGAGACTGGAGGCAGGTAATTCAGCCTAGGCTTAGCAATGGTGCCAATGAAAACGTGTGGAGGCAGCCATTTTCTGGCACTTTTGTGCTCCCCTTGGGATGCCTTTCGCAGCTGCCGTGTGCCTGGAGCTCAGAGCTTGCTGGTTTAAAAAGCTCTACACCTAGGCATAACCCTAACCCTAACCGTAACACTGGTCATTTAAATCAGCCTGGGTTTAGGAATTATCCCAAGGGAAAAGCTGTGGAGACAGCCATGTTGTGGCACTTTTGCGCTCCCCTTGGGATGCCTTTCACAGCTGCAGGGTGCTTGGAGCACAGGGCTTCCTGGTGTAAAATACCACAACTTTAGCCCAAACTGGAGGCTTCTAAATCAGCCTTCGTTTCGGGACGTCCCCAAGGAAAAAGCTGTGGAGGCAGGCATGTTGAGGCACTTCTGCGCTCTTCTTGGGTAGTCCTTCGCAGCTGCTGTGTTCTTGGAACTCAGGGCTTTCTGGTTAAAAGAACACTAACCCTAGGCCTAACTCAAACCTTAAGCCTAGGAAGGAAAATCAGCCTATGATTCGGGATGGTCTCATGGAAATAGCAGTGGAGGCAGCCAAGTTGTGTCACTTTTGCGCTCCCCTTGGGATGCCTTTAACAGCTGCAGTGTGCCTGGAGCACAGGGCTTCCTGGTTTTAAAATCCTAGGCCTAAGCCTAACAGTAACCCTAGGAAAGTAAATCAGCCCGGTATTAGGGTTCTTCCTAAGGAAAAAGCTGTGAAAGCAGCCATGTTGTGGCACTTCTGCGCTCCCTTTGGGATGCCTTTGGCAGATGCAGTAAGCCTGGAACTCAGGGCTTCCTGGTTAAAAAAATCCTTGCCCTTGGCTGAGCCCTAACCCTAACCCTAGGCAGATAAATCAGCCTAGGTATAGGGATGGTGCCAAGGAAAAAGCTGTGAAAGCTGCCATGTTGTTGCACTTTTGTACTCCCTTTGGGATGCCTTTCACAGCTGCCGTGTGCCTGGAGCTCAGGGCTTCCTGGTTTAAAAAACCATGTCCCTAGCTGAGACTGGAGGCAGGTGATTCAGCCTAGGCTTAGCAATGGTGCCAATGAAAACGTGTGGAGGCAGCCATTTTCTGGCACTTTTGTGCTCCCCTTGGGATGCCTTTCGCAGCTGCCGTGTGCCTGGAGCTCAGAGCTTGCTGGTTTAAAAAGCTCTACACCTAGGCGTAACCCTAACCCTAACCGTAACACTGGTCATTTAAATCAGCCTGGGTTTAGGAATTATCCCAAGGGAAAAGCTGTGGAGACAGCCATGTTGTGGCACTTTTGCACTCCCCTTGGGATGCCTTTCACAGCTGCAGGGTGCTTGGAGCACAGGGCTTCCTGGTGTAAAATACCACAACTTTAGCCCAAACTGGAGGCTTCTAAATCAGCCTTCGTTTCGGGACGTCCCCAAGGAAAAAGCTTTGGAGGCAGGCATGTTGAGGCACTTCTGCGCTCTTCTTGGGTAGTCCTTCGCAGCTGCTGTGTTCTTGGAACTCAGGGCTTTCTGGTTAAAAGAACACTAACCCTAGGCCTAACTCAAACCTTTAGCCTGGGAAGGAAAATCAGCCTATGATTCGGGATGGTCTCATGGAAATAGCAGTGGAGGCAGCCAAGTTGTGTCACTTTTGCGCTCCCCTTGGGATGCCTTTAACAGCTGCAGTGTGCCTGGAGCACAGGGCTTCCTGGTTTTAAAATCCTAGGCCTAGGCCTAACAGTAACCCTAGGAAGGTAAATCAGCCAGGTATTAGGGTTCTTCCTAAGGAAAAAGCTGTGAAAGCAGCCATGTTGTGGCACTTCTGCACTCCCTTTGGGATGCCTTTGGCAGATGCAGTAAGCCTGGAACTCAGGGCTTCCTGGTTAAAAAAATCCTTGCCCTTGGCTGAGCCCTAACCCTAACCCTAGGCAGATAAATCAGCCTAGGTATAGGGATGGTGCCAAGGAAAAAGCTGTGAAAGCTGCCATGTTGTTGCACTTTTGTACTCCCCTTGGGATGCCTTAAACAGCTGCCGTGTGCCTGGAGCTCAGGGCTTCCTGGTTTAAAAAACCATGTCCCTAGCTGAGACTGGAGGCAGGTAATTCAGCCTAGGCTTAGCAATGGTGCCAATGAAAACGTGTGGAGGCAGCCATTTTCTGGCACTTTTGTGCTCCCCTTGGGATGCCTTTCGTAGCTGCCGTGTGCCTGGAGCTCAGAGCTTGCTGGTTTAAAAAGCTCTACACCTAGGCGTAACCCTAACCCTAACCGTAACACTGGTCATTTAAATCAGCCTGGGTTTAGGAATTATCCCAAGGGAAAAGCTGTGGAGACAGCCATGTTGTGGCACTTTTGCGCTCCCCTTGGGATGCCTTTCACAGCTGCAGTGTGCTTAGAGCACAGGGCTTCCTGGTGTAAAAAACCACAACTTTAGCCTAAACTGGAGGCTTCTAAATCAGCCTTCGTTTCGGGACGTCCTCAAAGAAAAAGCTGTGGAGGCAGGCATGTTGAGGCACTTCTGCGCTCTTCTTGGGTAGTCCTTCGCAGCTGCTGTGTTCTTGGAACTCAGGGCTTTCTGGTTAAAAGAACACTAACCCTAGGCCTAACTCAAACCTTAAGCCTAGGAAGGAAAATCAGCCTATGATTCGGGATGGTCTCATGGAAATAGCAGTGGAGGCAGCCAAGTTGTGTCACTTTTGCGCTCCCCTTGGGATGCCTTTAACAGCTGCAGTGTGCCTGGAGCACAGGGCTTCCTGGTTTTAAAGTCCTAGGCCTAAGCCTAACAGTAACCCTAGGAAGGTAAATCAGCCGGGTATTAGGGTTCTTCCTAAGGAAAAAGCTGTGAAAGCAGCCATGTTGTGGACCTTCTACGCTCCCTTTGGGATGCCTTTGGCAGATGCAGTAAGCCTGGAACTCAGGGCTTCCTGGTTAAAAAAATCCTTGCCCTTGGCTGAGCCCTAACCCTAACCCTAGGCAGATAAATCAGCCTAGGTATAGGGATGGTGCCAAGGAAAAAGCTGTGAAAGCTGCCATGTTGTTGCACTTTTGTACTCCCCTTGGGATGCCTTTCACAGCTGCCGTGTGCCTGGAGCTCAGGGCTTCCTGGTTTAAAAAACCATGTCCCTAGCTGAGACTGGAGGCAGGTAATTCAGCCTAGGCTTAGCAATGGTGCCAATGAAAACGTGTGGAGGCAGCCATTTTCTGGCACTTTTGTGCTCCCCTTGGGATGCCTTTCGCAGCTGCCGTGTGCCTGGAGCTCAGAGCTTGCTGGTTTAAAAAGCTCTACACCTAGGCGTAACCCTAACCCTAACCGTAACACTGGTCATTTAAATCAGCCTCAGTTCAGGAATTATCCCAAGGGAAAAGCTGTGGAGGCAGCCATGTTGTGGCCCTTTTGCGCTCCCCTTGGGATGCCTTTCACAGCTGCAGTGTGCTTAGAGCACAGGGCTTCCTGGTGTAAAAAACCACAACTTTAGCCTAAACTGGAGGCTTCTAAATCAGCCTTCGTTTCGGGACGTCCTCAAAGAAAAAGCTGTGGAGGCAGGCATGTTGAGGCACTTCTGCGCTCTTCTTGGGTAGTCCTTCGCAGCTGCTGTGTTCTTGGAACTCAGGGCTTTCTGGTTAAAAGAACACTAACCCTAGGCCTAACTCAAACCTTAAGCCTAGGAAGGAAAATCAGCCTATGATTCGGGATGGTCTCATGGAAATAGCAGTGGAGGCAGCCAAGTTGTGTCACTTTTGCGCTCCCCTTGGGATGCCTTTAACAGCTGCAGTGTGCCTGGAGCACAGGGCTTCCTGATTTAAAGTCCTAGGCCTCAGCCTAACAGTAACCCTAGGAAGGTAAATCAGCCGGGTATTAGGGTTCTTCCTAAGGAAAAAGCTGTGAAAGCAGCCATGTTGTGGACCTTCTACGCTCCCTTTGGGATGCCTTTGGCAGATGCAGTAAGCCTGGAACTCAGGGCTTCCTGGTTAAAAAAATCCTAGCCCTAGGCTGAGCCCTAACCCTAACCCTAGGCAGATAAATCAGCCTAGGTATAGGGATGGTGCCAAGGAAAAAGCTGTGAAAGCTGCCATGTTGTTGCACTTTTGTACTCCCCTTGGGATGCCTTTCACAGCTGCCGTGTGCCTGGAGCTCAGGGCTTCCTGGTTTAAAAAACCATGTCCCTAGCTGAGACTGGAGGCAGGTGATTCAGCCTAGGCTTAGCAATGGTGCCAATGAAAACGTGTGGAGGCAGCCATTTTCTGGCACTTTTGTGCTCCCCTTGGGATGCATTTCGCAGCTGCCGTGTGCCTGGAGCTCAGAGCTTGCTGGTTTAAAAAGCTCTACACCTAGGCGTAACCATAACCCTAACCGTAACACTGGTCATTTAAATCAGCCTCAGTTCAGGAATTATCCCAAGGGAAAAGCTGTGGAGGCAGCCATGTTGTGGCCCTTTTGCGCTCCCCTTGGGATGCCTTTCACAGCTGCAGTGTGCTTAGAGCACAGGGCTTCCTGGTGTAAAAAACCACAACTTTAGCCTAAACTGGAGGCTTCTAAATCAGCCTTCGTTTCGGGACGTCCCCAAGGAAAAAGCTGTGGAGGCAGGCATGTTGAGGCACTTCTGCGCTCTTCTTGGGTAGTCCTTCGCAGCTGCTGTGTTCTTGGAACTCAGGGCTTTCTGGTTAAAAGAACACTAACCCTAGGCCTAACTCAAACCTTAAGCCTGGGAAGGAAAATCAGCCTATGATTCGGGATGGTCTCATGGAAATAGCAGTGGAGGCAGCCAAGTTGTGTCACTTTTGCGCTCCCCTTGGGATGCCTTTAACAGCTGCAGTGTGCCTGGAGCACAGGGCTTCCTGGTTTTAAAATCCTAGGCCTAGGCCTAACAGTAACCCTAGGAAGGTAAATCAGCCGGGTATTAGGGTTCTTCCTAAGGAAAAAGCTGTGAAAGCAGCCATGTTGTGGCACTTCTGCACTCCCTTTGGGATGCCTTTGGCAGATGCAGTAAGCCTGGAACTCAGGGCTTCCTGGTTAAAAAAATCCTTGCCCTTGGCTGAGCCCTAACCCTAACCCTAGGCAGATAAATCAGCCTAGGTAGAGGGATGGTGCCAAGGAAAAAGCTGTGAAAGCTGCCATGTTGTTGCACTTTTGTACTCCCCTTGGGATGCCTTTCACAGCTGCCGTGTGCCTGGAGCTCAGGGCTTCCTGGTTTAAAAAACCATGTCCCTAGCTGAGACTGGAGGCAGGTAATTCAGCCTAGGCTTAGCAATGGTGCCAATGAAAACGTGTGGAGGCAGCCATTTTCTGGCACTTTTGTGCTCCCCTTGGGATGCCTTTCGCAGCTGCCGTGTGCCTGGAGCTCAGAGCTTGCTGGTTTAAAAAGCTCTACACCTAGGCGTAACCCTAACCCTAACCGTAACACTGGTCATTTAAATCAGCCTGGGTTTAGGAATTATCCCAAGGGAAAAGCTGTGGAGACAGCCATGTTGTGGCACTTTTGCACTCCCCTTGGCATGCCTTTCACAGCTGCAGGGTGCTTGGAGCACAGGGCTTCCTGGTGTAAAATACCACAACTTTAGCCCAAACTGGAGGCTTCTAAATCAGCCTTCGTTTCGGGACGTCCCCAAGGAAAAAGCTGTGGAGGCAGGCATGTTGAGGCACTTCTGCGCTCTTCTTGGGTAGTCCTTCGCAGCTGCTGTGTTCTTGGAACTCAGGGCTTTCTGGTTAAAAGAACACTAACCCTAGGCCTAACTCAAACCTTAAGCCTAGGAAGGAAAATCAGCCTATGATTCGGGATGGACTCATGGAAATAGCAGTGGAGGCAGCCAAGTTGTGTCACTTTTGCGCTCCCCTTGGGATGCCTTTAACAGCTGCAGTGTGCCTGAAGCACAGGGCTTCATGGTTTTAAAAGTCCTAGGCCTAAGCCTAACAGTAACCCCAGGAAGGTTAATCAGCCTGGTATTAGGGTTCTTCCTAAGGAAAAAGCTGTGAAAGCAGCCATGTTGTGGACCTTCTGCGCTCCCTTTGGGATGCCTTTGGCAGATGCAGTAAGCCTGGAACTCAGGGCTTCCTGGTTAAAGAAATCCAAGCCCTAGGCTGAACTCTAACCCTAACCCTAGGCAGATAAATCAGCCTAGGTAGAGGGATGGTGCCAAGGAAAAAGCTGTGAAAGCTGCCATGTTGTTGCACTTTTGTACTCCCTTTGGGATGCCTTTCACAGCTGCCGTGTGCCTGGAGCTCAGGGCTTCCTGGTTTAAAAAACCATGTCCCTAGCTGAGACTGGAGGCAGGTAATTCAGCCTAGGCTTAGCAATGGTGCCAATGAAAACGTGTGGAGGCAGCCATTTTCTGGCACTTTTGTGCTCCCCTTGGGATGCCTTTCGCAGCTGCCGTGTGCCTGGAGCTCAGAGCTTGCTGGTTTAAAAAGCTCTACACCTAGGCGTAACCCTAACCCTAACCGTAACACTGGTCATTTAAATCAGCCTGGGTTTAGGAATTATCCCAAGGGAAAAGCTGTGGAGACAGCCATGTTGTGGCACTTTTGCACTCCCCTTGGCATGCCTTTCACAGCTGCAGGGTGCTTGGAGCACAGGGCTTCCTGGTGTAAAATACCACAGCTTTAGCCCAAACTGGAGGCTTCTAAATCAGCCTTCGTTTCGGGACGTCCCCAAGGAAAAAGCTGTGGAGGCAGGCATGTTGAGGCACTTCTGCGCTCTCCTTGGGTAGTCCTTCGCAGCTGCTGTGTTCTTGGAACTCAGGGCTTTCTGGTTAAAAGAACACTAACCCTAGGCCTAACTCAAACCTTAAGCCTAGGAAGGAAAATCAGCCTATGATTCGGGATGGTCTCATGGAAATAGCAGTGGAGGCAGCCAAGTTGTGTCACTTTTGCGCTCCCCTTGGGATGCCTTTAACAGCTGCAGTGTGCCTGAAGCACAGGGCTTCATGGTTTTAAAAGTCCTAGGCCTAAGCCTAACAGTAACCCTAGGAAGGTAAATCAGCCGGGTATTAGGGTTCTTCCTAAGGAAAAAGCTGTGAAAGCAGCCATGTTGTGGACCTTCTGCGCTCCCTTTGGGATGCCTTTGGTAGATGCAGTAAGCCTGGAACTCAGGGCTTCCTGGTTAAAATATCCTAGCCCTAGCCTGAGCCCTAACCCTAACCCTAGGCAGATAAATCAGCCTAGGTATAGGGATGGTGCCAAGGAAAAAGCTGTGAAAGCTGCCATGTTGTTGCACTTTTGTACTCCCTTTGGGATGACTTTCACAGCTGCCGTGTGCCTGGAGCTCAGGGCTTCCTGGTTTAAAAAACCATGTCCCTAGCTGAGACTGGAGGCAGGTAATTCAGCCTAGGCTTAGCAATGGTGCCAATGAAAACGTGTGGAGGCAGCCATTTTCTGGCACTTTTGTGCTCCCCTTGGGATGCCTTTCGCAGCTGCCTTGTGCCTGGAGCTCAGGGCTTCCTGGTTTAAAAAACCATGTCCCTAGCTGAGACTGGAGGCAGGTGATTCAGCCTAGGCTTAGCAATGGTGCCAATGAAAACGTGTGGAGGCAGCCATTTTCTGGCACTTTTGTGCTCCCCTTGGGATGCATTTCGCAGCTGCCGTGTGCCTGGAGCTCAGAGCTTGCTGGTTTAAAAAGCTCTACACCTAGGCGTAACCCTAACCCTAACCGTAACACTGGTCATTTAAATCAGCCTCGGTTCAGGAATTATCCCAAGGGAAAAGCTGTGGAGACAGCCATGTTGTGGCACTTTTGCGCTCCCCTTGGGATGCCTTTCACAGCTGCAGGGTGCTTGCAGCACAGGGCTTCCTGGTGTAAAATACCACAACTTTAGCCCAAACTTGAGGCTTCTAAATCAGCCTTCGTTTCGGGACGTCCCCAAGGAAAAAGCTGTGGAGGCAGGCATGTTGAGGCACTTCTGCGCTCTTCTTGGGTAGTCCTTCGCAGCTGCTGTGTTCTTGGAACTCAGGGCTTTCTGGTTAAAAGAACACTAACCCTAGGCCTAACTCAAACCTTAAGCCTAGGAAGGAAAATCAGCCTATGATTCGGGATGGTCTCATGGAAATAGCAGTGGAGGCAGCCAAGTTGTGTCACTTTTGCGCTCCCCTTGGGATGCCTTTAACAGCTGCAATGTGCCTGGAGCACAGGGCTTCCTGGTTTTAAAATCCTGGGCCTAGGCCTAACAGTAACCCTAGGAAGGTAAATCAGCCGGGTATTAGGGTTCTTCCTAAGGAAAAAGCTGTGAAAGCAGCCATGTTGTGGCACTTCTGCACTCCCTTTGGGATGCCTTTGGCAGATGCAGTAAGCCTGGAACTCAGGGCTTCCTGGTTAAAAAAATCCTTGCCCTTGGCTGAGCCCTAACCCTAACTCTAGGCAGATAAATCAGCCTAGGTAGAGGGATGGTGCCAAGGAAAAAGCTGTGAAAGCTGCCATGTTGTTGCACTTTTGTACTCCCTTTGGGATGCCTTTCACTGCTGCCGTGTGCCTGGAGCTCAGGGCTTCCTGGTTTAAAAACCATGTCCCTAGCTGAGACTGGAGGCAGGTAATTCAGCCTAGGCTTAGCAATGGTGCCAATGAAAACGTGTGGAGGCAGCCATTTTCTGGCACTTTTGTGCTCCCCTTGGGATGCCTTTCGCAGCTGCCGTGTGCCTGGAGCTCAGAGCTTGCTGGTTTAAAAAGCTCTACACCTAGGCGTAACCCTAACCCTAACCGTAACACTGGTCATTTAAATCAGCCTGGGTTTAGGAATTATCCCAAGGGAAAAGCTGTGGAGACAGCCATGTTGTGGCACTTTTGCACTCCCCTTGGCATGCCTTTCACAGCTGCAGGGTGCTTGGAGCACAGGGCTTCCTGGTGTAAAATACCACAGCTTTAGCCCAAACTGGAGGCTTCTAAATCAGCCTTCGTTTCGGGACGTCCCCAAGGAAAAAGCTGTGGAGGCAGGCATGTTGAGGCACTTCTGCGCTCTCCTTGGGTAGTCCTTCGCAGCTGCTGTGTTCTTGGAACTCAGGGCTTTCTGGTTAAAAGAACACTAACCCTAGGCCTAACTCAAACCTTAAGCCTAGGAAGGAAAATCAGCCTATGATTCGGGATGGTCTCATGGAAATAGCAGTGGAGGCAGCCAAGTTGTGTCACTTTTGCGCTCCCCTTGGGATGCCTTTAACAGCTGCAGTGTGCCTGAAGCACAGGGCTTCATGGTTTTAAAAGTCCTAGGCCTAAGCCTAACAGTAACCCTAGGAAGGTAAATCAGCCGGGTATTAGGGTTCTTCCTAAGGAAAAAGCTGTGAAAGCAGCCATGTTGTGGACCTTCTGCGCTCCCTTTGGGATGCCTTTGGTAGATGCAGTAAGCCTGGAACTCAGGGCTTCCTGGTTAAAATATCCTAGCCCTAGCCTGAGCCCTAACCCTAACCCTAGGCAGATAAATCAGCCTAGGTATAGGGATGGTGCCAAGGAAAAAGCTGTGAAAGCTGCCATGTTGTTGCACTTTTGTACTCCCCTTGGGATGCCTTTCACAGCTGCCGTGTGCCTGGAGCTCAGGGCTTCCTGGTTTAAAAAACCATGTCCCTAGCTGAGACTGGAGGCAGGTAATTCAGCCTAGGCTTAGCAATGGTGCCAATGAAAACGTGTGGAGGCAGCCATTTTCTGGCACTTTTGTGCTCCCCTTGGGATGCCTTTCGCAGCTGCCGTGTGCCTGGAGCTCAGGGCTTCCTGGTTTAAAAAACCATGTCCCTAGCTGAGACTGGAGGCAGCTGTTTCAGCCTAGGCTTAGCTATGGTGCCAATGAAAACGTGTGGAGGCAGCCATTTTCTGGCACTTTTGTGCTCCCCTTGGGATGCCTTTCGCAGCTGCCGTGTGCCTGGAGCTCAGAGCTTGCTGGTTTAAAAAGCTCTACACCTAGGCGTAACCCTAACCCTAACCGTAACACTGGTCATTTAAATCAGCCTGGGTTTAGGAATTATCCCAAGGGAAAAGCTGTGGAGACAGCCATGTTGTGGCACTTTTGCGCTCCCCTTGGGATGCCTTTCACAGCTGCAGGGTGCTTGCAGCACAGGGCTTCCTGGTGTAAAATACCACAACTTTAGCCCAAACTTGAGGCTTCTAAATCAGCCTTCGTTTCGGGACGTCCCCAAGGAAAAAGCTGTGGAGGCAGGCATGTTGAGGCACTTCTGCGCTCTTCTTGGGTAGTCCTTCGCAGCTGCTGTGTTCTTGGAACTCAGGGCTTTCTGGTTAAAAGAACACTAACCCTAGGCCTAACTCAAACCTTAAGCCTAGGAAGGAAAATCAGCCTATGATTCGGGATGGTCTCATGGAAATAGCAGTGGAGGCAGCCAAGTTGTGTCACTTTTGCGCTCCCCTTGGGATGCCTTTAACAGCTGCAATGTGCCTGGAGCACAGGGCTTCCTGGTTTTAAAATCCTGGGCCTAGGCCTAACAGTAACCCTAGGAAGGTAAATCAGCCGGGTATTAGGGTTCTTCCTAAGGAAAAAGCTGTGAAAGCAGCCATGTTGTGGCACTTCTGCACTCCCTTTGGGATGCCTTTGGCAGATGCAGTAAGCCTGGAACTCAGGGCTTCCTGGTTAAAAAAATCCTTGCCCTTGGCTGAGCCCTAACCCTAACTCTAGGCAGATAAATCAGCCTAGGTAGAGGGATGGTGCCAAGGAAAAAGCTGTGAAAGCTGCCATGTTGTTGCACTTTTGTACTCCCCTTGGGATGCCTTTCACAGCTGCCGTGTGCCTGGAGCTCAGGGCTTCCTGGTTTAAAAAACCATGTCCCTAGCTGAGACTGGAGGCAGGTGATTCAGCCTAGGCTTAGCAATGGTGCCAATGAAAACGTGTGGAGGCAGCCATTTTCTGGCACTTTTGTGCTCCCCTTGGGATGCCTTTCGCAGCTGCCGTGTGCCTGGAGCTCAGAGCTTGCTGGTTTAAAAAGCTCTACACCTAGGCGTAACCCTAACCCTAACCGTAACACTGGTCATTTAAATCAGCCTGGGTTTAGGAATTATCCCAAGGGAAAAGCTGTGGAGACAGCCATGTTGTGGCACTTTTGCACTCCCCTTGGCATGCCTTTCACAGCTGCAGGGTGCTTGGAGCACAGGGCTTCCTGGTGTAAAATACCACAACTTTAGCCCAAACTGGAGGCTTCTAAATCAGCCTTCGTTTCGGGACGTCCCCAAGGAAAAAGCTGTGGAGGCAGGCATGTTGAGGCACTTCTGCGCTCTTCTTGGGTAGTCCTTCGCAGCTGCTGTGTTCTTGGAACTCAGGGCTTTCTGGTTAAAAGAACACTAACCCTAGGCCTAACTCAAACCTTAAGCCTAGGAAGGAAAATCAGCCTATGATTCGGGATGGTCTCATGGAAATAGCAGTGGAGGCAGCCAAGTTGTGTCACTTTTGCGCTCCCCTTGGGATGCCTTTAACAGCTGCAGTGTGCCTGAAGCACAGGGCTTCATGGTTTTAAAAGTCCTAGGCCTAAGCCTAACAGTAACCCCAGGAAGGTTAATCAGCCTGGTATTAGGGTTCTTCCTAAGGAAAAAGCTGTGAAAGCAGCCATGTTGTGGACCTTCTGCGCTCCCTTTGGGATGCCTTTGGCAGATGCAGTAAGCCTGGAACTCAGGGCTTCCTGGTTAAAGAAATCCAAGCCCTAGGCTGAACTCTAACCCTAACCCTAGGCAGATAAATCAGCCTAGGTATAGGGATGGTGCCAAGGAAAAAGCTGTGAAAGCTGCCATGTTGTTGCACTTTTGTACTCCCTTTGGGATGCCTTTCACAGCTGCCGTGTGCCTGGAGCTCAGGGCTTCCTGGTTTAAAAAACCATGTCCCTAGCTGAGACTGGAGGCAGGTAATTCAGCCTAGGCTTAGCAATGGTGCCAATGAAAACGTGTGGAGGCAGCCATTTTCTGGCACTTTTGTGCTCCCCTTGGGATGCCTTTCGCAGCTGCCGTGTGCCTGGAGCTCAGAGCTTGCTGGTTTAAAAAGCTCTACACCTAGGCGTAACCCTAACCCTAACCGTAACACTGGTCATTTAAATCAGCCTGGGTTTAGGAATTATCCCAAGGGAAAAGCTGTGGAGACAGCCATGTTGTGGCACTTTTGCGCTCCCCTTGGGATGCCTTTCACAGCTGCAGGGTGCTTGGAGCACAGGGCTTCCTGGTGTAAAAAACCACAACTTTAGCCCAAACTGGAGGCTTCTAAATCAGCCTTCGTTTCGGGACGTCCCCAAGGAAAAAGCTGTGGAGGCAGGCATGTTGAGGCACTTCTGCGCTCTTCTTGGGTAGTCCTTCGCAGCTGCTGTGTTCTTGGAACTCAGGGCTTTCTGGTTAAAAGAACACTAACCCTAGGCCTAACTCAAACCTTAAGCCTGGGAAGGAAAATCAGCCTATGATTCGGGATGGTCTCATGGAAATAGCAGTGGAGGCAGCCAAGTTGTGTCACTTTTGCGCTCCCCTTGGGATGCCTTTAACAGCTGCAGTGTGCCTGGAGCACAGGGCTTCCTGGTTTTAAAAGTCCTAGGCCTAAGCCTAACAGTAACCCTAGGAAGGTAAATCAGCCGGGTATTAGGGTTCTTCCTAAGGAAAAAGCTGTGAAAGCAGCCATGTTGTGGTACTTCTGCGCTCCCATTGGGATGCCTTTAACAGCTGCAGTGTGCCTGAAGCACAGGGCTTCATGGTTTTAAAAGTCCTAGGCCTAAGCCTAACAGTAACCCTAGGAAGGTAAATCAGCCGGGTATTAGGGTTCTTCCTAAGGAAAAAGCTGTGAAAGCAGCCATGTTGTGGCACTTCTGTGCTCCCTTTGGGATGCCTTTGGCAGATGCAGTAAGCCTGGAACTCAGGGCTTCCGGGTTAAAAAAATCCTAGCCCTTGCCTGAGCCCTAACCCTAACCCTAGGCAGATAAATCAGCCTAGGTAGAGGGATGGTGCCAAGGAAAAAGCTGTGAAAGCTGCCATGTTGTTGCACTTTTGTACTCCCCTTGGGATGCCTTTCACAGCTGCCGTGTGCCTGGAGCTCAGGGCTTCCTGGTTAAAAAAACCATGTCCCTAGCTGAGACTGGAGGCAGGTAATTCAGCCTAGGCTTAGCAATGGTGCCAATGAAAACGTGTGGAGGCAGCCATTTTCTGGCACTTTTGTGCTCCCCTTGGGATGCCTTTCGCAGCTGCCGTGTGCCTGGAGCTCAGAGCTTGCTGGTTTAAAAAGCTCTACACCTAGGCGTAACCCTAACCCTAACCGTAACACTGGTCATTTAAATCAGCCTGGGTTTAGGAATTATCCCAAGGGAAAAGCTGTGGAGACAGCCATGTTGTGGCACTTTTGTGCTCCCCTTGGGATGCCTTTCACAGCTGCAGTGTGCTTAGAGCACAGGGCTTCCTGGTGTAAAAAACCACAACTTTAGCCCAAACTGGAGGCTTCTAATTCAGCCTTCGTTTCGGGACGTCCTCAGAGAAAAAGCTGTGGAGGCAGGCATGTTGAGGCACTTCTGCGCTCTTCTTGGGTAGTCCTTCGCAGCTGCTGTGTTCTTGGAACTCAGGGCTTTCTGGTTAAAAGAACACTAACCCTAGGCCTAACTCAAACCTTAAGCCTAGGAAGGAAAATCAGCCTATGATTCGGGATGGTCTCATGGAAATAGCAGTGGAGGCAGCCAAGTTGTGTCACTTTTGCGCTCCCCTTGGGATGCCTTTAACAGCTGCAGTGTGCCTGAAGCACAGGGCTTCATGGTTTTAAAAGTCCTAGGCCTAAGCCTAACAGTAACCCTAGGAAGGTAAATCAGCCTGGTATTAGGGTTCTTCCTAAGGAAAAAGCTGTGAAAGCAGCCATGTTGTGGACCTTCTGCGCTCCCTTTGGGATGCCTTTGGCAGATGCAGTAAGCCTGGAACTCAGGGCTTCCTGGTTAAAGAAATCCAAGCCCTAGGCTGAACTCTAACCCTAACCCTAGGCAGATAAATCAGCCTAGGTATAGGGATGGTGCCAAGGAAAAAGCTGTGAAAGCTGCCATGTTGTTGCACTTTTGTACTCCCTTTGGGATGCCTTTCACAGCTGCCGTGTGCCTGGAGCTCAGGGCTTCCTGGTTTAAAAAACCATGTCCCTAGCTGAGACTGGAGGCAGGTAATTCAGCCTAGGCTTAGCAATGGTGCCAATGAAAACGTGTGGAGGCAGCCATTTTCTGGCACTTTTGTGCTCCCCTTGGGATGCCTTTCGCAGCTGCCGTGTGCCTGGAGCTCAGAGCTTGCTGGTTTAAAAAGCTCTACACCTAGGCGTAACCCTAACCCTAACCGTAACACTGGTCATTTAAATCAGCCTGGGTTTAGGAATTATCCCAAGGGAAAAGCTGTGGAGACAGCCATGTTGTGGCACTTTTGCGCTCCCCTTGGGATGCCTTTCACAGCTGCAGGGTGCTTAGAGCACAGGGCTTCCTGGTGTAAAAAACCACAACTTTAGCCCAAACTGGAGGCTTCTAAATCAGCCTTCGTTTCGGGACGTCCCCAAGGAAAAAGCTGTGGAGGCAGGCATGTTGAGGCACTTCTGCGCTCTTCTTGGGTAGTCCTTCGCAGCTGCTGTGTTCTTGGAACTCAGGGCTTTCTGGTTAAAAGAACACTAACCCTAGGCCTAACTCAAACCTTAAGCCTGGGAAGGAAAATCAGCCTATGATTCGGGATGGTCTCATGGAAATAGCAGTGGAGGCAGCCAAGTTGTGTCACTTTTGCGCTCCCCTTGGGATGCCTTTAACAGCTGCAGTGTGCCTGGAGCACAGGGCTTCCTGGTTTTAAAAGTCCTAGGCCTAGGCCTAACAGTAACCCTAGGAAGGTAAATCAGCCGGGTATTAGGGTTCTTCCTAAGGAAAAAGCTGTGAAAGCAGCCATGTTGTGGCACTTCTGCGCTCCCCTTGGGATGCCTTTAACAGCTGCAGTGTGCCTGAAGCACAGGGCTTCATGGTTTTAAAAGTCCTAGGCCTAAGCCTAACAGTAACCCTAGGAAGGTAAATCAGCCGGGTATTAGGGTTCTTCCTAAGGAAAAAGCTGTGAAAGCAGCCATGTTGTGGCACTTCTGTGCTCCCTTTGGGATGCCTTTGGCAGATGCAGTAAGCCTGGAACTCAGGGCTTCCGGGTTAAAAAAATCCTAGCCCTTGGCTGAGCCCTAACCCTAACCCTAGGCAGATAAATCAGCCTAGGTAGAGGGATGGTGCCAAGGAAAAAGCTGTGAAAGCTGCCATGTTGTTGCACTTTTGTACTCCCCTTGGGATGCCTTTCACAGCTGCCAAGTGCCTGGAGCTCAGGGCTTCCTGGTTTAAAAAACCATGTCCCTAGCTGAGACTGGAGGCAGGTAATTCAGCCTAGGCTTAGCAATGGTGCCAATGAAAACGTGTGGAGGCAGCCATTTTCTGGCACTTTTGTGCTCCCCTTGGGATGCCTTTCGCAGCTGCCGTGTGCCTGGAGCTCAGAGCTTGCTGGTTTAAAAAGCTCTACACCTAGGCGTAACCCTAACCCTAACCGTAACACTGGTCATTTAAATCAGCCTGGGTTTAGGAATTATCCCAAGGGAAAAGCTGTGGAGACAGCCATGTTGTGGCACTTTTGTGCTCCCCTTGGGATGCCTTTCACAGCTGCAGTGTGCTTAGAGCACAGGGCTTCCTGGTGTAAAAAACCACAACTTTAGCCCATACTGGAGGCTTCTAATTCAGCCTTCGTTTCGGGACGACCTCAGAGAAAAAGCTGTGGAGGCAGGCATGTTGAGGCACTTCTGCGCTCTTCTTGGGTAGTACTTCGCAGCTGCTGTGTTCTTGGAACTCAGGGCTTTCTGGTTAAAAGAACACTAACCCTAGGCCTAACTCAAACCTTAAGCCTAGGAAGGAAAATCAGCCTATGATTCGGGATGGTCTCATGGAAATAGCAGTGGAGGCAGCCAAGTTGTGTCACTTTTGCGCTCCCCTTGGGATGCCTTTAACAGCTGCAGTGTGCCTGGAGCACAGGGCTTCCTGGTTTTAAAAGTCCTAGGCCTAAGCCTAACAGTAACCCTAGGAAGGTAAATCAGCCGGGTATTAGGGTTCTTCCTAAGGAAAAAGCTGTGAAAGCAGCCATGTTGTGGCACTTCTGCGCTCCCTTTGGGATGCCTTTGGCAGATGCAGTAAGCTTGGAACTCAGGGCTTCCTGCTTAAAAAAATCCTTGCCCTTGGCTGAGCCCTAACCCTAACCCTAGGCAGATAAATCAGCCTAGGTAGAGGGATGGTGCCAAGGAAAAAGCTGTGAAAGCTGCCATGTTGTTGCACTTTTGTACTCCCCTTGGGATGCCTTAAACAGCTGCCGTGTGCCTGGAGCTCAGGGCTTCCTGGTTTAAAAAACCATGTCCCTAGCTGAGACTGGAGGCAGGTAATTCAGCCTAGGCTTAGCAATGGTGCCAATGAAAACGTGTGGAGGCAGCCATTTTCTGGCACTTTTGTGCTCCCCTTGGGATGCCTTTCGCAGCTGCTGTGTGCCTGGAGCTCAGAGCTTGCTGGTTTAAAAAGCTCTACACCTAGGCGTAACCCTAACCCTAACCGTAACACTGGTCATTTAAATCAGCCTGGGTTTAGGAATTATCCCAAGGGAAAAGCTGTGCAGACAGCCATGTTGTGGCACTTTTGTGCTCCCCTTGGGATGCCTTTCACAGCTGCAGTGTGCTTAGAGCACAGGGCTTCCTGGTGTAAAAAACCACAACTTTAGCCCAAACTGGAGGCTTCTAATTCAGCCTTCGTTTCGGGACGTCCTCAAAGAAAAAGCTGTGGAGGCAGGCATGTTGAGGCACTTCTGCGCTCTTCTTGGGTAGTACTTCGCAGCTGCTGTGTTCTTGGAACTCAGGGCTTTCTGGTTAAAAGAACACTAACCCTAGGCCTAACTCAAACCTTAAGCCTAGGAAGGAAAATCAGCCTATGATTCGGGATGGTCTCATGGAAATATCAGTGGTGGCAGCCAAGTTGCGTCACTTTTGCGCTCCCCTTGGGATGCCTTTAACAGCTGCAGTGTGCCTGGAGCACAGGGCTTCCTGGTTTTAAAAGTCCTAGGCCTAAGCCTAACAGTAACCCTAGGAAGGTAAATCAGCCGGGTATTAGGGTTCTTCCTAAGGAAAAAGCTGTGAAAGCAGCCATGTTGTGGACCTTCTGCGCTCCCTTTGCGATGCCTTTGGCAGATGCAGTAAGCCTGGAACTCAGGGCTTCCAGCTTAAAAAAATCCTAGCCCAAGGCTGAGCCCTAACCCTAACCCTAGGCAGATAAATCAGCCTAGGTATAGAGATGGTGCCAAGTAAAAAGCTGTGAAAGCTGCCATGTTGTGGCACTTTTGCGCTCCCCTTGGGATGCCTTTCACAGCTGCAGTGAGCTTGGAGCACAGGGCTTCCTGGTGTAAAAAACCACAACTTTAGCCCAAACTGGAGGCTTCTAAATCAGCCTTCGTTTCGGGACGTCCCCAAGAAAAAAGCTGTGGAGGCAGGCATGTTGAGGCACTTCTGCGCTCTTCTTGGGTAGTCCTTCGCAGCTGCTTTGTTCTTGGAACTCAGGGCTTTCTGGTTAAAAGACCACTAACCCTAGGCCTAACTCAAACCTTAAGCCTGGGAAGGAAAATCAGCCTATGATTCGGGATGGTCTCATGGAAATAGCAGTGGAGGCAGCCAAGTTGTGTCACTTTTGCGCTCCCCTTGGGATGCCTTTAACAGCTGCAGTGTGCCTGGAGCACAGGGCTTCCTGGTTTTAAAAGTCCTAGGCCTAGGCCTAACAGTAACCCTAGGAAGGTAAATCAGCCGGGTATTAGGGTTCTTCCTAAGGAAAAAGCTATGAAAGCAGCCATGTTGTGGCACTTCTGTGCTCCCCTTGGGATGCCTTTAACAGCTGCAGTGTGCCTGGAGCACAGGGCTTCCTGGTTTTAAAATCCTAGGCCTAGGCCTAACAGTAACCCTAGGAAGGTAAATCAGCCGGGTATTAGGGTTCTTCCTAAGGAAAAAGCTGTGAAAGCAGCCATGTTGTGGCACTTCTGCACTCCCTTTGGGATGCCTTTGGCAGATGCAGTAAGCCTGGAACTCAGGGCTTCCTGGTTAAAAAAATCCTTGCCCTTGGCTGAGCCCTAACCCTAACCCTAGGCAGATAAATCAGCCTAAGTATAGGGATGGTGGCAAGGAAAAAGCTGTGAAAGCTGCCATGTTGTTGCACTTTTGTACTCCCCTTGGGATGCCTTTCACAGCTGCCGTGTGCCTGGAGCTCAGGGCTTCCTGGTTTAAAAAACCATGTCCCTAGCTGAGACTGGAGGCAGGTAATTCAGCCTAGGCTTAGCAATGGTGCCAATGAAAACGTGTGGAGGCAGCCATTTCCTGGCACTTTTGTGCTCCCCTTGGGATGCCTTTCGCAGCTGCCGTGTGCCTGGAGCTCAGAGCTTGCTGGTTTAAAAAGCTCTACACCTAGGCGTAACCCTAACCCTAACCGTAACACTGGTCATTTAAATCAGCCTGGGTTTAGGAATTATCCCAAGGGAAAAGCTGTGGAGACAGCCATGTTGTGGCACTTTTGCGCTCCCCTTGGGATGCCTTTCACAGCTGCAGGGTGCTTGCAGCACAGGGCTTCCTGGTGTAAAATACCACAACTTTAGCCCAAACTGGAGGCTTCTAAATCAGCCTTCGTTTCGGGACGTCCCCAAGGAAAAAGCTGTGGAGGCAGGCATGTTGAGGCACTTCTGCGCTCTTCTTGGGTAGTCCTTCGCAGCTGCTGTGTTCTTGGAACTCAGGGCTTTCTGGTTAAAAGAACACTAACCCTAGGCCTAACTCAAACCTTAAGCCTAGGAAGGAAAATCAGCCTATGATTCGGGATGGTCTCATGGAAATAGCAGTGGAGGCAGCCAAGTTGTGTCACTTTTGCGCTCCCCTTGGGATGCCTTTAACAGCTGCAGTGTGCCTGGAGCACAGGGCTTCCTGGTTTTAAAATCCTAGGCCTAGGCCTAACAGTAACCCTAGGAAGGTAAATCAGCCGGGTATTAGGGTTCTTCCTAAGGAAAAAGCTGTGAAAGCAGCCATGTTGTGGCACTTCTGCACTCCCTTTGGGATGCCTTTGGCAGATGCAGTAAGCCTGGAACTCAGGGCTTCCTGGTTAAAAAAATCCTTGCCCTTGGCTGAGCCCTAACCCTAACCCTAGGCAGATAAATCAGCCTAAGTATAGGGATGGTGGCAAGGAAAAAGCTGTGAAAGCTGCCATGTTGTTGCACTTTTGTACTCCCCTTGGGATGCCTTTCACAGCTGCCGTGTGCCTGGAGCTCAGGGCTTCCTGGTTTAAAAAACCATGTCCCTAGCTGAGACTGGAGGCAGGTAATTCAGCCTAGGCTTAGCAATGGTGCCAATGAAAACGTGTGGAGGCAGCCATTTTCTGGAACTTTTGTGCTCCCCTTGGGATGCCTTTCGCAGCTGCCGTGTGCCTGGAGCTCAGAGCTTGCTGGTTTAAAAAGCTCTACACCTAGGCATAACCCTAACCCTAACCGTAACACTGGTCATTTAAATCAGCCTGGGTTTAGGAATTATCCCAAGGGAAAAGCTGTGGAGACAGCCATGTTGTGGCACTTTTGCGCTCCCCTTGGGATGCCTTTCACAGCTGCAGTGTGCTTGGAGCACAGGGCTTCCTGGTGTAAAAAACCACAACTTTAGCCCAAACTGGAGGCTTCTAAATCAGCCTTCGTTTCGGGACGTCCCCAAGGAAAAAGCTGTGGAGGCAGGCATGTTGAGGCACTTCTGCGCTCTTCTTGGGTAGTCCTTCGCAGCTGCTGTGTTCTTGGAACTCAGGGCTTTCTGGTTAAAAGAACACTAACCCTAGGCCTAACTCAAACCTTAAGCCTGGGAAGGAAAATCAGCCTATGATTCGGGATGGTCTCATGGAAATAGCAGTGGAGGCAGCCAAGTTGTGTCACTTTTGCGCTCCCCTTGGGATGCCTTTAACAGCTGCAGTGTGCCTGGAGCACAGGGCTTCCTGGTTTTAAAAGTCCTAGGCCTAGGCCTAACAGTAACCCTAGGAAGGTAAATCAGCCGGGTATTAGGGTTCTTCCTAAGGAAAAAGCTGTGAAAGCAGCCATGTTGTGGTACTTCTGCGCTCCCATTGGGATGCCTTTAACAGCTGCAGTGTGCCTGAAGCACAGGGCTTCATGGTTTTAAAAGTCCTAGGCCTAAGCCTAACAGTAACCCTAGGAAGGTAAATCAGCCGGGTATTAGGGTTCTTCCTAAGGAAAAAGCTGTGAAAGCAGCCATGTTGTGGCACTTCTGTGCTCCCTTTGGGATGCCTTTGGCAGATGCAGTAAGCCTGGAACTCAGGGCTTCCGGGTTAACAAAATCCTAGCCCTTGCCTGAGCCCTAACCCTAACCCTAGGCAGATAAATCAGCCTAGGTAGAGGGATGGTGCCAAGGAAAAAGCTGTGAAAGCTGCCATGTTGTTGCACTTTTGTACTCCCCTTGGGATGCCTTTCACAGCTGCCGTGTGCCTGGAGCTCAGGGCTTCCTGGTTTAAAAAACCATGTCCCTAGCTGAGACTGGAGGCAGGTAATTCAGCCTAGGCTTAGCAATGGTGCCAATAAAAACGTGTGGAGTCAGCCATTTTCTGGCACTTTTGTGCTCCCCTTGGGATGCCTTTCACAGCTGCCGTGTGCCTGGAGCTCAGAGCTTGCTGGTTTAAAAAGCTCTACACCTAGGCATAACCCTAAACCTAACTGTAACACTGGTCATTTAAATCAGCCTGGGTTTAGGAATTATCCCAAGGGAAAAGCTGTGGAGACAGCCATGTTGTGGCACTTTTGCGCTCCCCTTGGGATGCCTTTCACAGCTAAAGTGTGCTTGGAGCACAGGGCTTCCTGGTGTAAAAAACCACAACTTTAGCCCAAACTGGAGGCTTCTAAATCAGCCTTCGTTTCGGGACGTCCCCAAGGAAAAAGCTGTGGAGGCAGGCATGTTGAGGCACTTCTGCGCTCTTCTTGGGTAGTCCTTCGCAGCTGCTGTGTTCTTGGAACTCAGGGCTTTCTGGTTAAAAGAACACTAACCCTAGGCCTAACTCAAACCTTAAGCCTGGGAAGGAAAATCAGCCTATGATTCGGGATGGTCTCATGGAAATAGCAGTGGAGGCAGCCAAGTTGTGTCACTTTTGCGCTCCCCTTGGGATGCCTTTAACAGCTGCAGTGTGCCTGGAGCACAGGGCTTCCTGGTTTTAAAAGTCCTAGGCCTAGGCCTAACAGTAACCCTAGGAAGGTAAATCAGCCGGGTATTAGGGTTCTTCCTAAGGAAAAAGCTGTGAAAGCAGCCATGTTGTGGCACTTCTGCGCTCCCCTTGGGATGCCTTTAACAGCTGCAGTGTGCCTGAAGCACAGGGCTTCATGGTTTTAAAAGTCCTAGGCCTAAGCCTAACAGTAACCCTAGGAAGGTAAATCAGCCGGGTATTAGGGTTCTTCCTAAGGAAAAAGCTGTGAAAGCAGCCATGTTGTGGCACTTCTGTGCTCCCTTTGGGATGCCTTTGGCAGATGCAGTAAGCCTGGAACTCAGGGCTTCCGGGTTAAAAAAATCCTAGCCCTTGGCTGAGCCCTAACCCTAACCCGAGGCAGATAAATCAGCCTAGGTAGAGGGATGGTGCCAAGGAAAAAGCTGTGAAAGCTGCCATGTTGTTGCACTTTTGTACTCCCCTTGGGATGCCTTTCACAGCTGCCAAGTGCCTGGAGCTCAGGGCTTCCTGGTTTAAAAAACCATGTCCCTAGCTGAGACTGGAGGCAGGTAATTCAGCCTAGGCTTAGCAATGGTGCCAATGAAAACGTGTGGAGGCAGCCATTTTCTGGCACTTTTGTGCTCCCCTTGGGATGCCTTTCGCAGCTGCCGTGTGCCTGGAGCTCAGAGCTTGCTGGTTTAAAAAGCTCTACACCTAGGCGTAACCCTAACCCTAACGGTAACACTGGTCATTTAAATCAGCCTGGGTTTAGGAATTATCCCAAGGGAAAAGCTGTGGAGACAGCCATGTTGTGGCACTTTTGTGCTCCCCTTGGGATGCCTTTCACAGCTGCAGTGTGCCTGGAGCACAGGGCTTCCTGGTGTAAAAAACCACAACTTTAGCCCATACTGGAGGCTTCTAATTCAGCCTTCGTTTCGGGACGTCCTCAGAGAAAAAGCTGGGGAGGCAGGCATGTTGAGGCACTTCTGCGCTCTTCTTGGGTAGTACTTCGCAGCTGCTGTGTTCTTGGAACTCAGGGCTTTCTGGTTAAAAGAACACTAACCCTAGGCCTAACTCAAACCTTAAGCCTAGGAAGGAAAATCAGCCTATGATTCGGGATGGTCTCATGGAAATAGCAGTGGAGGCAGCCAAGTTGTGTCACTTTTGCGCTCCCCTTGGGATGCCTTTAACAGCTGCAGTGTGCCTGGAGCACAGGGCTTCCTGGTTTTAAAAGTCCTAGGCCTAAGCCTAACAGTAACCCTAGGAAGGTAAATCAGCCGGGTATTAGGGTTCTTCCTAAGGAAAAAGCTGTGAAAGCAGCCATGTTGTGGCACTTCTGCGCTCCCTTTGGGATGCCTTTGGCAGATGCAGTAAGCTTGGAACTCAGGGCTTCCTGGTTAAAAAAATCCTTGCCCTTGGCTGAGCCCTAACCCTAACCCTAGGCAGATAAATCAGCCTAGGTAGAGGGATGGTGCCAAGGAAAAAGCTGTGAAAGCTGCCATGTTGTTGCACTTTTGTACTCCCCTTGGGATGCCTTAAACAGCTGCCGTGTGCCTGGAGCTCAGGGCTTCCTGGTTTAAAAAACCATGTCCCTAGCTGAGACTGGAGGCAGGTAATTCAGCCTAGGCTTAGCAATGGTGCCAATGAAAACGTGTGGAGGCAGCCATTTTCTGGCACTTTTGTGCTCCCCTTGGGATGCCTTTCGCAGCTGCCGTGTGCCTGGAGCTCAGAGCTTGCTGGTTTAAAAAGCTCTACACCTAGGCGTAACCCTAACCCTAACCGTAACACTGGTCATTTAAATCAGCCTGGGTTTAGGAATTATCCCAAGGGAAAAGCTGTGCAGACAGCCATGTTGTGGCACTTTTGTGCTCCCCTTGGGATGCCTTTCACAGCTGCAGTGAGCTTGGAGCACAGGGCTTCCTGGTGTAAAAAACCACAACTTTAGCCCAAACTGGAGGCTTCTAATTCAGCCTTCGTTTCGGGACGTCCTCAAAGAAAAAGCTGTGGAGGCAGGCATGTTGAGGCACTTCTGCGCTCTTCTTGGGTAGTACTTCGCAGCTGCTGTGTTCTTGGAACTCAGGGCTTTCTGGTTAAAAGAACACTAACCCTAGGCCTAACTCAAACCTTAAGCCTAGGAAGGAAAATCAGCCTATGATTCGGGATGGTCTCATGGAAATATCAGTGGTGGCAGCCAAGTTGCATCACTTTTGCGCTCCCCTTGGGATGCCTTTAACAGCTGCAGTGTGCCTGGAGCACAGGGCTTCCTGGTTTTAAAAGTCCTAGGCCTAAGCCTAACAGTAACCCTAGGAAGGTAAATCAGCCGGGTATTAGGGTTCTTCCTAAGGAAAAAGCTGTGAAAGCAGCCATGTTGTGGCACTTCTGCGCTCCCTTTGGGATGCCTTTGGCAGATGCAGTAAGCTTGGAACTCAGGGCTTCCTGGTTAAAAAAATCCTAGCCCTTGGCTGAGCCCTAACCCTAACCCTAGGCAGATAAATCAGCCTAGGTAGAGGGATGGTGCCAAGGAAAAAGCTGTGAAAGCTGCCATGTTGTTGCACTTTTGTACTCCCCTTGGGATGCCTTAAACAGCTGCCGTGTGCCTGGAGCTCAGGGCTTCCTGGTTTAAAAAACCATGTCCCTAGCTGAGACTGGAGGCAGGTAATTCAGCCTAGGCTTAGCAATGGTGCCAATGAAAACGTGTGGAGGCAGCCATTTTCTGGCACTTTTGTGCTCCCCTTGGGATGCCTTTCGCAGCTGCCGTGTGCCTGGAGCTCAGAGCTTGCTGGTTTAAAAAGCTCTACACCTAGGCGTAACCCTAACCCTAACCGTAACACTGGTCATTTAAATCAGCCTGGGTTTAGGAATTATCCCAAGGGAAAAGCTGTGGAGACAGCCATGTTGTGGCACTTTTGCGCTCCCCTTGGGATGCCTTTCACAGCTGCAGTGTGCTTGGAGCACAGGGCTTCCTGGTGTAAAAACCACAACTTTAGCCCAAACTGGAGGCTTCTAAATCAGCCTTCGTTTCGGGACGTCCCCAAAGAAAAAGCTGTGGAGGCAGGCATGTTGAGGCACTTCTGCGCTCTTCTTGGGTAGTCCTTCGCAGCTGCTGTGTTCTTGGAACTCAGGGCTTTCTGGTTAAAAGAACACTAACCCTAGGCCTAACTCAAACCTTAAGCCTAGGAAGGAAAATCAGCCTATGATTCGGGATGGTCTCATGGAAATAGCAGTGGAGGCAGCCAAGTTGTGTCACTTTTGCGCTCCCCTTGGGATGCCTTTAACAGCTGCAGTGTGCCTGGAGCACAGGGCTTCCTGGTTTTAAAAGTCCTAGGCCTAAGCCTAACAGTAACCCTAGGAAGGTAAATCAGCCGGGTATTAGGGTTCTTCCTAAGGAAAAAGCTGTGAAAGCAGCCATGTTGTGGACCTTCTGCGCTCCCTTTGCGATGCCTTTGGCAGATGCAGTAAGCCTGGAACTCAGGGCTTCCTGGTTAAAATATCCTAGCCCTAGCCTGAGCCCTAACCCTAACCCTAGGCAGATAAATCAGCCTAGGTAGAGGGATGGTGCCAAGTAAAAAGCTGTGAAAGCTGCCATGTTGTGGCACTTTTGCGCTCCCCTTGGGATGCCTTTCACAGCTGCAGTGAGCTTGGAGCACAGGGCTTCCTGGTGTAAAAAACCACAACTTTAGCCCAAACTGGAGGCTTCTAAATCAGCCTTCGTTTCGGGACGTCCCCAAGAAAAAAGCTGTGGAGGCAGGCATGTTGAGGCACTTCTGCGCTCTTCTTGGGTAGTCCTTCGCAGCTGCTTTGTTCTTGGAACTCAGGGCTTTCTGGTTAAAAGACCACTAACCCTAGGCCTAACTCAAACCTTAAGCCTGGGAAGGAAAATCAGCCTATGATTCGGGATGGTCTCATGGAAATAGCAGTGGAGGCAGCCAAGTTGTGTCACTTTTGCGCTCCCCTTGGGATGCCTTTAACAGCTGCAGTGTGCCTGGAGCACAGGGCTTCCTGGTTTTAAAAGTCCTAGGCCTAGGCCTAACAGTAACCCTAGGAAGGTAAATCAGCCGGGTATTAGGGTTCTTCCTAAGGAAAAAGCTATGAAAGCAGCCATGTTGTGGCACTTCTGTGCTCCCCTTGGGATGCCTTTAACAGCTGCAGTGTGCCTGGAGCACAGGGCTTCCTGGTTTTAAAATCCTAGGCCTAGGCCTAACAGTAACCCTAGGAAGGTAAATCAGCCGGGTATTAGGGTTCTTCCTAAGGAAAAAGCTGTGAAAGCAGCCATGTTGTGGCACTTCTGCACTCCCTTTGGGATGCCTTTGGCAGATGCAGTAAGCCTGGAACTCAGGGCTTCCTGGTTAAAAAAATCCTTGCCCTTGGCTGAGCCCTAACCCTAACCCTAGGCAGATAAATCAGCCTAGGTATAGGGATGGTGCCAAGGAAAAAGCTGTGAAAGCTGCCATGTTGTTGCACTTTTGTACTCCCCTTGGGATGCCTTTCACAGCTGCCGTGTGCCTGGAGCTCAGGGCTTCCTGGTTTAAAAAACCATGTCCCTAGCTGAGACTGGAGGCAGGTAATTCAGCCTAGGCTTAGCAATGGTGCCAATGAAAACGTGTGGAGGCAGCCATTTTCTGGAACTTTTGTGCTCCCCTTGGGATGCCTTTCGCAGCTGCCGTGTGCCTGGAGCTCAGAGCTTGCTGGTTTAAAAAGCTCTACACCTAGGCGTAACCCTAACCCTAACCGTAACACTGGTCATTTAAATCAGCCTGGGTTTAGGAATTATCCCAAGGGAAAAGCTGTGGAGACAGCCATGTTGTGGCACTTTTGCGCTCCCCTTGGGATGCCTTTCACAGCTGCAGTGTGCTTGGAGCACAGGGCTTCCTGGTGTAAAAAACCACAACTTTAGCCCAAACTGGAGGCTTCTAAATCAGCCTTCGTTTCGGGACGTCCCCAAGGAAAAAGCTGTGGAGGCAGGCATGTTGAGGCACTTCTGCGCTCTTCTTGGGTAGTCCTTCGCAGCTGCTGTGTTCTTGGAACTCAGGGCTTTCTGGTTAAAAGAACACTAACCCTAGGCCTAACTCAAACCTTAAGCCTGGGAAGGAAAATCAGCCTATGATTCGGGATGGTCTCATGGAAATAGCAGTGGAGGCAGCCAAGTTGTGTCACTTTTGCGCTCCCCTTGGGATGCCTTTAACAGCTGCAGTGTGCCTGGAGCACAGGGCTTCCTGGTTTTAAAAGTCCTAGGCCTAGGCCTAACAGTAACCCTAGGAAGGTAAATCAGCCGGGTATTAGGGTTCTTCCTAAGGAAAAAGCTGTGAAAGCAGCCATGTTGTGGCACTTCTGTTCTCCCTTTGGGATGCCTTTGGCAGATGCAGTAAGCCTGGAACTCAGGGCTTCCGGGTTAAAAAAATCCTTGCCCTTGGCTGAGCCCTAACCCTGACCCTAGGCAGATAAATCAGCCTAGGTATAGGGATGGTGCCAAGGAAAAAGCTGTGAAAGCTGCCATGTTGTTGCACTTTTGTACTCCCCTTGGGATGCCTTAAACAGCTGCCGTGTGCCTGGAGCTCAGGGCTTCCTGGTTTAAAAAACCATGTCCCTAGCTGAGACTGGAGGCAGGTAATTCAGCCTAGGCTTAGCAATGGTGCCAATGAAAACGTGTGGAGGCAGCCATTTTCTGGCACTTTTGTGCTCCCCTTGGGATGCCTTTCGCAGCTGCCGTGTGCCTGGAGCTCAGAGCTTGCTGGTTTAAAAAGCTCTACACCTAGGCGTAACCCTAACCCTAACCGTAACACTGGTCATTTAAATCAGCCTGGGTTTAGGAATTATCCCAAGGGAAAAGCTGTGGAGACAGCCATGTTGTGGCACTTTTGCGCTCCCCTTGGGATGCCTTTCACAGCTGCAGTGTGCTTAGAGCACAGGGCTTCCTGGTGTAAAAAACCACAACTTTAGCCCAAACTGGAGGCTTCTAATTCAGCCTTCGTTTCGGGACGTCCTCAAAAAAAAAGCTGTGGAGGCAGGCATGTTGAGGCACTTCTGCACTCTTCTTGGGTAGTCCTTCGCAGCTGCTGTGTTCTTGGAACTCAGGGCTTTCTGGTTAAAAGAACACTAACCCTAGGCCTAACTCAAACCTTAAGCCTGGGAAGGAAAATCAGCCTATGATTCGGGATGGTCTCATGGAAATAGCAGTGGAGGCAGCCAAGTTGTGTCACTTTTGCGCTCCCCTTGGGATGCCTTTAACAGCTGCAGTGTGCCTGGAGCACAGGGCTTCCTGGTTTTAAAAGTCCTAGGCCTAGGCCTAACAGTAACCCTAGGAAGGTAAATCAGCCGGGTATTAGGGTTCTTCCTAAGGAAAAAGCTGTGAAAGCAGCCATGTTGTGGTACTTCTGCGCTCCCATTGGGATGCCTTTAACAGCTGCAGTGTGCCTGAAGCACAGGGCTTCATGGTTTTAAAAGTCCTAGGCCTAAGCCTAACAGTAACCCTAGGAAGGTAAATCAGCCGGGTATTAGGGTTCTTCCTAAGGAAAAAGCTGTGAAAGCAGCCATGTTGTGGCACTTCTGTGCTCCCTTTGGGATGCCTTTGGCAGATGCAGTAAGCCTGGAACTCAGGGCTTCCGGGTTAAAAAAATCCTAGCCCTTGCCTGAGCCCTAACCCTAACCCTAGGCAGATAAATCAGCCTAGGTAGAGGGATGGTGCCAAGGAAAAAGCTGTGAAAGCTGCCATGTTGTTGCACTTTTGTACTCCCCTTGGGATGCCTTTCACAGCTGCCAAGTGCCTGGAGCTCAGGGCTTCCTGGTTTAAAAAACCATGTCCCTAGCTGAGACTGGAGGCAGGTAATTCAGCCTAGGCTTAGCAATGGTGCCAATAAAAACGTGTGGAGGCAGCCATTTTCTGGCACTTTTGTGCTCCCCTTGGGATGCCTTTCGCAGCTGCCGTGTGCCTGGAGCTCAGAGCTTGCTGGTTTAAAAAGCTCTACACCTAGGCGTAACCCTAACCCTAACCGTAACACTGGTCATTTAAATCAGCCTGGGTTTAGGAATTATCCCAAGGGAAAAGCTGTGGAGACAGCCATGTTGTGGCACTTTTGCGCTCCCCTTGGGATGCCTTTCACAGCTGCAGGGTGCTTGGAGCACAGGGCTTCCTGGTGTAAAAAACCACAACTTTAGCCCAAACTGGAGGCTTCTAAATCAGCCTTCGTTTCGGGACGTCCCCAAGGAAAAAGCTGTGGAGGCAGGCATGTTGAGGCACTTCTGCGCTCTTCTTGGGTAGTCCTTCGCAGCTGCTGTGTTCTTGGAACTCAGGGCTTTCTGGTTAAAAGAACACTAACCCTAGGCCTAACTCAAACCTTAAGCCTGGGAAGGAAAATCAGCCTATGATTCGGGATGGTCTCATGGAAATAGCAGTGGAGGCAGCCAAGTTGTGTCACTTTTGCGCTCCCCTTGGGATGCCTTTAACAGCTGCAGTGTGCCTGGAGCACAGGGCTTCCTGGTTTTAAAAGTCCTAGGCCTAGGCCTAACAGTAACCCTAGGAAGGTAAATCAGCCGGGTATTAGGGTTCTTCCTAAGGAAAAAGCTGTGAAAGCAGCCATGTTGTGGCACTTCTGCGCTCCCCTTGGGATGCCTTTAACAGCTGCAGTGTGCCTGAAGCACAGGGCTTCATGGTTTTAAAAGTCCTAGGCCTAAGCCTAACAGTAACCCTAGGAAGGTAAATCAGCCGGGTATTAGGGTTCTTCCTAAGGAAAAAGCTGTGAAAGCAGCCATGTTGTGGCACTTCTGTGCTCCCTTTGGGATGCCTTTGGCAGATGCAGTAAGCCTGGAACTCAGGGCTTTCTGGTTAAAAAAATCCTAGCCCTTGGCTGAGCCCTAACCCTAACCCGAGGCAGATAAATCAGCCTAGGTAGAGGGATGGTGCCAAGGAAAAAGCTGTGAAAGCTGCCATGTTGTTGCACTTTTGTACTCCCCTTGGGATGCCTTTCACAGCTGCCAAGTGCCTGGAGCTCAGGGCTTCCTGGTTTAAAAAACCATGTCCCTAGCTGAGACTGGAGGCAGGTAATTCAGCCTAGGCTTAGCAATGGTGCCAATGAAAACGTGTGGAGGCAGCCATTTTCTGGCACTTTTGTGCTCCCCTTGGGATGCCTTTCGCAGCTGCCGTGTGCCTGGAGCTCAGAGCTTGCTGGTTTAAAAAGCTCTACACCTAGGCGTAACCCTAACCCTAACGGTAACACTGGTCATTTAAATCAGCCTGGGTTTAGGAATTATCCCAAGGGAAAACTGTGGAGACAGCCATGTTGTGGCACTTTTGTGCTCCCCTTGGGATGCCTTTCACAGCTGCAGTGTGCTTAGAGCACAGGGCTTCCTGGTGTAAAAAACCACAACTTTAGCCCATACTGGAGGCTTCTAATTCAGCCTTCGTTTCGGGACGACCTCAGAGAAAAAGCTGTGGAGGCAGGCATGTTGAGGCACTTCTGCGCTCTTCTTGGGTAGTACTTCGCAGCTGCTGTGTTCTTGGAACTCAGGGCTTTCTGGTTAAAAGAACACTAACCCTAGGCCTAACTCAAACCTTAAGCCTAGGAAGGAAAATCAGCCTATGATTCGGGATGGTCTCATGGAAATAGCAGTGGAGGCAGCCAAGTTGTGTCACTTTTGCGCTCCCCTTGGGATGCCTTTAACAGCTGCAGTGTGCCTGGAGCACAGGGCTTCCTGGTTTTAAAAGTCCTAGGCCTAAGCCTAACAGTAACCCTAGGAAGGTAAATCAGCCGGGTATTAGGGTTCTTCCTAAGGAAAAAGCTGTGAAAGCAGCCATGTTGTGGCACTTCTGCGCTCCCTTTGGGATGCCTTTGGCAGATGCAGTAAGCTTGGAACTCAGGGCTTCCTGGTTAAAAAAATCCTTGCCCTTGGCTGAGCCCTAACCCTAACCCTAGGCAGATAAATCAGCCTAGGTAGAGGGATGGTGCCAAGGAAAAAGCTGTGAAAGCTGCCATGTTGTTGCACTTTTGTACTCCCCTTGGGATGCCTTAAACAGCTGCCGTGTGCCTGGAGCTCAGGGCTTCCTGGTTTAAAAAACCATGTCCCTAGCTGAGACTGGAGGCAGGTAATTCAGCCTAGGCTTAGCAATGGTGCCAATGAAAACGTGTGGAGGCAGCCATTTTCTGGCACTTTTGTGCTCCCCTTGGGATGCCTTTCGCAGCTGCCGTGTGCCTGGAGCTCAGAGCTTGCTGGTTTAAAAAGCTCTACACCTAGGCGTAACCCTAACCCTAACCGTAACACTGGTCATTTAAATCAGCCTGGGTTTAGGAATTATCCCAAGGGAAAAGCTGTGCAGACAGCCATGTTGTGGCACTTTTGTGCTCCCCTTGGGATGCCTTTCACAGCTGCAGTGAGCTTGGAGCACAGGGCTTCCTGGTGTAAAAAACCACAACTTTAGCCCAAACTGGAGGCTTCTAATTCAGCCTTCGTTTCGGGACGTCCTCAAAGAAAAAGCTGTGGAGGCAGGCATGTTGAGGCACTTCTGCGCTCTTCTTGGGTAGTACTTCGCAGCTGCTGTGTTCTTGGAACTCAGGGCTTTCTGGTTAAAAGAACACTAACCCTAGGCCTAACTCAAACCTTAAGCCTAGGAAGGAAAATCAGCCTATGATTCGGGATGGTCTCATGGAAATATCAGTGGTGGCAGCCAAGTTGCGTCACTTTTGCGCTCCCCTTGGGATGCCTTTAACAGCTGCAGTGTGCCTGGAGCACAGGGCTTCCTGGTTTTAAAAGTCCTAGGCCTAAGCCTAACAGTAACCCTAGGAAGGTAAATCAGCCGGGTATTAGGGTTCTTCCTAAGGAAAAAGCTGTGAAAGCAGCCATGTTGTGGCACTTCTGCGCTCCCTTTGGGATGCCTTTGGCAGATGCAGTAAGCTTGGAACTCAGGGCTTCCTGGTTAAAAAAATCCTAGCCCTTGGCTGAGCCCTAACCCTAACCCTAGGCAGATAAATCAGCCTAGGTAGAGGGATGGTGCCAAGGAAAAAGCTGTGAAAGCTGCCATGTTGTTGCACTTTTGTACTCCCCTTGGGATGCCTTAAACAGCTGCCGTGTGCCTGGAGCTCAGGGCTTCCTGGTTTAAAAAACCATGTCCCTAGCTGAGACTGGAGGCAGGTAATTCAGCCTAGGCTTAGCAATGGTGCCAATGAAAACGTGTGGAGGCAGCCATTTTCTGGCACTTTTGTGCTCCCCTTGGGATGCCTTTCGCAGCTGCCGTGTGCCTGGAGCTCAGAGCTTGCTGGTTTAAAAAGCTCTACACCTAGGCGTAACCCTAACCCTAACCGTAACACTGGTCATTTAAATCAGCCTGGGTTTAGGAATTATCCCAAGGGAAAAGCTGTGGAGACAGCCATGTTGTGGCACTTTTGCGCTCCCCTTGGGATGCCTTTCACAGCTGCAGTGTGCTTGGAGCACAGGGCTTCCTGGTGTAAAAAACCACAACTTTAGCCCAAACTGGAGGCTTCTAAATCAGCCTTCGTTTCGGGACGTCCCCAAAGAAAAAGCTGTGGAGGCAGGCATGTTGAGGCACTTCTGCGCTCTTCTTGGGTAGTCCTTCGCAGCTGCTGTGTTCTTGGAACTCAGGGCTTTCTGGTTAAAAGAACACTAACCCTAGGCCTAACTCAAACCTTAAGCCTAGGAAGGAAAATCAGCCTATGATTCGGGATGGTCTCATGGAAATAGCAGTGGAGGCAGCCAAGTTGTGTCACTTTTGCGCTCCCCTTGGGATGCCTTTAACAGCTGCAGTGTGCCTGGAGCACAGGGCTTCCTGGTTTTAAAAGTCCTAGGCCTAAGCCTAACAGTAACCCTAGGAAGGTAAATCAGCCGGGTATTAGGGTTCTTCCTAAGGAAAAAGCTGTGAAAGCAGCCATGTTGTGGACCTTCTGCGCTCCCTTTGCGATGCCTTTGGCAGATGCAGTAAGCCTGGAACTCAGGGCTTCCTGGTTAAAATATCCTAGCCCTAGCCTGAGCCCTAACCCTAACCCTAGGCAGATAAATCAGCCTAGGTATAGGGATGGTGCCAAGTAAAAAGCTGTGAAAGCTGCCATGTTGTGGCACTTTTGCGCTCCCCTTGGGATGCCTTTCACAGCTGCCAAGTGCCTGGAGCTCAGGGCTTCCTGGTTTAAAAAACCATGTCCCTAGCTGAGACTGGAGGCAGGTAATTCAGCCTAGGCTTAGCAATGGTGCCAATAAAAACGTGTGGAGGCAGCCATTTTCTGGCACTTTTGTGCTCCCCTTGGGATGCCTTTCGCAGCTGCCGTGTGCCTGGAGCTCAGAGCTTGCTGGTTTAAAAAGCTCTACACCTAGGCGTAACCCTAACCCTAACCGTAACACTGGTCATTTAAATCAGCCTGGGTTTAGGAATTATCCCAAGGGAAAAGCTGTGGAGACAGCCATGTTGTGGCACTTTTGCGCTCCCCTTGGGATGCCTTTCACAGCTGCAGGGTGCTTGGAGCACAGGGCTTCCTGGTGTAAAAAACCACAACTTTAGCCCAAACTGGAGGCTTCTAAATCAGCCTTCGTTTCGGGACGTCCCCAAGGAAAAAGCTGTGGAGGCAGGCATGTTGAGGCACTTCTGCGCTCTTCTTGGGTAGTCCTTCGCAGCTGCTGTGTTCTTGGAACTCAGGGCTTTCTGGTTAAAAGAACACTAACCCTAGGCCTAACTCAAACCTTAAGCCTGGGAAGGAAAATCAGCCTATGATTCGGGATGGTCTCATGGAAATAGCAGTGGAGGCAGCCAAGTTGTGTCACTTTTGCGCTCCCCTTGGGATGCCTTTAACAGCTGCAGTGTGCCTGGAGCACAGGGCTTCCTGGTTTTAAAAGTCCTAGGCCTAGGCCTAACAGTAACCCTAGGAAGGTAAATCAGCCGGGTATTAGGGTTCTTCCTAAGGAAAAAGCTGTGAAAGCAGCCATGTTGTGGCACTTCTGCGCTCCCCTTGGGATGCCTTTAACAGCTGCAGTGTGCCTGAAGCACAGGGCTTCATGGTTTTAAAAGTCCTAGGCCTAAGCCTAACAGTAACCCTAGGAAGGTAAATCAGCCGGGTATTAGGGTTCTTCCTAAGGAAAAAGCTGTGAAAGCAGCCATGTTGTGGCACTTCTGTGCTCCCTTTGGGATGCCTTTGGCAGATGCAGTAAGCCTGGAACTCAGGGCTTTCTGGTTAAAAAAATCCTAGCCCTTGGCTGAGCCCTAACCCTAACCCGAGGCAGATAAATCAGCCTAGGTAGAGGGATGGTGCCAAGGAAAAAGCTGTGAAAGCTGCCATGTTGTTGCACTTTTGTACTCCCCTTGGGATGCCTTTCACAGCTGCCAAGTGCCTGGAGCTCAGGGCTTCCTGGTTTAAAAAACCATGTCCCTAGCTGAGACTGGAGGCAGGTAATTCAGCCTAGGCTTAGCAATGGTGCCAATGAAAACGTGTGGAGGCAGCCATTTTCTGGCACTTTTGTGCTCCCCTTGGGATGCCTTTCGCAGCTGCCGTGTGCCTGGAGCTCAGAGCTTGCTGGTTTAAAAAGCTCTACACCTAGGCGTAACCCTAACCCTAACGGTAACACTGGTCATTTAAATCAGCCTGGGTTTAGGAATTATCCCAAGGGAAAACTGTGGAGACAGCCATGTTGTGGCACTTTTGTGCTCCCCTTGGGATGCCTTTCACAGCTGCAGTGTGCTTAGAGCACAGGGCTTCCTGGTGTAAAAAACCACAACTTTAGCCCATACTGGAGGCTTCTAATTCAGCCTTCGTTTCGGGACGACCTCAGAGAAAAAGCTGTGGAGGCAGGCATGTTGAGGCACTTCTGCGCTCTTCTTGGGTAGTACTTCGCAGCTGCTGTGTTCTTGGAACTCAGGGCTTTCTGGTTAAAAGAACACTAACCCTAGGCCTAACTCAAACCTTAAGCCTAGGAAGGAAAATCAGCCTATGATTCGGGATGGTCTCATGGAAATAGCAGTGGAGGCAGCCAAGTTGTGTCACTTTTGCGCTCCCCTTGGGATGCCTTTAACAGCTGCAGTGTGCCTGGAGCACAGGGCTTCCTGGTTTTAAAAGTCCTAGGCCTAAGCCTAACAGTAACCCTAGGAAGGTAAATCAGCCGGGTATTAGGGTTCTTCCTAAGGAAAAAGCTGTGAAAGCAGCCATGTTGTGGCACTTCTGCGCTCCCTTTGGGATGCCTTTGGCAGATGCAGTAAGCTTGGAACTCAGGGCTTCCTGGTTAAAAAAATCCTTGCCCTTGGCTGAGCCCTAACCCTAACCCTAGGCAGATAAATCAGCCTAGGTAGAGGGATGGTGCCAAGGAAAAAGCTGTGAAAGCTGCCATGTTGTTGCACTTTTGTACTCCCCTTGGGATGCCTTAAACAGCTGCCGTGTGCCTGGAGCTCAGGGCTTCCTGGTTTAAAAAACCATGTCCCTAGCTGAGACTGGAGGCAGGTAATTCAGCCTAGGCTTAGCAATGGTGCCAATGAAAACGTGTGGAGGCAGCCATTTTCTGGCACTTTTGTGCTCCCCTTGGGATGCCTTTCGCAGCTGCCGTGTGCCTGGAGCTCAGAGCTTGCTGGTTTAAAAAGCTCTACACCTAGGCGTAACCCTAACCCTAACCGTAACACTGGTCATTTAAATCAGCCTGGGTTTAGGAATTATCCCAAGGGAAAAGCTGTGCAGACAGCCATGTTGTGGCACTTTTGTGCTCCCCTTGGGATGCCTTTCACAGCTGCAGTGAGCTTGGAGCACAGGGCTTCCTGGTGTAAAAAACCACAACTTTAGCCCAAACTGGAGGCTTCTAATTCAGCCTTCGTTTCGGGACGTCCTCAAAGAAAAAGCTGTGGAGGCAGGCATGTTGAGGCACTTCTGCGCTCTTCTTGGGTAGTACTTCGCAGCTGCTGTGTTCTTGGAACTCAGGGCTTTCTGGTTAAAAGAACACTAACCCTAGGCCTAACTCAAACCTTAAGCCTAGGAAGGAAAATCAGCCTATGATTCGGGATGGTCTCATGGAAATATCAGTGGTGGCAGCCAAGTTGCGTCACTTTTGCGCTCCCCTTGGGATGCCTTTAACAGCTGCAGTGTGCCTGGAGCACAGGGCTTCCTGGTTTTAAAAGTCCTAGGCCTAAGCCTAACAGTAACCCTAGGAAGGTAAATCAGCCGGGTATTAGGGTTCTTCCTAAGGAAAAAGCTGTGAAAGCAGCCATGTTGTGGCACTTCTGCGCTCCCTTTGGGATGCCTTTGGCAGATGCAGTAAGCTTGGAACTCAGGGCTTCCTGGTTAAAAAAATCCTAGCCCTTGGCTGAGCCCTAACCCTAACCCTAGGCAGATAAATCAGCCTAGGTAGAGGGATGGTGCCAAGGAAAAAGCTGTGAAAGCTGCCATGTTGTTGCACTTTTGTACTCCCCTTGGGATGCCTTAAACAGCTGCCGTGTGCCTGGAGCTCAGGGCTTCCTGGTTTAAAAAACCATGTCCCTAGCTGAGACTGGAGGCAGGTAATTCAGCCTAGGCTTAGCAATGGTGCCAATGAAAACGTGTGGAGGCAGCCATTTTCTGGCACTTTTGTGCTCCCCTTGGGATGCCTTTCGCAGCTGCCGTGTGCCTGGAGCTCAGAGCTTGCTGGTTTAAAAAGCTCTACACCTAGGCGTAACCCTAACCCTAACCGTAACACTGGTCATTTAAATCAGCCTGGGTTTAGGAATTATCCCAAGGGAAAAGCTGTGGAGACAGCCATGTTGTGGCACTTTTGCGCTCCCCTTGGGATGCCTTTCACAGCTGCAGTGTGCTTGGAGCACAGGGCTTCCTGGTGTAAAAAACCACAACTTTAGCCCAAACTGGAGGCTTCTAAATCAGCCTTCGTTTCGGGACGTCCCCAAAGAAAAAGCTGTGGAGGCAGGCATGTTGAGGCACTTCTGCGCTCTTCTTGGGTAGTCCTTCGCAGCTGCTGTGTTCTTGGAACTCAGGGCTTTCTGGTTAAAAGAACACTAACCCTAGGCCTAACTCAAACCTTAAGCCTAGGAAGGAAAATCAGCCTATGATTCGGGATGGTCTCATGGAAATAGCAGTGGAGGCAGCCAAGTTGTGTCACTTTTGCGCTCCCCTTGGGATGCCTTTAACAGCTGCAGTGTGCCTGGAGCACAGGGCTTCCTGGTTTTAAAAGTCCTAGGCCTAAGCCTAACAGTAACCCTAGGAAGGTAAATCAGCCGGGTATTAGGGTTCTTCCTAAGGAAAAAGCTGTGAAAGCAGCCATGTTGTGGACCTTCTGCGCTCCCTTTGCGATGCCTTTGGCAGATGCAGTAAGCCTGGAACTCAGGGCTTCCTGGTTAAAATATCCTAGCCCTAGCCTGAGCCCTAACCCTAACCCTAGGCAGATAAATCAGCCTAGGTATAGGGATGGTGCCAAGTAAAAAGCTGTGAAAGCTGCCATGTTGTGGCACTTTTGCGCTCCCCTTGGGATGCCTTTCACAGCTGCAGTGTGCCTGGAGCACAGGGCTTCCTGGTGTAAAAAACCACAACTTTAGCCCAAACTGGAGGCTTCTAAATCAGCCTTCGTTTCGGGACGTCCCCAAGAAAAAAGCTGTGGAGGCAGGCATGTTGAGGCACTTCTGCGCTCTTCTTGGGTAGTCCTTCGCAGCTGCTTTGTTCTTGGAACTCAGGGCTTTCTGGTTAAAAGACCACTAACCCTAGGCCTAACTCAAACCTTAAGCCTGGGAAGGAAAATCAGCCTATGATTCGGGATGGTCTCATGGAAATAGCAGTGGAGGCAGCCAAGTTGTGTCACTTTTGCGCTCCCCTTGGGATGCCTTTAACAGCTGCAGTGTGCCTGGAGCACAGGGCTTCCTGGTTTTAAAAGTCCTAGGCCTAGGCCTAACAGTAACCCTAGGAAGGTAAATCAGCCGGGTATTAGGGTTCTTCCTAAGGAAAAAGCTATGAAAGCAGCCATGTTGTGGCACTTCTGTGCTCCCCTTGGGATGCCTTTAACAACTGCAGTGTGCCTGGAGCACAGGGCTTCCTGGTTTTAAAATCCTAGGCCTAGGCCTAACAGTAACCCTAGGAAGGTAAATCAGCCGGGTATTAGGGTTCTTCCTAAGGAAAAAGCTGTGAAAGCAGCCATGTTGTGGCACTTCTGCACTCCCTTTGGGATGCCTTTGGCAGATGCAGTAAGCCTGGAACTCAGGGCTTCCTGGTTAAAAAAATCCTTGCCCTTGGCTGAGCCCTAACCCTAACCCTAGGCAGATAAATCAGCCTAGGTATAGGGATGGTGCCAAGGAAAAAGCTGTGAAAGCTGCCATGTTGTTGCACTTTTGTACTCCCCTTGGGATGCCTTTCACAGCTGCCGTGTGCCTGGAGCTCAGGGCTTCCTGGTTTAAAAAACCATGTCCCTAGCTGAGACTGGAGGCAGGTAATTCAGCCTAGGCTTAGCAATGGTGCCAATGAAAACGTGTGGAGGCAGCCATTTTCTGGAACTTTTGTGCTCCCCTTGGGATGCCTTTCGCAGCTGCCGTGTGCCTGGAGCTCAGAGCTTGCTGGTTTAAAAAGCTCTACACCTAGGCGTAACCCTAACCCTAACCGTAACACTGGTCATTTAAATCAGCCTGGGTTTAGGAATTATCCCAAGGGAAAAGCTGTGGAGACAGCCATGTTGTGGCACTTTTGCGCTCCCCTTGGGATGCCTTTCACAGCTGCAGTGTGCTTGGAGCACAGGGCTTCCTGGTGTAAAAAACCACAACTTTAGCCCAAACTGGAGGCTTCTAAATCAGCCTTCGTTTCGGGACGTCCCCAAGGAAAAAGCTGTGGAGGCAGGCATGTTGAGGCACTTCTGCGCTCTTCTTGGGTAGTCCTTCGCAGCTGCTGTGTTCTTGGAACTCAGGGCTTTCTGGTTAAAAGAACACTAACCCTAGGCCTAACTCAAACCTTAAGCCTGGGAAGGAAAATCAGCCTATGATTCGGGATGGTCTCATGGAAATAGCAGTGGAGGCAGCCAAGTTGTGTCACTTTTGCGCTCCCCTTGGGATGCCTTTAACAGCTGCAGTGTGCCTGGAGCACAGGGCTTCCTGGTTTTAAAAGTCCTAGGCCTAGGCCTAACAGTAACCCTAGGAAGGTAAATCAGCCGGGTATTAGGGTTCTTCCTAAGGAAAAAGCTGTGAAAGCAGCCATGTTGTGGCACTTCTGTTCTCCCTTTGGGATGCCTTTGGCAGATGCAGTAAGCCTGGAACTCAGGGCTTCCGGGTTAAAAAAATCCTTGCCCTTGGCTGAGCCCTAACCCTGACCCTAGGCAGATAAATCAGCCTAGGTATAGGGATGGTGCCAAGGAGAAAGCTGTGAAAGCTGCCATGTTGTTGCACTTTTGTACTCCCCTTGGGATGCCTTTCACAGCTGCCAAGTGCCTGGAGCTCAGGGCTTCCTGGTTTAAAAAACCATGTCCCTAGCTGAGACTGGAGGCAGGTAATTCAGCCTAGGCTTAGCAATGGTGCCAATGAAAACGTGTGGAGGCAGCCATTTTCTGGCACTTTTGTGCTCCCCTTGGGATGCCTTTCGCAGCTGCCGTGTGCCTGGAGCTCAGAGCTTGCTGGTTTAAAAAGCTCTACACCTAGGCGTAACCCTAACCCTAACCGTAACACTGGTCATTTAAATCAGCCTGGGTTTAGGAATTATCCCAAGGGAAAAGCTGTGGAGACAGCCATGTTGTGGCACTTTTGTGCTCCCCTTGGGATGCCTTTCACAGCTGCAGTGTGCTTAGAGCACAGGGCTTCCTGGTGTAAAAAACCACAACTTTAGCCCAAACTGGAGGCTTCTAATTCAGCCTTCGTTTCGGGACGTCCTCAGAGAAAAAGCTGTGGAGGCAGGCATGTTGAGGCACTTCTGCACTCTTCTTGGGTAGTCCTTCGCAGCTGCTGTGTTCTTGGAACTCAGGGCTTTCTGGTTAAAAGAACACTAACCCTAGGCCTAACTCAAACCTTAAGCCTAGGAAGGAAAATCAGCCTATGATTCGGGATGGTCTCATGGAAATAGCAGTGGAGGCAGCCAAGTTGTGTCACTTTTGCGCTCCCCTTGGGATGCCTTTAACAGCTGCAGTGTGCCTGGAGCACAGGGCTTCCTGGTTTTAAAAGTCCTAGGCCTAGGCCTAACAGTAACCCTAGGAAGGTAAATCAGCCGGGTATTAGGGTTCTTCCTAAGGAAAAAGCTGTGAAAGCAGCCATGTTGTGGCACTTCTGCGCTCCCTTTGGGATGCCTTTGGCAGATGCAGTAAGCCTGGAACTCAGGGCTTCCTGGTTAAAAAAATCCTTGCCCTTGGCTGAGCCCTAACCCTAACCCTAGGCAGATAAATCAGCCTAGGTAGAGGGATGGTGCCAAGGAAAAAGCTGTGAAAGCTGCCATGTTGTGTCACTTTTGTACTCCCCTTGGGATGCCTTAAACAGCTGCCGTGTGCCTGGAGCTCAGGGCTTCCTGGTTTAAAAAACCATGTCCCTAGCTGAGACTGGAGGCAGGTGATTCAGCCTAGGCTTAGCAATGGTGCCAATGAAAACGTGTGGAGGCAGCCATTTTCTGGCACTTTTGTGCTCCCCTTGGGATGCCTTTCGCAGCTGCCGTGTGCCTGGAGCTCAGAGCTTGCTGGTTTAAAAAGCTCTACACCTAGGCGTAACCCTAACCCTAACCGTAACACTGGTCATTTAAATCAGCCTGGGTTTAGGAATTATCCCAAGGGAAAAGCTGTGGAGACAGCCATGTTGTGGCACTTTTGCACTCCCCTTGGCATGCCTTTCACAGCTGCAGGGTGCTTGGAGCACAGGGCTTCCTGGTGTAAAATACCACAGCTTTAGCCCAAACTGGAGGCTTCTAAATCAGCCTTCGTTTCGGGACGTCCCCAAGGAAAAAGCTGTGGAGGCAGGCATGTTGAGGCACTTCTGCGCTCTTCTTGGGTAGTCCTTCGCAGCTGCTGTGTTCTTGGAACTCAGGGCTTTCTGGTTAAAAGAACACTAACCCTAGGCCTAACTCAAACCTTAAGCCTAGGAAGGAAAATCAGCCTATGATTCGGGATGGTCTCATGGAAATAGCAGTGGAGGCAGCCAAGTTGTGTCACTTTTGCGCTCCCCTTGGGATGCCTTTAACAGCTGCAGTGTGCCTGGAGCTAAGGGCCTCCTAGTTTCAAAAATCCTAGCCCTAGGCCTAAGCCTAACAGTAACCCTGGGAAAGTAAATCAGCCTGATGTTAGGCTTCTTGCCAAGGAAAAAGCCGTGAAAGCAGCCATGTTGTGGCACTTTTGTACTCCCTTTTGGATGCCTTTCACAGCTCCAGTGTGCCTGGAACTCAGGGCTTCCTGCTTTTAAAAATCCTAGCCCTAGGCCGAACCGCAACCCTATGACGAGAAAGGCAAATCAGCCAGGAATTAGGCATGTCCCCAAGGAAAAAGCTGTGGAGGCAGGCATGTTGTGGTACTTTTGCGCTCTTCTTGGCTAGTCCTTCGCAGCTGCTGTGTTCTTGGAACTCAGGGCTTTCTGGTTAATAGAACCCTTACCCTAGGCGTAACTCAAACCTTAACCCTAGGAAGGAAAATCAGCCTATGGTTCGGGATGGTCTCATGGAAATATCAGTGGTGGCAGCCAAGTTGCGTCACTTTTGCGCTCCCCTTGGGATGCCTTTTGCAGCTGCAGTGTGCCTGGAGCCCAGGGCTTCCTGGTTTTAAAAGTCCTAGGCCTAAGCCTAACAGTAACCCTAGGAAGGTAAATCAGCCGGGTATTAGGGTTCTTCCTAAGGGAAAAGCCGTGAAAGCAGCCATGTTGTGGCACTTCTGCACTCCCTTTGGGATGCCTTTGGCAGATGAAGTAAGCCTGGAACTCAGGGCTTCCTGGTTAACGAAATCCAAGCCCTAGGCTGAACCCTAACCCTAACCCTAGGCAGATAAATCAGCCTAGGTATAGGGATGGTGCCAAGGAAAAAGCTGTGAAAGCTGCCATGTTGTTGCACTTTTGTACTCCCCTTGGGATGCCTTGAACAGCTGCAGTGTGCCTGGAGCTAAGGGCTTCCTAGTTTTAAAAATCCTAGCCCTAGGCCTAAGCCTAATAGTAACCCTAGGAAGGTAAGTCAGCCTGGTGTTAGGCGTCTTGCCAAGGAAAAAGCCGTGAAAGCAGCCATGTTGTGGCACTTTTGCACTCCCTTTTGGATGCCTTTCACAGCTCCAGTGTGCCTGGAACTCAGGGCTTCCTGATTTTAAAAATCCTAGCCCTCGGCCGAACCCCAACCCTAAGACGAGAAAGGCAAATCAGCCAGGAATTAGGCATGTCCCCAAGGAAAAAGCTGTGGAGGCAGGCATGTTGTGGTACTTTTGCGCTCTTCTTGGCTAGTCCTTCGCAGCTGCTGTGTTCTTGGAACTCAGGGCTTTCTGGTTAATAGAACCCTTACCCTAGGCGTAACTCAAACCTTAACCCTAGGAAGGAAAATCAACCTATGGTTCGGGATGCTCTCATGGAAATATCAGTGGTGGCAGCCAAGTTGCGTCACTTTTGCGCTCCCCTTGGGATGCCTTTTGCAGCTGCAGTGTGCCTGGAGCCCAGGGCTTCCTGGTTTTAAAAGTCCTAGGCCTAAGCCTAACAGTAACCCTAGGAAGGTAAATCAGCCGGGTATTAGGGTTCTTCCTAAGGGAAAAGCCGTGAAAGCAGCCATGTTGTGGCACTTCTGCACTCCCTTTGGGATGCCTTTGGCAGATGAAGTAAGCCTGGAACTCAGGGCTTCCTGGTTAAAGAAATCCAAGCCCTAGGCTGAACCCTAACCCTAACCCTAGGCAGATAAATCAGCCTAGGTATAGGGATGGTGCCAAGGAAAAAGCTGTGAAAGCTGCCATGTTGTTGCACTTTTGTACTCCCCTTGGGATGCCTTGAACAGCTGCAGTGTGCCTGGAGCTAAGGGCTTCCTAGTTTTAAAAATCCTAGCCCTAGGCCTAAGCCTAATAGTAACCCTGGGAAGGTAAGTCAGCCTGGTGTTAGGCGTCTTGCCAAGGAAAAAGCCGTGAAACAGCCATGTTGTGGCACTTTTGCACTCCCTTTTGGATGCCTTTCACAGCTCCAGTGTGCCTGGAACTCAGGGCTTCCTGCTTTTAAAAATCCTAGCCCTAGGCCGAACCCCAACCCTATGACGAGAAAGGCAAATCAGCCAGGAATTAGGCATGTCCCCAAGGAAAAAGCTGTGGAGGCAGGCATGTTGTGGTACTTTTGCGCTCTTCTTGGCTAGTCCTTCGCAGCTGCTGTGTTCTTGGAACTCAGGGCTTTCTGGTTAATAGAACCCTTACCCTAGGCGTAACTCAAACCTTAACCCTAGGAAGGAAAATCAACCTATGTTTCGGGATGGTCTCATGGAAATATCAGTGGTGGCAGCCAAGTTGCGTCACTTTTGCGCTCCCCTTGGGATGCCTTTCGCAGCTGCAGTGTGCCTGGAGCCCAGGGCTTCCTGGTTTTAAAAGTCCTAGGCCTAAGCCTAACAGTAACCCTAGGAAGGTAAATCAGCCGGGTATTAGGGTTCTTCCTAAGGGAAAAGCCGTGAAAGCAGCCATGTTGTGGCACTTCTGCACTCCCTTTGGGATGCCTTTGGCAGATGAAGTAAGCCTGGAACTCAGGGCTTCCTGGTTAAAGAAATCCAAGCCCTAGGCTGAACCCTAACCCTAACCCTAGGCAGATAAATCAGCCTAGGTATAGGGATGGTGCCAAGGAAAAAGCTGTGAAAGCTGCCATGTTGTTGCACTTTTGTACTCCCCTTGGGATGCCTTGAACAGCTGCAGTGTGCCTGGAGCTAAGGGCTTCCTAGTTTCAAAAATCCTAGCCCTAGGCCTAAGCCTAACAGTAACCCTGGGAAAGTAAATCAGCCTGATGTTAGGTTTCTTGCCAAGGAAAAAGCCGTGAAAGCAGCCATGTTGTGGCACTTTTGCACTCCCTTTTGGATGCCTTTCACAGCTCCAGTGTGCCTGGAACTCAGGGCTTCCTGATTTTAAAAATCCTAGCCCTAGGCCGAACCCCAACCCTAAGACGAGAAAGGCAAATCAGCCAGGAATTAGGCATGTCCCCAAGGAAAAAGCTGTGGAGGCAGGCATGTTGTGGTACTTTTGCGCTCTTCTTGGCTAGTCCTTCGCAGCTGCTGTGTTCTTGGAACTCAGGGCTTTCTGGTTAATAGAACCCTTACCCTAGGCGTATCTCAAACCTTAACCCTAGGAAGGAAAATCAGCCTATGGTTCGGGATGGTCTCATGGAAATATCAGTGGTGGCAGCCAAGTTGCGTCACTTTTGCGCTCCCCTTGGGATGCCTTTTGCAGCTGCAGTGTGCCTGGAGCCCAGGGCTTCCTGGTTTTAAAAGTCCTAGGCCTAAGCCTAACAGTAACCCTAGGAAGGTAAATCAGCCGGGTATTAGGGTTCTTCCTAAGGAAAAAGCCGTGAAAGCAGCCATGTTGTGGCACTTCTGCACTCCCTTTGGGATGCCTTTGGCAGATGAAGTAAGCCTGGAACTCAGGGCTTCCTGGTTAAAAAAATTCAAGCCCTAGGCTGAACCCTAACCCTAACCCTAGGCAGATAAATCAGCCTAGGTATAGGGATGGTGCCAAGGAAAAAGCTGTGAAAGCTGCCATGTTGTTGCACTTTTGTACTCCCCTTGGGATGCCTTGAACAGCTGCAGTGTGCCTGGAGCTAAGGGCTTCCTAGTTTTAAAAATCCTAGCCCTAGGCCTAAGCCTAATAGTAACCCTGGGAAGGTAAGTCAGCCTGGTGTTAGGCGTCTTGCCAAGGAAAAAGCCGTGAAAGCAGCCATGTTGTGGCACTTTTGCACTCCCTTTTGGATGCCTTTCACAGCTCCAGTGTGCCTGGAACTCAGGGCTTCCTGATTTTAAAAATCCTAGCCCTAGGCCGAACCGCAACCCTATGACGAGAAAGGCAAATCAGCCAGGAATTAGGCATGTCCCCAAGGAAAAAGCTGTGGAGGCAGGCATGTTGTGGTACTTTTGCGCTCTTCTTGGCTAGTCCTTCGCAGCTGCTGTGTTCTTGGAACTCAGGGCTTTCTGGTTAATAGAACCCTTACCCTAGGCGTAACTCAAACCTTAACCCTAGGAAGGAAAATCAACCTATGGTTCGGGATGGTCTCATGGAAATATCAGTGGTGGCAGCCAAGTTGCGTCACTTTTGCGCTCCCCTTGGGATGCCTTTCGCAGCTGCAGTGTGCCTGGAGCACAGGGCTTCCTGGTTTTAAAAGTCCTAGGCCTAAGCCTAACAGTAACCCTAGGAAGGTAAATCAGCCGGGTATTAGGGTTCTTCCTAAGGGAAAAGCCGTGAAAGCAGCCATGTTGTGGCACTTCTGCACTCCCTTTGGGATGCCTTTGGCAGATGAAGTAAGCCTGGAACTCAGGGCTTCCTGGTTAAAAAAATTCAAGCCCTAGGCTGAACCCTAACCCTAACCCTAGGCAGATAAATCAGCCTAGGTATAGGGATGGTGCCAAGGAAAAAGCTGTGAAAGCTGCCATGTTGTTGCACTTTTGTACTCCCCTTGGGATGCCTTGAACAGCTGCAGTGTGCCTGGAGCTAAGGGCTTCCTAGTTTCAAAAATCCTAGCCCTAGGCCTAAGCCTAACAGTAACCCTGGGAAGGTAAATCAGCCTGATGTTAGGCTTCTTGCCAAGGAAAAAGCCGTGAAAGCAGCCATGTTGTGGCACTTTTGCACTCCCTTTGGGATGCCTTTGGCAGATGAAGTAAGCCTGGAACTCAGGGCTTCCTGGTTAAAGAAATCCAAGCCCTAGGCTGAACCCTAACCCTAACCCTAGGCAGATAAATCAGCCTAGGTATAGGGATGGTGCCAAGGAAAAAGCTGTGAAAGCTGCCATGTTGTTGCACTTTTGTACTCCCCTTGGATGCCTTGAACAGCTGCAGTGTGCCTGGAGCTAAGGGCTTCCTAGTTTCAAAAATCCTAGCCCTAGGCCTAAGCCTAACAGTAACCCTGGGAAAGTAAATCAGCCTGATGTTAGGCTTCTTGCCAAGGAAAAAGCCGTGAAAGCAGCCATGTTGTGGCACTTCTGCACTCCCTTTGGGATGCCTTTGGCAGATGAAGTAAGCCTGGAACTCAGGGCTTCCTGGTTAAAGAAATCCAAGCCCAAGGCTGAACCCTAACCCTAACCCTAGGCAGATAAATCAGCCTAGGTATAGGGATGGTGCCAAGGAAAAAGCTGTGAAAGCTGCCATGTTGTTGCACTTTTGTACTCCCCTTGGGATGCCTTGAACAGCTGCAGTGTGCCTGGAGCTAAGGGCTTCCTAGTTTTAAAAATCCTAGCCCTAGGCCTAAGCCTAACAGTAACCCTGGGAAAGTAAATCAGCCTGATGTTAGGCTTCTTGCCAAGGAAAAAGCCGTGAAACAGCCATGTTGTGGCACTTTTGCACTCCCTTTTGGATGCCTTTCACAGCTCCAGTGTGCCTGGAACTCAGGGCTTCCTGATTTTAAAAATCCTAGCCCTAGGCCGAACCCCAACCCTAAGACAAGAAAGGCAAATCAGCCAGGAATTAGGCATGTCCCCAAGGAAAAAGCTGTGGAGGCAGGCATGTTGTGCTACTTTTGCGCTCTTCTTGGCTAGTCCTTCGCAGCTGCTGTGTTCTTGGAACTTAGGGCTTTCTGGTTAATAGAGCCCTTACCCTAGGCGTAACTCAAACCTTAACCCTAGGAAGGGAAATCAGCCTATGGTTCGGGATGCTCTCATGGAAATATCAGTGGTGGCAGCCAAGTTGCGTCACTTTTGCGCTCCCCTTGGGATGCCTTTTGCAGCTGCAGTGTGCCTGGAGCCCAGGGCTTCCTGGTTTTAAAAGTCCTAGGCCTAAGCCTAACAGTAACCCTAGGAAGGTAAATCAGCCGGGTATTAGGGTTCTTCCTAAGGGAAAAGCCGTGAAAGCAGCCATGTTGTGGCACTTCTGCACTCCCTTTGGGATGCCTTTGGCAGATGAAGTAAGCCTGGAACTCAGGGCTTCCTGGTTAAAGAAATCCAAGCCCTAGGCTGAACCCTAACCCTAACCCTAGGCAGATAAATCAGCCTAGGTATAGGGATGGTGCCAAGGAAAAAGCTGTGAAAGCTGCCATGTTGTTGCACTTTTGTACTCCCCTTGGGATGCCTTGAACAGCTGCAGTGTGCCTGGAGCTAAGGGCTTCCTAGTTTTAAAGATCCTAGCCCTAGGCCTAAGCCTAACAGTAACCCTGGGAAGGTAAATCAGCCTGGTGTTAGGCGTCTTGCCAAGGAAAAAGCCGTGAAAGCAGCCATGTTGTGGCACTTTTGCACTCCCTTTTGGATGCCTTTCACAGCTCCAGTGTGCCTGGAACTCAGGGCTTCCTGCTTTTAAAAATCCTAGCCCTAGGCCGAACCCCAACCCTAAGACGAGAAAGGCAAATCAGCCAGGAATTAGGCATGTCCCCAAGGAAAAAGCTGTGGAGGCAGGCATGTTGTGGTACTTTTGCGCTCTTCTTGGCTAGTCCTTCGCAGCTGCTGTGTTCTTGGAACTCAGGGCTTTCTGGTTAATAGAACCCTTACCCTAGGCGTAACTCAAACCTTAACCCTAGGAAGGAAAATCAGCCTATGGTTCGGGATGGTCTCATGGAAATATCAGTGGTGGCAGCCAAGTTGCGTCACTTTTGCGCTCCCCTTGGGATGCCTTTCGCAGCTGCAGTGTGCCTGGAGCCCAGGGCTTCCTGGTTTTAAAAGTCCTAGGCCTAAGCCTAACAGTAACCCTAGGAAGGTAAATCAGCCAGGTATTAGGGTTCTTCCTAAGGGAAAAGCCGTGAAAGCAGCCATGTTGTGGCACTTCTGCACTCCCTTTGGGATGCCTTTGGCAGATGAAGTAAGCCTGGAACTCAGGGCTTCCTGGTTAAAAAAATTCAAGCCCTAGGCTGAACCCTAACCCTAACCCTAGGCAGATAAATCAGCCTAGGTATAGGGATGGTGCCAAGGAAAAAGCTGTGAAAGCTGCCATGTTGTTGCACTTTTGTACTCCCCTTGGGATGCCTTGAACAGCTGCAGTGTGCCTGGAGCCCAGGGCTTCCTAGTTTCAAAAATCCTAGCCCTAGGCCTAAGCCTAACAGTAACCCTGGGAAGGTAAATCAGCCTGATGTTAGGCTTCTTGCCAAGGAAAAAGCCGTGAAAGCAGCCATGTTGTGGCACTTCTGCACTCCCTTTTGGATGCCTTTGGCAGATGAAGTAAGCCTGGAACTCAGGGCTTCCTGGTTAAAGAAATCCAAGCCCTAGGCTGAACCCTAACCCTAACCCTAGGCAGATAAATCAGCCTAGGTATAGGGATGGTGCCAAGGAAAAAGCTGTGAAAGCTGCCATGTTGTTGCACTTTTGTACTCCCCTTGGGATGCCTTGAACAGCTGCAGTGTGCCTGGAGCTAAGGGCTTCCTAGTTTCAAAAATCCTAGCCCTAGGCCTAAGCCTAACAGTAACCCTGGGAAAGTAAATCAGCCTGGTCTTAGGCTTCTTGCCAAGGAAAAAGCTGTGAAAGCTGCCATGTTGTTGCACTTTTGTACTCCCCTTGGGATGCCTTGAACAGCTGCAGTGTGCCTGGAGCTAAGGGCTTCCTAGTTTCAAAAATCCTAGCCCTAGGTCTAAGCCTAACAGTAACCCTGGGAAAGTAAATCAGCCTGGTGTTAGGCTTCTTGCCAAGGAAAAAGCCGTGAAAGCAGCCATGTTGTGGCACTTTTGCACTCCCTTTTGGATGCCTTTCACAGCTCCAGTGTGCCTGGAACTCAGGGCTTCCTGCTTTTAAAAATCCTAGCCCTAGGCCGAACCGCAACCCTATGACGAGAAAGGCGAATCAGCCAGGAATTAGGCATGTCCCCAAGGAAAAAGCTGTGGAGGCAGGCATGTTGTGGTACTTTTGCGCTCTTCTTGGCTAGTCCTTCGCAGCTGCTGTGTTCTTGGAACTCAGGGCTTTCTGGTTAATAGAACCCTTACCCTAGGCGTAACTCAAACCTTAACCCTAGGAAGGAAAATCAGCCTATGGTTCGGGATGGTCTCATGGAAATATCAGTGGTGGCAGCCAAGTTGCGTCACTTTTGCGCTCCCCTTGGGATGCCTTTTGCAGCTGCAGTGTGCCTGGAGCCCAGGGCTTCCTGGTTTTAAAAGTCCTAGGCCTAAGCCTAACAGTAACCCTAGGAAGGTAAATCAGCCGGGTATTAGGGTTCTTCCTAAGGGAAAAGCCGTGAAAGCAGCCATGTTGTGGCACTTCTGCACTCCCTTTGGGATGCCTTTGGCAGATGAAGTAAGCCTGGAACTCAGGGCTTCCTGGTTAAAAAAATTCAAGCCCTAGGCTGAACCCTAACCCTAACCCTAGGCAGATAAATCAGCCTAGGTATAGGGATGGTGCCAAGAAAAAAGCTGTGAAAGCTGCCATGTTGTTGCACTTTTGTACTCCCCTTGGGATGCCTTGAACAGCTGCAGTGTGCCTGGAGCTAAGGGCTTCCTAGTTTCAAAAATCCTAGCCCTAGGCCTAAGCCTAACAGTAACCCTGGGAAGGTAAATCAGCCTGATGTTAGGCTTCTTGCCAAGGAAAAAGCCGTGAAAGCAGCCATGTTGTGGCACTTTTGCACTCCCTTTGGGATGCCTTTGGCAGATGAAGTAAGCCTGGAACTCAGGGCTTCCTGGTTAAAAAAATCCAAGCCCTAGGCTGAACCCTAACCCTAACCCTAGGCAGATAAATCAGCCTAGGTATAGGGATGGTGCCAAGGAAAAAGCTGTGAAAGCTGCCATGTTGTTGCACTTTTGTACTCCCCTTGGATGCCTTGAACAGCTGCAGTATGCCTGGAGCTAAGGGCTTCCTAGTTTCAAAAATCCTAGCCCTAGGCCTAAGCCTAACAGTAACCCTAGGAAGGTAAATCAGCCGGGTATTAGGGTTCTTCCTAAGGGAAAAGCCGTGAAAGCAGCCATGTTGTGGCACTTCTGCACTCCCTTTGGGATGCCTTTGGCAGATGAAGTAAGCCTGGAACTCAGGGCTTCCTGGTTAAAGAAATCCAAGCCCTAGGCTGAACCCTAACCCTAACCCTAGGCAGATAAATCAGCCTAGGTATAGGGATGGTGCCAAGGAAAAAGCTGTGAAAGCTGCCATGTTGTTGCACTTTTGTACTCCCCTTGGATGCCTTGAACAGCTGCAGTGTGCCTGGAGCTAAGGGCTTCCTAGTTTCAAAAATCCTAGCCCTAGGCCTAAGCCTAACAGTAACCCTAGGAAGGTAAATCAGCCGGTTATTAGGGTTCTTCCTAAGGGAAAAGCCGTGAAAGCAGCCATGTTGTGGCACTTCTGCACTCCCTTTGGGATGCCTTTGGCAGATGAAGTAAGCCTGGAACTCAGGGCTTCCTGGTTAAAGAAATCCAAGCCCTAGGCTGAACCCTAACCCTAACCCTAGGCAGATAAATCAGCCTAGGTATAGGGATGGTGCCAAGGAAAAAGCTGTGAAAGCTGCCATGTTGTTGCACTTTTGTACTCCCCTTGGGATGCCTTGAACAGCTGCAGTGTGCCTGGAGCTAAGGGCTTCCTAGTTTTAAAAATCCTAGCCCTAGGCCTAAGCCTAACAGTAACCCTGGGAAAGTAAATCAGCCTGATGTTAGGCTTCTTGCCAAGGAAAAAGCCGTGAAACAGCCATGTTGTGGCACTTTTGCACTCCCTTTTGGATGCCTTTCACAGCTCCAGTGTGCCTGGAACTCAGGGCTTCCTGCTTTTAAAAATCCTAGCCCTAGGCCGAACCGCAACCCTATGACGAGAAAGGCAAATCAGCCAGGAATTAGGCATGTCCCCAAGGAAAAAGCTGTGGAGGCAGGCATGTTGTGCTACTTTTGCGCTCTTCTTGGCTAGTCCTTCGCAGCTGCTGTGTTCTTGGAACTTAGGGCTTTCTGGTTAATAGAGCCCTTACCCTAGGCGTAACTCAAACCTTAACCCTAGGAAGGGAAATCAGCCTATGGTTCGGGATTCTCTCATGGAAATATCAGTGGTGGCAGCCAAGTTGCATCACTTTTGCGCTCCCCTTGGGATGCCTTTTGCAGCTGCAGTGTGCCTGGAGCCCAGGGCTTCCTGGTTTTAAAAGTCCTAGGCCTAAGCCTAACAGTAACCCTAGGAAGGTAAATCAGCCGGGTATTAGGGTTCTTCCTAAGGGAAAAGCCGTTAAAGCAGCCATGTTGTGGCACTTCTGCACTCCCTTTGGGATGCATTTGGCAGATGAAGTAAGCCTGGAACTCAGGGCTTCCTGGTTAAAGAAATTCAAGCCCTAGGCTGAACCCTAACCCTAACCCTAGGCAGATAAATCAGCCTAGGTATAGGGATGGTGCCAAGGAAAAAGCTGTGAAAGCTGCCATGTTGTTGCACTTTTGTACTCCCCTTGGGATGCCTTGAACAGCTGCAGTGTGCCTGGAGCTAAGGGCTTCCTAGTTTTAAAAATCCTAGCCCTAGGCCTAAGCCTAACAGTAACCCTGGGAAGGTAAATCAGCCTGGTGTTAGGCGTCTTGCCAAGGAAAAAGCCGTGAAAGCAGCCATGTTGTGGCACTTTTGCACTCCCTTTTGGATGCCTTTCACAGCTCCAGTGTGCCTGGAACTCAGGGCTTCCTGCTTTTAAAAATCCTAGCCCTAGGCCGAACCGCAACCCTAAGACGAGAAAGGCAAATCAGCCAGGAATTAGGCATGTCCCCAAGGAAAAAGCTGTGGAGGCAGGCATGTTGTGGTACTTTTGCGCTCTTCTTGGCTAGTCCTTCGCAGCTGCTGTGTTCTTGGAACTCAGGGCTTTCTGGTTAATAGAACCCTTACCCTAGGCGTAACTCAAACCTTAACCCTAGGAAGGAAAATCAACCTATGGTTCGGGATGGGCTCATGGAAATATCAGTGGTGGCAGCCAAGTTGCGTCACTTTTGCGCTCCCCTTGGGATGCCTTTTGCAGCTGCAGTGTGCCTGGAGCCCAGGGCTTCCTGGTTTTAAAAGTCCTAGGCCTAAGCCTAACAGTAACCCTAGGAAGGTAAATCAGCCAGGTATTAGGGTTCTTCCTAAGGGAAGAGCCGTGAAAGCAGCCATGTTGTGGCACTTCTGCACTCCCTTTGGGATGCCTTTGGCAGATGAAGTAAGCCTGGAACTCAGGGCTTCCTGGTTAAAAAAATTCAAGCCCTAGGCTGAACCCTAACCCTAACCCTAGGCAGATAAATCAGCCTAGGTATAGGGATGGTGCCAAGGAAAAAGCTGTGAAAGCTGCCATGTTGTTGCACTTTTGTACTCCCCTTGGGATGCCTTGAACAGCTGCAGTGTGCCTGGAGCCAAGGGCTTCCTAGTTTCAAAAATCCTAGCCCTAGGCCTAAGCCTAACAGTAACCCTGGGAAAGTAAATCAGCCTGATGTTAGGCTTCTTGCCAAGGAAAAAGCCGTGAAAGCAGCCATGTTGTGGCACTTCTGCACTCCCTTTGGGATGCCTTTGGCAGATGAAGTAAGCCTGGAACTCAGGGCTTCCTGGTTAAAGAAATCCAAGCCCTAGGCTGAACCCTAACCCAAACCCTAGGCAGATAAATCAGCCTAGGTATAGGGATGGTGCCAAGGAAAAAGCTGTGAAAGCTGCCATGTTGTTGCACTTTTGTACTCCCCTTGGATGCCTTGAACAGCTGCAGTATGCCTGGAGCTAAGGGCTTCCTAGTTTCAAAAATCCTAGCCCTAGGCCTAAGCCTAACAGTAACCCTAGGAAGGTAAATCAGCCGGGTATTAGGGTTCTTCCTAAGGGAAAAGCCGTGAAAGCAGCCATGTTGTGGCACTTCTGCACTCCCTTTGGGATGCCTTTGGCAGATGAAGTAAGCCTGGAACTCAGGGCTTCCTGGTTAAAGAAATCCAAGCCCTAGGCTGAACCCTAACCCTAACCCTAGGCAGATAAATCAGCCTAGGTATAGGGATGGTGCCAAGGAAAAAGCTGTGAAAGCTGCCATGTTGTTGCACTTTTGTACTCCCCTTGGATGCCTTGAACAGCTGCAGTGTGCCTGGAGCTAAGAGCTTCCTAGTTTCAAAAATCCTAGCCCTAGGCCTAAGCCTAACAGTAACCCTAGGAAGGTAAATCAGCCAGGTATTAGGGTTCTTCTTAAGGGAAAAGCCGTGAAAGCAGCCATGTTGTGGCACTTCTGCACTCCCTTTGGGATGCCTTTGGCAGATGAAGTAAGCCTGGAACTCAGGGCTTCCTGGTTAAAGAAATCCAAGCCCTAGGCTGAACCCTAACCCTAACCCTAGGCAGATAAATCAGCCTAGGTATAGGGATGGTGCCAAGGAAAAAGCTGTGAAAGCTGCCATGTTGTTGCACTTTTGTACTCCCCTTGGGATGCCTTGAACAGCTGCAGTGTGCCTGGAGCTAAGGGCTTCCTAGTTTTAAAAATCCTAGCCCTAGGCCTAAGCCTAACAGTAACCCTGGGAAAGTAAATCAGCCTGATGTTAGGCTTCTTGCCAAGGAAAAAGCCGTGAAACAGCCATGTTGTGGCACTTTTGCACTCCCTTTTGGATGCCTTTCACAGCTCCAGTGTGCCTGGAACTCAGGGCTTCCTGATTTTAAAAATCCTAGCCCTAGGCCGAACCCCAACCCTAAGACGAGAAAGGCAAATCAGCCAGGAATTAGGCATGTCCCCAAGGAAAAAGCTGTGGAGGCAGGCATGTTGTGCTACTTTTGCGCTCTTCTTGGCTAGTCCTTCGCAGCTGCTGTGTTCTTGGAACTTAGGGCTTTCTGGTTAATAGAGCCCTTACCCTAGGCGTAACTCAAACCTTAACCCTAGGAAGGGAAATCAGCCTATGGTTCGGGATTCTCTCATGGAAATATCAGTGGTGGCAGCCAAGTTGCGTCACTTTTGCGCTCCCCTTGGGATGCCTTTTGCAGCTGCAGTGTGCCTGGAGCCCAGGGCTTCCTGGTTTTAAAAGTCCTAGGCCTAAGCCTAACAGTAACCCTAGGAAGGTAAATCAGCCGGGTATTAGGGTTCTTCCTAAGGGAAAAGCCGTTAAAGCAGCCATGTTGTGGCACTTCTGCACTCCCTTTGGGATGCCTTTGGCAGATGAAGTAAGCCTGGAACTCAGGGCTTCCTGGTTAAAGAAATTCAAGCCCTAGGCTGAACCCTAACCCTAACCCTAGGCAGATAAATCAGCCTAGGTATAGGGATGGTGCCAAGGAAAAAGCTGTGAAAGCTGCCATGTTGTTGCACTTTTGTACTCCCCTTGGGATGCCTTGAACAGCTGCAGTGTGCCTGGAGCTAAGGGCTTCCTAGTTTTAAAAATCCTAGCCCTAGGCCTAAGCCTAACAGTAACCCTGGGAAGGTAAATCAGCCTGGTGTTAGGCGTCTTGCCAAGGAAAAAGCCGTGAAAGCAGCCATGTTGTGGCACTTTTGCACTCCCTTTTGGATGCCTTTCACAGCTCCAGTGTGCCTGGAACTCAGGGCTTCCTGCTTTTAAAAATCCTAGCCCTAGGCCGAACCCCAACCCTATGACGAGAAAGGCAAATCAGCCAGGAATTAGGCATGTCCCCAAGGAAAAAGCTGTGGAGGCAGGCATGTTGTGGTACTTTTGCGCTCTTCTTGGCTAGTCCTTCGCAGCTGCTGTGTTCTTGGAACTCAGGGCTTTCTGGTTAATAGAACCCTTACCCTAGGCGTAACTCAAACCTTAACCCTAGGAAGGAAAATCAACCTATGGTTCGGGATGGGCTCATGGAAATATCAGTGGTGGCAGCCAAGTTGCGTCACTTTTGCGCTCCCCTTGGGATGCCTTTTGCAGCTGCAGTGTGCCTGGAGCCCAGGGCTTCCTGGTTTTAAAAGTCCTAGGCCTAAGCCTAACAGTAACCCTAGGAAGGTAAATCAGCCAGGTATTAGGGTTCTTCCTAAGGGAAGAGCCGTGAAAGCAGCCATGTTGTGGCACTTCTGCACTCCCTTTGGGATGCCTTTGGCAGATGAAGTAAGCCTGGAACTCAGGGCTTCCTGGTTAAAAAAATTCAAGCCCTAGGCTGAACCCTAACCCTAACCCTAGGCAGATAAATCAGCCTAGGTATAGGGATGGTGCCAAGGAAAAAGCTGTGAAAGCTGCCATGTTGTTGCACTTTTGTACTCCCCTTGGGATGCCTTGAACAGCTGCAGTGGGCCTGGAGCCAAGGGCTTCCTAGTTTCAAAAATCCTAGCCCTAGGCCTAAGCCTAACAGTAACCCTAGGAAGGTAAATCAGCCTGATGTTAGGCTTCTTGCCAAGGAAAAAGCCGTGAAAGCAGCCATGTTGTGGCACTTCTGCACTCCCTTTGGGATGCCTTTGGCAGATGAAGTAAGCCTGGAACTCAGGGCTTCCTGGTTAAAGAAATTCAAGCCCTAGGCTGAACCCTAACCCTAACCCTAGGCAGATAAATCAGCCTAGGTATAGGGATGGTGCCAAGGAAAAAGCTGTGAAAGCTGCCATGTTGTTGCACTTTTGTACTCCCCTTGGGATGCCTTGAACAGCTGCAGTGTGCCTGGAGCTAAGGGCTTCCTAGTTTTAAAAATCCTAGCCCTAGGCCTAAGCCTAACAGTAACCCTGGGAAGGTAAATCAGCCTGGTGTTAGGCGTCTTGCCAAGGAAAAAGCCGTGAAAGCAGCCATGTTGTGGCACTTTTGCACTCCCTTTTGGATGCCTTTCACAGCTCCAGTGTGCCTCGAACTCAGGGCTTCCTGCTTTTAAAAATCCTAACCCTAGGCCGAACCCCAACCCTATGACGAGAAAAGGAAATCAGCCAGGAATTAGGCATGTCCACAAGGAAAAAGCTGTGGAGGCAGGCATGTTGTGGTACTTTTGCGCTCTTCTTGGCTAGTCCTTCGCAGCTGCTGTGTTCTTGGAACTCAGGGCTTTCTGGTTAATAGAGCCCTTACCCTAGGCGTAACTCAAACCTTAACCCTAGGAAGGAAAATCAACCTATGGTTCGGGATGGTCTCATGGAAATATCAGTGGTGGCAGTCAAGTTGCGTCACTTTTGCGCTCCCCTTGGGATGCCTTTCGCAGCTGCAGTGTGCCTGGAGGCCAGGGCTTCCTGGTTTTAAAAGTCCTAGGCCTAAGCCTAACAGTAACCCTAGGAAGGTAAATCAGCCGGGTATTAGGGTTCTTCCTAAGGGAAAAGCCGTGAAAGCAGCCATGTTGTGGCACTTCTGCACTCCCTTTGGGATGCCTTTGGCAGATGAAGTAAGCCTGGAACTCAGGGCTTCCTGGTTAAAAAAATTCAAGCCCTAGGCTGAACCCTAACCCTAACCCTAGGCAGATAAATCAGCCTAGGTATAGGGATGGTGCCAAGGAAAAAGCTGTGAAAGCTGCCATGTTGTTGCACTTTTGTACTCCCCTTGGGATGCCTTGAACAGCTGCAGTGTGCCTGGAGCCAAGGGCTTCCTAGTTTCAAAAATCCTAGCCCTAGGCCTAAGCCTAACAGTAACCCTAGGAAGGTAAATCAGCCAGGTATTAGGGTTCTTCCTAAGGGAAAAGCCGTGAAAGCAGCCATGTTGTGGCACTTCTGCACTCCCTTTGGGATGCCTTTGGCAGATGAAGTAAGCCTGGAACTCAGGGCTTCCTGGTTAAAGAAATCCAAGCCCTAGGCTGAACCCTAACCCTAACCCTAGGCAGATAAATCAGCCTAGGTATAGGGATGGTGCCAAGGAAAAAGCTGTGAAAGCTGCCATGTTGTTGCACTTTTGTACTCCCCTTGGGATGCCTTGAACAGCTGCAGTGTGCCTGGAGCTAAGGGCTTCCTAGTTTTAAAAATCCTAGCCCTAGGCCTAAGCCTAACAGTAACCCTGGGAAAGTAAATCAGCCTGATGTTAGGCTTCTTGCCAAGGAAAAAGCCGTGAAACAGCCATGTTGTGGCACTTTTGCACTCCCTTTTGGATGCCTTTCACAGCTCCAGTGTGCCTGGAACTCAGGGCTTCCTGATTTTAAAAATCCTAGCCCTAGGCCGAACCCCAACCCTAAGACGAGAAAGGCAAATCAGCCAGGAATTAGGCATGTCCCCAAGGAAAAAGCTGTGGAGGCAGGCATGTTGTGCTACTTTTGCGCTCTTCTTGGCTAGTCCTTCGCAGCTGCTGTGTTCTTGGAACTTAGGGCTTTCTGGTTAATAGAGCCCTTACCCTAGGCGTAACTCAAACCTTAACCCTAGGAAGGGAAATCAGCCTATGGTTCGGGATTCTCTCATGGAAATATCAGTGGTGGCAGCCAAGTTGCGTCACTTTTGCGCTCCCCTTGGGATGCCTTTTGCAGCTGCAGTGTGCCTGGAGCCCAGGGCTTCCTGGTTTTAAAAGTCCTAGGCCTAAGCCTAACAGTAACCCTAGGAAGGTAAATCAGCCAGGTATTAGGGTTCTTCCTAAGGGAAGAGCCGTGAAAGCAGCCATGTTGTGGCACTTCTGCACTCCCTTTGGGATGCCTTTGGCAGATGAAGTAAGCCTGGAACTCAGGGCTTCCTGGTTAAAGAAATTCAAGCCCTAGGCTGAACCCTAACCCTAACCCTAGGCAGATAAATCAGCCTAGGTATAGGGATGGTGCCAAGGAAAAAGCTGTGAAAGCTGCCATGTTGTTGCACTTTTGTACTCCCCTTGGGATGCCTTGAACAGCTGCAGTGTGCCTGGAGCCAAGGGCTTCCTAGTTTCAAAAATCCTAGCCCTAGGCCTAAGCCTAACAGTAACCCTAGGAAGGTAAATCAGCCAGGTATTAGGGTTCTTCCTAAGGGAAAAGCCGTGAAAGCAGCCATGTTGTGGCACTTCTGCACTCCCTTTGGGATGCCTTTGGCAGATGAAGTAAGCCTGGAACTCAGGGCTTCCTGGTTAAAGAAATCCAAGCCCTAGGCTGAACCCTAACCCTAACCCTAGGCAGATAAATCAGCCTAGGTATAGGGATGGTGCCAAGGAAAAAGCCGTGAAAGCAGCCATGTTGTGGCACTTTTGCACTCCCTTTTGGATGCCTTTCACAGCTCCAGTGTGCCTGGAACTCCGGGCTTCCTGCTTTTAAAAATCCTAGCCCTAGGCCGAACCCCAACCCTATGACGAGAAAGGCAAATCAGCCAGGAATTAGGCATGTCCCCAAGGAAAAAGCTGTGGAGGCAGGCATGTTGTGGTACTTTTGCGCTCTTCTTGGCTAGTCCTTCGCAGCTGCTGTGTTCTTGGAACTCAGGGCTTTCTGGTTAATAGAACCCTTACCCTAGGCGTAACTCAAACCTTAACCCTAGGAAGGAAAATCAACCTATGGTTCGGGATGGGCTCATGGAAATATCAGTGGTGGCAGCCAAGTTGCGTCACTTTTGCGCTCCCCTTGGGATGCCTTTTGCAGCTGCAGTGTGCCTGGAGCCCAGGGCTTCCTGGTTTTAAAAGTCCTAGGCCTAAGCCTAACAGTAACCCTAGGAAGGTAAATCAGCCAGGTATTAGGGTTCTTCCTAAGGGAAGAGCCGTGAAAGCAGCCATGTTGTGGCACTTCTGCACTCCCTTTGGGATGCCTTTGGCAGATGAAGTAAGCCTGGAACTCAGGGCTTCCTGGTTAAAAAAATTCAAGCCCTAGGCTGAACCCTAACCCTAACCCTAGGCAGATAAATCAGCCTAGGTATAGGGATGGTGCCAAGGAAAAAGCTGTGAAAGCTGCCATGTTGTTGCACTTTTGTACTCCCCTTGGGATGCCTTGAACAGCTGCAGTGGGCCTGGAGCCAAGGGCTTCCTAGTTTCAAAAATCCTAGCCCTAGGCCTAAGCCTAACAGTAACCCTGGGAAAGTAAATCAGCCTGATGTTAGGCTTCTTGCCAAGGAAAAAGCCGTGAAAGCAGCCATGTTGTGGCACTTCTGCACTCCCTTTGGGATGCCTTTGGCAGATGAAGTAAGCCTGGAACTCAGGGCTTCCTGGTTAAAGAAATTCAAGCCCTAGGCTGAACCCTAACCCTAACCCTAGGCAGATAAATCAGCCTAGGTATAGGGATGGTGCCAAGGAAAAAGCTGTGAAAGCTGCCATGTTGTTGCACTTTTGTACTCCCCTTGGGATGCCTTGAACAGCTGCAGTGTGCCTGGAGCTAAGGGCTTCCTAGTTTTAAAAATCCTAGCCCTAGGCCTAAGCCTAACAGTAACCCTGGGAAGGTAAATCAGCCTGGTGTTAGGCGTCTTGCCAAGGAAAAAGCCGTGAAAGCAGCCATGTTGTGGCACTTTTGCACTCCCTTTTGGATGCCTTTCACAGCTCCAGTGTGCCTGGAACTCAGGGCTTCCTGCTTTTAAAAATCCTAGCCCTAGGCCGAACCCCAACCCTATGACGAGAAAAGGAAATCAGCCAGGAATTAGGCATGTCCACAAGGAAAAAGCTGTGGAGGCAGGCATGTTGTGGTACTTTTGCGCTCTTCTTGGCTAGTCCTTCGCAGCTGCTGTGTTCTTGGAACTCAGGGCTTTCTGGTTAATAGAGCCCTTACCCTAGGCGTAACTCAAACCTTAACCCTAGGAAGGAAAATCAACCTATGGTTCGGGATGGTCTCATGGAAATATCAGTGGTGGCAGTCAAGTTGCGTCACTTTTGCGCTCCCCTTGGGATGCCTTCCGCAGCTGCAGTGTGCCTGGAGGCCAGGGCTTCCTGGTTTTAAAAGTCCTAGGCCTAAGCCTAACAGTAACCCTAGGAAGGTAAATCAGCCGGGTATTAGGGTTCTTCCTAAGGGAAAAGCCGTGAAAGCAGCCATGTTGTGGCACTTCTGCACTCCCTTTGGGATGCCTTTGGCAGATGAAGTAAGCCTGGAACTCAGGGCTTCCTGGTTAAAAAAATTCAAGCCCTAGGCTGAACCCTAACCCTAACCCTAGGCAGATAAATCAGCCTAGGTATAGGGATGGTTCCAAGGAAAAAGCTGTGAAAGCTGCCATGTTGTTGCACTTTTGTACTCCCCTTGGGATGCCTTGAACAGCTGCAGTGTGCCTGGAGCCAAGGGCTTCCTAGTTTCAAAAATCCTAGCCCTAGGCCTAAGCCTAACAGTAACCCTGGGAAGGTAAACCAGCCTGATGTTAGGCTTCTTGCCAAGGAAAAAGGCGTGAAAGCAGCCATGTTGTGGCACTTCTGCACTCGCTCTGGGATGCCTTTGGCAGATGAAGTAAGCCTGGAACTCAGGGCCTCCTGGTTAAAGAAATCCAAGCCCTAGGCTGAACCCTAACCCTAACCCTAGGCAGATAAATCAGCCTAGGTATAGGGATGGTGCCAAGGAAAAAGCTGTGAAAGCTGCCATGTTGTTGCACTTTTGTACTCCCCTTGGGATGCCTTGAACAGCTGCAGTGTGCCTGGAGCTAAGGGCTTCCTAGTTTCAAAAATCCTAGCCCTAGGCCTAAGCCTAACAGTAACCCTGGGAAAGTAAATCAGCCTGATGTTAGGCTTCTTGCCAAGGAAAAAGCCGTGAAACAGCCATGTTGTGGCACTTTTGCACTCCCTTTTGGATGCCTTTCACAGCTCCAGTGTGCCTGGAACTCAGGGCTTCCTGATTTTAAAAATCCTAGCCCTAGGCCGAACCCCAACCCTATGACGAGAAAGGCAAATCAGCCAGGAATTAGGCATGTCCCCAAGGAAAAAGCTGTGGAGGCAGGCATGTTGTGGTACTTTTGCGCTCTTCTTGGCTAGTCCTTCGCAGCTGCTGTGTTCTTGGAACTCAGGGCTTTCTGGTTAATAGAACCCTTACCCTAGGCGTAACTCAAACCTTAACCCTAGGAAGGAAAATCAGCCTATGGTTCGGGATGGTCTCATGGAAATATCAGTGGTGGCAGCCAAGTTGCGTCACTTTTGCGCTCCCCTTGGGATGCCTTTTGCAGCTGCAGTGTGCCTGGAGCCCAGGGCTTCCTGGTTTTAAAAGTCCTAGGCCTAAGCCTAACAGTAACCCTAGGAAGGTAAATCAGCCGGGTATTAGGGTTCTTCCTAAGGGAAAAGCCGTGAAAGCAGCCATGTTGTGGCACTTCTGCACTCCCTTTGGGATGCCTTTGGCAGATGAAGTAAGCCTGGAACTCAGGGCTTCCTGGTTAAAGAAATTCAAGCCCTAGGCTGAACCCTAACCCTAACCCTAGGCAGATAAATCAGCCTAGGTATAGGGATGGTGCCAAGGAAAAAGCTGTGAAAGCTGCCATGTTGTTGCACTTTTGTACTCCCCTTGGGATGCCTTGAACAGCTGCAGTGTGCCTGGAGCTAAGGGCTTCCTAGTTTTAAAAATCCTAGCCCTAGGCCTAAGCCTAACATTAACCCTGGAAAGGTAAATCAGCCTGGTGTTAGGCGTCTTGCCAACGAAAAAGCCGTGAAAGCAGCCATGTTGTGGCACTTTTGCACTCCCTTTTGGATGCCTTTCACAGCTCCAGTGTGCCTGGAACTCAGGGCTTCCTGATTTTAAAAATCCTAGCCCTAGGCCGAACCCCAACCCTATGACGAGAAAGGCAAATCAGCCAGGAATTAGGCATGTCCACAAGGAAAAAGCTGTGGAGGCAGGCATGTTGTGGTACTTTTGCGCTCTTCTTGGCTAGTCCTTCGCAGCTGCTGTGTTCTTGGAACTCAGGGCTTTCTGGTTAATAGAGCCCTTACCCTAGGCGTAACTCAAACCTTAACCCTAGGAAGGAAAATCAGCCTATGGTTCGGGATGGTCTCATGGAAATATCAGTGGTGGCAGCCAAGTTGCGTCACTTTTGCGCTCCCCTTGGGATGCCTTTCGCAGCTGCAGTGTGCCTGGAGCCCAGGGCTTCCTGGTTTTAAAAGTCCTAGGCCTAAGCCTAACAGTAACCCTAGGAAGGTAAATCAGCCGGGTATTAGGGTTCTTCCTAAGGGAAAAGCCGTGAAAGCAGCCATGTTGTGGCACTTCTGCACTCCCTTTAGGATGCCTTTGGCAGATGAAGTAAGCCTGGAACTCAGGGCTTCCTGGTTAAAGAAATCCAAGCCCTAGGCTGAACCCTAACCCTAACCCTAGGCAGATAAATCAGCCTAGGTATAGGGATGGTGCCAAGGAAAAAGCTGTGAAAGCTGCCATGTTGTTGCACTTTTGTACTCCCCTTGGGATGCCTTGAACAGCTGCAGTGTGCCTGGAGCTAAGGGCTTCCTAGTTTCAAAAATCCTAGCCCTAGGCCTAAGCCTAACAGTAACCCTGGGAAGGTAAATCAGCCTGATGTTAGGTTTCTTGCCAAGGAAAAAGCCGTGAAAGCAGCCATGTTGTGGCACTTCTGCACTCCCTTTGGGATGCCTTTGGCAGATGAAGTAAGCCTGGAACTCAGGGCTTCCTGGTTAAAGAAATCCAAGCCCTAGGGTGAACCCTAACCCTAACCCTAGGCAGATAAATCAGCCCAGGTATAGGGATGGTGCCAAGGAAAAAGCTGTGAAAGCTGCCATGTTGTTGCACTTTTGTACTCCCCTTGGGATGCCTTGAACAGCTGCAGTGTGCCTGGAGCTAAGGGCTTCCTAGTTTTAAAAATCCTAGCCCTAGGCCTAAGCCTAACAGTAACCCTGGGAAAGTAAATCAGCCTGATGTTAGGCTTCTTGCCAAGGAAAAAGCCGTGAAACAGCCATGTTGTGGCACTTTTGCACTCCCTTTTGGATGCCTTTCACAGCTCCAGTGTGCCTGGAACTCAGGGCTTCCTGATTTTAAAAATCCTAGCCCTAGGCCGAACCCCAACCCTAAGACGAGAAAGGCAAATCAGCCAGGAATTAGGCATGTCCCCAAGGAAAAAGCTGTGGAGGCAGGCATGTTGTGCTACTTTTGCGCTCTTCTTGGCTAGTCCTTCGCAGCTGCTGTGTTCTTGGAACTTAGGGCTTTCTGGTTAATAGAGCCCTTACCCTAGGCGTAACTCAAACCTTAACCCTAGGAAGGGAAATCAGCCTATGGTTCGGGATTCTCTCATGGAAATATCAGTGGTGGCAGCCAAGTTGCGTCACTTTTGCGCTCCCCTTGGGATGCCTTTTGCAGCTGCAGTGTGCCTGGAGCCCAGGGCTTCCTGGTTTTAAAAGTCCTAGGCCTAAGCCTAACAGTAACCCTAGGAAGGTAAATCAGCCAGGTATTAGGGTTCTTCCTAAGGGAAGAGCCGTGAAAGCAGCCATGTTGTGGCACTTCTGCACTCCCTTTGGGATGCCTTTGGCAGATGAAGTAAGCCTGGAACTCAGGGCTTCCTGGTTAAAAAAATTCAAGCCCTAGGCTGAACCCTAACCCTAACCCTAGGCAGATAAATCAGCCTAGGTATAGGGATGGTGCCAAGGAAAAAGCTGTGAAAGCTGCCATGTTGTTGCACTTTTGTACTCCCCTTGGGATGCCTTGAACAGCTGCAGTGGGCCTGGAGCCAAGGGCTTCCTAGTTTCAAAAATCCTAGCCCTAGGCCTAAGCCTAACAGTAACCCTGGGAAAGTAAATCAGCCTGATGTTAGGCTTCTTGCCAAGGAAAAAGCCGTGAAAGCAGCCATGTTGTGGCACTTCTGCACTCCCTTTGGGATGCCTTTGGCAGATGAAGTAAGCCTGGAACTCAGGGCTTCCTGGTTAAAGAAATTCAAGCCCTAGGCTGAACCCTAACCCTAACCCTAGGCAGATAAATCAGCCTAGGTATAGGGATGGTGCCAAGGAAAAAGCTGTGAAAGCTGCCATGTTGTTGCACTTTTGTACTCCCCTTGGGATGCCTTGAACAGCTGCAGTGTGCCTGGAGCTAAGGGCTTCCTAGTTTTAAAAATCCTAGCCCTAGGCCTAAGCCTAACAGTAACCCTGGGAAGGTAAATCAGCCTGGTGTTAGGCGTCTTGCCAAGGAAAAAGCCGTGAAAGCAGCCATGTTGTGGCACTTTTGCACTCCCTTTTGGATGCCTTTCACAGCTCCAGTGTGCCTGGAACTCAGGGCTTCCTGCTTTTAAAAATCCTAGCCCTAGGCCGAACCCCAACCCTATGACGAGAAAAGGAAATCAGCCAGGAATTAGGCATGTCCACAAGGAAAAAGCTGTGGAGGCAGGCATGTTGTGGTACTTTTGCGCTCTTCTTGGCTAGTCCTTCGCAGCTGCTGTGTTCTTGGAACTCAGGGCTTTCTGGTTAATAGAGCCCTTACCCTAGGCGTAACTCAAACCTTAACCCTAGGAAGGAAAATCAACCTATGGTTCGGGATGGTCTCATGGAAATATCAGTGGTGGCAGTCAAGTTGCGTCACTTTTGCGCTCCCCTTGGGATGCCTTTCGCAGCTGCAGTGTGCCTGGAGGCCAGGGCTTCCTGGTTTTAAAAGTCCTAGGCCTAAGCCTAACAGTAACCCTAGGAAGGTAAATCAGCCGGGTATTAGGGTTCTTCCTAAGGGAAAAGCCGTGAAAGCAGCCATGTTGTGGCACTTCTGCACTCCCTTTGGGATGCCTTTGGCAGATGAAGTAAGCCTGGAACTCAGGGCTTCCTGGTTAAAAAAATTCAAGCCCTAGGCTGAACCCTAACCCTAACCCTAGGCAGATAAATCAGCCTAGGTATAGGGATGGTGCCAAGGAAAAAGCTGTGAAAGCTGCCATGTTGTTGCACTTTTGTACTCCCCTTGGGATGCCTTGAACAGCTGCAGTGTGCCTGGAGCCAAGGGCTTCCTAGTTTCAAAAATCCTAGCCCTAGGCCTAAGCCTAACAGTAACCCTGGGAAGGTAAACCAGCCTGATGTTAGGCTTCTTGCCAAGGAAAAAGGCATGAAAGCAGCCATGTTGTGGCACTTCTGCACTCGCTCTGGGATGCCTTTGGCAGATGAAGTAAGCCTGGAACTCAGGGCCTCCTGGTTAAAGAAATCCAAGCCCTAGGCTGAACCCTAACCCTAACCCTAGGCAGATAAATCAGCCTAGGTATAGGGATGGTGCCAAGGAAAAAGCTGTGAAAGCTGCCATGTTGTTGCACTTTTGTACTCCCCTTGGGATGCCTTGAACAGCTGCAGTGTGCCTGGAGCTAAGGGCTTCCTAGTTTCAAAAATCCTAGCCCTAGGCCTAAGCCTAACAGTAACCCTGGGAAAGTAAATTAGCCTGATGTTAGGCTTCTTGCCAAGGAAAAAGCCGTGAAACAGCCATGTTGTGGCACTTTTGCACTCCCTTTTGGATGCCTTTCACAGCTCCAGTGTACCTGGAACTCAGGGCTTCCTGATTTTAAAAATCCTAGCCCTAGGCCGAACCCCAACCCTATGACGAGAAAGGCAAATCAGCCAGGAATTAGGCATGTCCCCAAGGAAAAAGCTGTGGAGGCAGGCATGTTGTGGTACTTTTGCGCTCTTCTTGGCTAGTCCTTCGCAGCTGCTGTGTTCTTGGAACTCAGGGCTTTCTGGTTAATAGAACCCTTACCCTAGGCGTAACTCAAACCTTAACCCTAGGAAGGAAAATCAGCCTATGGTTCGGGATGGTCTCATGGAAATATCAGTGGTGGCAGCCAAGTTGCGTCACTTTTGCGCTCCCCTTGGGATGCCTTTTGCAGCTGCAGTGTGCCTGGAGCCCAGGGCTTCCTGGTTTTAAAAGTCCTAGGCCTAAGCCTAACAGTAACCCTAGGAAGGTAAATCAGCCGGGTATTAGGGTTCTTCCTAAGGGAAAAGCCGTGAAAGCAGCCATGTTGTGGCACTTCTGCACTCCCTTTGGGATGCCTTTGGCAGATGAAGTAAGCCTGGAACTCAGGGCTTCCTGGTTAAAGAAATTCAAGCCCTAGGCTGAACCCTAACCCTAACCCTAGGCAGATAAATCAGCCTAGGTATAGGGATGGTGCCAAGGAAAAAGCTGTGAAAGCTGCCATGTTGTTGCACTTTTGTACTCCCCTTGGGATGCCTTGAACAGCTGCAGTGTGCCTGGAGCTAAGGGCTTCCTAGTTTTAAAAATCCTAGCCCTAGGCCTAAGCCTAACATTAACCCTGGAAAGGTAAATCAGCCTGGTGTTAGGCGTCTTGCCAACGAAAAAGCCGTGAAAGCAGCCATGTTGTGGCACTTTTGCACTCCCTTTTGGATGCCTTTCACAGCTCCAGTGTGCCTGGAACTCAGGGCTTCCTGATTTTAAAAATCCTAGCCCTAGGCCGAACCCCAACCCTATGACGAGAAAGGCAAATCAGCCAGGAATTAGGCATGTCCACAAGGAAAAAGCTGTGGAGGCAGGCATGTTGTGGTACTTTTGCGCTCTTCTTGGCTAGTCCTTCGCAGCTGCTGTGTTCTTGGAACTCAGGGCTTTCTGGTTAATAGAGCCCTTACCCTAGGCGTAACTCAAACCTTAACCCTAGGAAGGAAAATCAGCCTATGGTTCGGGATGGTCTCATGGAAATATCAGTGGTGGCAGCCAAGTTGCGTCACTTTTGCGCTCCCCTTGGGATGCCTTTCGCAGCTGCAGTGTGCCTGGAGCCCAGGGCTTCCTGGTTTTAAAAGTCCTAGGCCTAAGCCTAACAGTAACCCTAGGAAGGTAAATCAGCCGGGTATTAGGGTTCTTCCTAAGGGAAAAGCCGTGAAAGCAGCCATGTTGTGGCACTTCTGCACTCCCTTTGGGATGCCTTTGGCAGATGAAGTAAGCCTGGAACTCAGGGCTTCCTGGTTAAAGAAATCCAAGCCCTAGGCTGAACCCTAACCCTAACCCTAGGCAGATAAATCAGCCTAGGTATAGGGATGGTGCCAAGGAAAAAGCTGTGAAAGCTGCCATGTTGTTGCACTTTTGTACTCCCCTTGGGATGCCTTGAACAGCTGCAGTGTGCCTGGAGCTAAGGGCTTCCTAGTTTCAAAAATCCTAGCCCTAGGCCTAAGCCTAACAGTAACCCTGGGAAGGTAAATCAGCCTGATGTTAGGTTTCTTGCCAAGGAAAAAGCCGTGAAAGCAGCCATGTTGTGGCACTTCTGCACTCCCTTTGGGATGCCTTTGGCAGATGAAGTAAGCCTGGAACTCAGGGCTTCCTGGTTAAAGAAATCCAAGCCCTAGGCTGAACCCTAACCCTAACCCTAGGCAGATAAATCAGCCCAGGTATAGGGATGGTGCCAAGGAAAAAGCTGTGAAAGCTGCCATGTTGTTGCACTTTTGTACTCCCCTTGGGATGCCTTGAACAGCTGCAGTGTGCCTGGAGCTAAGGGCTTCCTAGTTTCAAAAATCCTAGCCCTAGGCCTAAGCCTAACAGTAACCCTGGGAAGGTAAATCAGCCTGGTGTTAGGCTTCTTGCCAAGGAAAAAGCCGTGAAAGCAGCCATGTTGTGGCACTTTTGCACTCCCTTTTGGATGCCTTTCACAGCTCCAGTGTGCCTGGAACTCAGGGCTTCCTGCTTTTAAAAATCCTAGCCCTAGGCCGAACCCCAACCCTATGACGAGAAAGGCAAATCAGCCAGGAATTAGGCATGTCCCCAAGGAAAAAGCTGTGGAGGCAGGCATGTTGTGGTACTTTTGCGCTCTTCTTGGCTAGTCCTTCGCAGCTGCTGTGTTCTTGGAACTCAGGGCTTTCTGGTTAATAGAACCCTTACCCTAGGCGTAACTCAAACCTTAACCCTAGGAAGGAAAATCAGCCTATGGTTCGGGATGGTCTCATGGAAATATCAGTGGTGGCAGCCAAGTTGCGTCACTTTTGCGCTCCCCTTGGGATGCCTTTTGCAGCTGCAGTGTGCCTGGAGCCCAGGGCTTCCTGGTTTTAAAAGTCCTAGGCCTAAGCCTAACAGTAACCCTAGGAAGGTAAATCAGCCGGGTATTAGGGTTCTTCCTAAGGGAAAAGCCGTGAAAGCAGCCATGTTGTGGCACTTCTGCACTCCCTTTGGGATGCCTTTGGCAGATGAAGTAAGCCTGGAACTCAGGGCTTCCTGGTTAAAGAAATTCAAGCCCTAGGCTGAACCCTAACCCTAACCCTAGGCAGATAAATCAGCCTAGGTATAGGGATGGTGCCAAGGAAAAAGCTGTGAAAGCTGCCATGTTGTTGCACTTTTGTACTCCCCTTGGGATGCCTTGAACAGCTGCAGTGTGCCTGGAGCTAAGGGCTTCCTAGTTTTAAAAATCCTAGCCCTAGGCCTAAGCCTAACATTAACCCTGGAAAGGTAAATCAGCCTGGTGTTAGGCGTCTTGCCAACGAAAAAGCCGTGAAAGCAGCCATGTTGTGGCACTTTTGCACTCCCTTTTGGATGCCTTTCACAGCTCCAGTGTGCCTGGAACTCAGGGCTTCCTGATTTTAAAAATCCTAGCCCTAGGCCGAACCCCAACCCTATGACGAGAAAGGCAAATCAGCCAGGAATTAGGCATGTCCACAAGGAAAAAGCTGTGGAGGCAGGCATGTTGTGGTACTTTTGCGCTCTTCTTGGCTAGTCCTTCGCAGCTGCTGTGTTCTTGGAACTCAGGGCTTTCTGGTTAATAGAGCCCTTACCCTAGGCGTAACTCAAACCTTAACCCTAGGAAGGAAAATCAGCCTATGGTTCGGGATGGTCTCATGGAAATATCAGTGGTGGCAGCCAAGTTGCGTCACTTTTGCGCTCCCCTTGGGATGCCTTTCGCAGCTGCAGTGTGCCTGGAGCCCAGGGCTTCCTGGTTTTAAAAGTCCTAGGCCTAAGCCTAACAGTAACCCTAGGAAGGTAAATCAGCCGGGTATTAGGGTTCTTCCTAAGGGAAAAGCCGTGAAAGCAGCCATGTTGTGGCACTTCTGCACTCCCTTTGGGATGCCTTTGGCAGATGAAGTAAGCCTGGAACTCAGGGCTTCCTGGTTAAAGAAATCCAAGCCCTAGGCTGAACCCTAACCCTAACCCTAGGCAGATAAATCAGCCTAGGTATAGGGATGGTGCCAAGGAAAAAGCTGTGAAAGCTGCCATGTTGTTGCACTTTTGTACTCCCCTTGGGATGCCTTGAACAGCTGCAGTGTGCCTGGAGCTAAGGGCTTCCTAGTTTCAAAAATCCTAGCCCTAGGCCTAAGCCTAACAGTAACCCTGGGAAGGTAAATCAGCCTGATGTTAGGTTTCTTGCCAAGGAAAAAGCCGTGAAAGCAGCCATGTTGTGGCACTTCTGCACTCCCTTTGGGATGCCTTTGGCAGATGAAGTAAGCCTGGAACTCAGGGCTTCCTGGTTAAAGAAATCCAAGCCCTAGGCTGAACCCTAACCCTAACCCTAGGCAGATAAATCAGCCCAGGTATAGGGATGGTGCCAAGGAAAAAGCTGTGAAAGCTGCCATGTTGTTGCACTTTTGTACTCCCCTTGGGATGCCTTGAACAGCTGCAGTGTGCCTGGAGCTAAGGGCTTCCTAGTTTCAAAAATCCTAGCCCTAGGCCTAAGCCTAACAGTAACCCTGGGAAGGTAAATCAGCCTGGTGTTAGGCTTCTTGCCAAGGAAAAAGCCGTGAAAGCAGCCATGTTGTGGCACTTTTGCACTCCCTTTTGGATGCCTTTCACAGCTCCAGTGTGCCTGGAACTCAGGGCTTCCTGCTTTTAAAAATCCTAGCCCTAGGCCGAACCCCAACCCTATGACGAGAAAGGCAAATCAGCCAGGAATTAGGCATGTCCCCAAGGAAAAAGCTGTGGAGGCAGGCATGTTGTGGTACTTTTGCGCTCTTCTTGGCTAGTCCTTCGCAGCTGCTGTGTTCTTGGAACTCAGGGCTTTCTGGTTAATAGAACCCTTACCCTAGGCGTAACTCAAACCTTAACCCTAGGAAGGAAAATCAGCCTATGGTTCGGGATGGTCTCATGGAAATATCAGTGGTGGCAGCCAAGTTGCGTCACTTTTGCGCTCCCCTTGGGATGCCTTTTGCAGCTGCAGTGTGCCTGGAGCCCAGGGCTTCCTGGTTTTAAAAGTCCTAGGCCTAAGCCTAACAGTAACCCTAGGAAGGTAAATCAGCCGGGTATTAGGGTTCTTCCTAAGGGAAAAGCCGTGAAAGCAGCCATGTTGTGGCACTTCTGCACTCCCTTTGGGATGCCTTTGGCAGATGAAGTAAGCCTGGAACTCAGGGCTTCCTGGTTAAAGAAATCCAAGCCCTAGGCTGAACCCTAACCCTAACCCTAGGCAGATAAATCAGCCTAGGTATAGGGATGGTGCCAAGGAAAAAGCTGTGAAAGCTGCCATGTTGTTGCACTTTTGTACTCCCCTTGGGATGCCTTGAACAGCTGCAGTGTGCCTGGAGCCCAGGGCTTCCTAGTTTCAAAAATCCTAGCCCTAGGCCTAAGCCTAACAGTAACCCTGGGAAAGTAAATCAGCCTGGTGTTAGGTTTCTTGCCAAGGAAAAAGCCGTGAAAGCAGCCATGTTGTGGCACTTTTGCACTCCCTTTTGGATGCCTTTCACAGCTGCAGTGTGCCTGGAACTCAGGGATTCCTGATTTTAAAAATCCTAGCCCTAGGCCGAACCCCAACCCTAAGACGAGAAAGGCAAATCAGCCAGGAATTAGGCATGTCCCCAAGGAAAAAGCTGTGGAGGCAGGCATGTTGTGGTACTTTTGCGCTCTTCTTGGCTAGTCCTTCGCAGCTGCTGTGTTCTTGGAACTCAGGGCTTTCTGGTTAATAGAACCCTTACCCTAGGCGTAACTCAAACCTTAACCCTAGGAAGGAAAATCAACCTATGGTTCGGGATGGTCTCATGGAAATATCAGTGGTGGCAGCCAAGTTGCGTCACTTTTGCGCTCCCCTTGGGATGCCTTTTGCAGCTGCAGTGTGCCTGGAGCCCAGGGCTTCCTGGTTTTAAAAGTCCTAGGCCTAAGCCTAACAGTAACCCTAGGAAGGTAAATCAGCCGGGTATTAGGGTTCTTCCTAATGGAAAAGCCGTGAAAGCAGCCATGTTGTGGCACTTCTGCACTCCCTTTGGGATGCCTTTGCCAGATGAAGTAAGCCTGGAACTCAGGGCTTCCTGGTTAAAGAAATCCAAGCCCTAGGCTGAACCCTAACCCTAACCCTAGGCAGATAAATCAGCCTAGGTATAGGGATGGTGCCAAGGAAAAAGCTGTGAAAGCTGCCATGTTGTTGCACTTTTGTACTCCCCTTGGGATGCCTTGAACAGCTGCAGTGTGCCTGGAGCCCAGGGCTTCCTAGTTTCAAAAATCCTAGCCCTAGGCCTAAGCCTAACAGTAACCCTGGGAAAGTAAATCAGCCTGATGTTAGGTTTCTTGCCAAGGAAAAAGCCGTGAAAGCAGCCATGTTGTGGCACTTTTGCACTCCCTTTTGGATGCCTTTCACAGCTCCAGTGTGCCTGGAACTCAGGGCTTCCTGCTTTTAAAAATCCTAGCCCTAGGCCGAACCCCAACCCTAAGACGAGAAAGGCAAATCAGCCAGGAATTAGGCATGTCCCCAAGGAAAAAGCTGTGGAGACAGGCATGTTGTGGTACTTTTGCGCTCTTCTTGGCTAGTCCTTCGCAGCTGCTGTGTTCTTGGAACTCAGGGCTTTCTGGTTAATAGAAGCCTTACCCTAGGCGTAACTCAAACCTTAACCCTAGGAAGGAAAATCAACCTATGGTTCGGGATGGTCTCATGGAAATATCAGTGGTGGCAGCCAAGTTGCGTCACTTTTGCGCTCCCCTTGGGATGCCTTTCGCAGCTGCAGTGTGCCTGGAGCCCAGGGCTTCCTGGTTTTAAAAGTCCTAGGCCTAAGCCTAACAGTAACCCTAGGAAGGTAAATCAGCCAGGTATTAGGGTTCTTCCTAAGGGAAAAGCCGTGAAAGCAGCCATGTTGTGGCACTTCTGCACTCCCTTTGGGATGCCTTTGGCAGATGAAGTAAGCCTGGAACTCAGGGCTTCCTGGTTAAAGAAATCCAAGCCCTAGGCTGAACCCTAACCCTAACCCTAGGCAGATAAATCAGCCTAGGTATAGGGATGGTGCCAAGGAAAAAGCTGTGAAAGCTGCCATGTTGTTGCACTTTTGTACTCCCCTTGGGATGCCTTGAACAGCTGCAGTGTGCCTGGAGCCCAGGGCTTCCTAGTTTCAAAAATCCTAGCCCTAGGCCTAAGCCTAACAGTAACCCTGGGAAGGTAAATCAGCCTGATGTTAGGCTTCTTGCCAAGGAAAAAGCCGTGAAAGCAGCCATGTTGTGGCACTTCTGCACTCCCTTTGGGATGCCTTTGGCAGATGAAGTAAGCCTGGAACTCAGGGCTTCCTGGTTAAAGAAATCCAAGCCCTAGGCTGAACCCTAACCCTAACCCTAGGCAGATAAATCAGCCTAGGTATAGGGATGGTGCCAAGGAAAAAGCTGTGAAAGCTGCCATGTTGTTGCACTTTTGTACTCCCCTTGGGATGCCTTGAACAGCTGCAGTGTGCCTGGAGCTAAGGGCTTCCTAGTTTCAAAAATCCTAGCCCTAGGCCTAAGCCTAAGAGTAACCCTGGGAAAGTAAATCAGCCTGGTGTTAGGCTTCTTGCCAAGGAAAAAGCTGTGAAAGCTGCCATGTTGTTGCACTTTTGTACTCCCCTTGGGATGCCTTGAACAGCTGCAGTGTGCCTGGAGCTAAGGGCTTCCTAGTTTCAAAAATCCTAGCCCTAGGCCTAAGCCTAACAGTAACCCTGGGAAAGTAAATCAGCCTGGTGTTAGGCTTCTTGCCAAGGAAAAAGCCGTGAAAGCAGCCATGTTGTGGCACTTTTGCACTCCCTTTTGGATGCCTTTCACAGCTCCAGTGTGCCTGGAACTCAGGGCTTCCTGCTTTTAAAAATCCTAGCCCTAGGCCGAACCGCAACCCTATGACGAGAAAGGCAAATCAGCCAGGAATTAGGCATGTCCACAAGGAAAAAGCTGTGGAGGCAGGCATGTTGTGGTACTTTTGCGCTCTTCTTGGCTAGTCCTTCGCAGCTGCTGTGTTCTTGGAACTCAGGGCTTTCTGGTTAATAGAACCCTTACCCTAGGCGTAACTCAAACCTTAACCCTAGGAAGGAAAATCAACCTATGGTTCGGGATGCTCTCATGGAAATATCAGTGGTGGCAGCCAAGTTGCGTCACTTTTGCGCTCCCCTTGGGATGCCTTTCGCAGCTGCAGTGTGCCTGGAGCCCAGGGCTTCCTGGTTTTAAAAGTCCTAGGCCTAAGCCTAACAGTAACCCTAGGAAGGTAAATCAGCCGGGTATTAGGGTTCTTCCTAAGGGAAAAGCCGTGAAAGCAGCCATGTTGTGGCACTTCTGCACTCCCTTTGGGATGCCTTTGGCAGATGAAGTAAGCCTGGAACTCAGGGCTTCCTGGTTAAAAAAATCCAAGCCCTAGGCTGAACCCTAACCCTAACCCAAGGCAGATAAATCAGCCTAGGTATAGGGATGGTGCCAAGGAAAAAGCTGTGAAAGCTGCCATGTTGTTGCACTTTTGTACTCCCCTTGGGATGCCTTGAACAGCTGCAGTGTGCCTGGAGCTAAGGGCTTCCTAGTTTCAAAAATCCTAGCCCTAGGCCTAAGCCTAACAGTAACCCTGGGAAGGTAAATCAGCCTGATGTTAGGTTTCTTGCCAAGGAAAAAGCCGTGAAAGCAGCCATGTTGTGGCACTTCTGCACTCCCTTTGGGATGCCTTTGGCAGATGAAGTAAGCCTGGAACTCAGGGCTTCCTGGTTAAAAAAATCCAAGCCCTAGGCTGAACCCTAACCCTAACCCTAGGCAGATAAATCAGCCCAGGTATAGGGATGGTGCCAAGGAAAAAGCTGTGAAAGCTGCCATGTTGTTGCACTTTTGTACTCCCCTTGGGATGCCTTGAACAGCTGCAGTGTGCCTGGAGCTAAGGGCTTCCTAGTTTCAAAAATCCTAGCCCTAGGCCTAAGCCTAACAGTAACCCTGGGAAGGTAAATCAGCCTGGTGTTAGGCTTCTTGCCAAGGAAAAAGCCGTGAAAGCAGCCATGTTGTGGCACTTTTGCACTCCCTTTTGGATGCCTTTCACAGCTCCAGTGTGCCTGGAACTCAGGGCTTCCTGCTTTTAAAAATCCTAGCCCTAGGCCGAACCGCAACCCTATGACGAGAAAGGCAAATCAGCCAGGAATTAGGCATGTCCCCAAGGAAAAAGCTGTGGAGGCAGGCATGTTGTGGTACTTTTGCGCTCTTCTTGGCTAGTCCTTCGCAGCTGCTGTGTTCTTGGAACTCAGGGCTTTCTGGTTAATAGAACCCTTACCCTAGGCGTAACTCAAACCTTAACCCTAGGAAGGAAAATCAGCCTATGGTTCGGGATGGTCTCATGGAAATATCAGTGGTGGCAGCCAAGTTGCGTCACTTTTGCGCTCCCCTTGGGATGCCTTTTGCAGCTGCAGTGTGCCTGGAGCCCAGGGCTTCCTGGTTTTAAAAGTCCTAGGCCTAAGCCTAACAGTAACCCTAGGAAGGTAAATCAGCCGGGTATTAGGGTTCTTCCTAAGGGAAAAGCCGTGAAAGCAGCCATGTTGTGGCACTTCTGCACTCCCTTTGGGATGCCTTTGGCAGATGAAGTAAGCCTGGAACTCAGGGCTTCCTGGTTAAAGAAATCCAAGCCCTAGGCTGAACCCTAACCCTAACCCTAGGCAGATAAATCAGCCTAGGTATAGGGATGGTGCCAAGGAAAAAGCTGTGAAAGCTGCCATGTTGTTGCACTTTTGTACTCCCCTTGGGATGCCTTGAACAGCTGCAGTGTGCCTGGAGCCCAGGGCTTCCTAGTTTCAAAAATCCTAGCCCTAGGCCTAAGCCTAACAGTAACCCTGGGAAAGTAAATCAGCCTGATGTTAGGTTTCTTGCCAAGGAAAAAGCCGTGAAAGCAGCCATGTTGTGGCACTTTTGCACTCCCTTTTGGATGCCTTTCACAGCTCCAGTGTGCCTGGAACTCAGGGCTTCCTGCTTTTAAAAATCCTAGCCCTAGGCCGAACCCCAACCCTAAGACGAGAAAGGCAAATCAGCCAGGAATTAGGCATGTCCCCAAGGAAAAAGCTGTGGAGGCAGGCATGTTGTGGTACTTTTGCGCTCTTCTTGGCTAGTCCTTCGCAGCTGCTGTGTTCTTGGAACTCAGGGCTTTCTGGTTAATAGAACCCTTACCCTAGGCGTAACTCAAACCTTAACCCTAGGAAGGAAAATCAGCCTATGGTTCGGGATGCTCTCATGGAAATATCAGTGGTGGCAGCCAAGTTGCGTCACTTTTGCGCTCCCCTTGGGATGCCTTTTGCAGCTGCAGTGTGCCTGGAGCCCAGGGCTTCCTGGTTTTAAAAGTCCTAGGCCTAAGCCTAACAGTAACCCTAGGAAGGTAAATCAGCCGGGTATTAGGGTTCTTCCTAAGGGAAAAGCCGTGAAAGCAGCCATGTTGTGGCACTTCTGCACTCCCTTTGGGATGCCTTTGGCAGATGAAGTAAGCCTGGAACTCAGGGCTTCCTGGTTAAAGAAATCCAAGCCCTAGGCTGAACCCTAACCCTAACCCTAGGCAGATAAATCAGCCTAGGTATAGGGATGGTGCCAAGGAAAAAGCTGTGAAAGCTGCCATGTTGTTGCACTTTTGTACTCCCCTTGGGATGCCTTGAACAGCTGCAGTGTGCCTGGAGCCCAGGGCTTCCTAGTTTCAAAAATCCTAGCCCTAGGCCTAAGCCTAACAGTAACCCTGGGAAAGTAAATCAGCCTGATGTTAGGTTTCTTGCCAAGGAAAAAGCCGTGAAAGCAGCCATGTTGTGGCACTTTTGCACTCCCTTTTGGATGCCTTTCACAGCTCCAGTGTGCCTGGAACTCAGGGCTTCCTGCTTTTAAAAATCCTAGCCCTAGGCCGAACCCCAACCCTAAGACGAGAAAGGCAAATCAGCCAGGAATTAGGCATGTCCCCAAGGAAAAAGCTGTGGAGACAGGCATGTTGTGGTACTTTTGCGCTCTTCTTGGCTAGTCCTTCGCAGCTGCTGTGTTCTTGGAACTCAGGGCTTTCTGGTTAATAGAACCCTTACCCTAGGCGTAACTCAAACCTTAACCCTAGGAAGGAAAATCAACCTATGGTTCGGGATGGTCTCATGGAAATATCAGTGGTGGCAGCCAAGTTGCGTCACTTTTGCGCTCCCCTTGGGATGCCTTTCGCAGCTGCAGTGTGCCTGGAGCCCAGGGCTTCCTGGTTTTAAAAGTCCTAGGCCTAAGCCTAACAGTAACCCTAGGAAGGTAAATCAGCCAGGTATTAGGGTTCTTCCTAAGGGAAAAGCCGTGAAAGCAGCCATGTTGTGGCACTTCTGCACTCCCTTTGGGATGCCTTTGGCAGATGAAGTAAGCCTGGAACTCAGGGCTTCCTGGTTAAAAAAATTCAAGCCCTAGGCTGAACCCTAACCCTAACCCTAGGCAGATAAATCAGCCAAGGTATAGGGATGGTGCCAAGGAAAAAGCTGTGAAAGCTGCCATGTTGTTGCACTTTTGTACTCCCCTTGGGATGCCTTGAACAGCTGCAGTGTGCCTGGAGCCCAGGGCTTCCTAGTTTCAAAAATCCTAGCCCTAGGCCTAAGCCTAACAGTAACCCTGGGAAAGTAAATCAGCCTGATGTTAGGCTTCTTGCCAAGGAAAAAGCCGTGAAACAGCCATGTTGTGGCACTTCTGCACTCCCTTTGGGATGCCTTTGGCAGATGAAGTAAGCCTGGAACTCAGGGCTTCCTGGTTAAAGAAATCCAAGCCCTAGGCTGAACCCTAACCCTAACCCTAGGCAGATAAATCAGCCTAGGTATAGGGATGGTGCCAAGGAAAAAGCTGTGAAAGCTGCCATGTTGTTGCACTTTTGTACTCCCCTTGGGATGCCTTGAACAGCTGCAGTGTGCCTGGAGCTAAGGGCTTCCTAGTTTCAAAAATCCTAGCCCTAGGCCTAAGCCTAACAGTAACCCTGGGAAAGTAAATCAGCCTGGTGTTAGGCTTCTTGCCAAGGAAAAAGCTGTGAAAGCTGCCATGTTGTTGCACTTTTGTACTCCCCTTGGGATGCCTTGAACAGCTGCAGTGTGCCTGGAGCTAAGGGCTTCCTAGTTTCAAAAATCCTAGCCCTAGGCCTAAGCCTAACAGTAACCCTGGGAAAGTAAATCAGCCTGGTGTTAGGCTTCTTGCCAAGGAAAAAGCCGTGAAAGCAGCCATGTTGTGGCACTTTTGCACTCCCTTTTGGATGCCTTTCACAGCTCCAGTGTGCCTGGAACTCAGGGCTTCCTGCTTTTAAAAATCCTAGCCCTTGGCCGAACCGCAACCCTATGACGAGAAAGGCAAATCAGCCAGGAATTAGGCATGTCCCCAAGGAAAAAGCTGTGGAGGCAGGCATGTTGTGGTACTTTTGCGCTCTTCTTGGCTAGTCCTTCGCAGCTGCTGTGTTCTTGGAACTCAGGGCTTTCTGGTTAATAGAACCCTTACCCTAGGCGTAACTCAAACCTTAACCCTAGGAAGGAAAATCAACCTATGGTTCGGGATGGTCTCATGGAAATATCAGTGGTGGCAGCCAAGTTGCGTCACTTTTGCGCTCCCCTTGGGATGCCTTTTGCAGCTGCAGTGTGCCTGGAGCCCAGGGCTTCCTGGTTTTAAAAGTCCTAGGCCTAAGCCTAACAGTAACCCTAGGAAGGTAAATCAGCCGGGTATTAGGGTTCTTCCTAAGGGAAAAGCCGTGAAAGCAGCCATGTTGTGGCACTTCTGCACTCCCTTTGGGATGCCTTTGGCAGATGAAGTAAGCCTGGAACTCAGGGCTTCCTGGTTAAAAAAATTCAAGCCCTAGGCTGAACCCTAACCCTAACCCTAGGCAGATAAATCAGCCTAGGTATAGGGATGGTGCCAAGAAAAAAGCTGTGAAAGCTGCCATGTTGTTGCACTTTTGTACTCCCCTTGGGATGCCTTGAACAGCTGCAGTGTGCCTGGAGCTAAGGGCTTCCTAGTTTCAAAAATCCTAGCCCTAGGCCTAAGCCTAACAGTAACCCTGGGAAGGTAAATCAGCCTGCTGTTAGGCTTCTTGCCAAGGAAAAAGCCGTGAAAGCAGCCATGTTGTGGCACTTTTGCACTCCCTGTGGGATGCCTTTGGCAGATGAAGTAAGCCTGGAACTCAGGGCTTCCTGGTTAAAAAAATCCAAGCCCTAGGCTGAACCCTAACCCTAACCCTAGGCAGATAAATCAGCCTAGGTATAGGGATGGTGCCAAGGAAAAAGCTGTGAAAGCTGCCATGTTGTTGCACTTTTGTACTCCCCTTGGATGCCTTGAACAGCTGCAGTGTGCCTGGAGCTAAGGGCTTCCTAGTTTCAAAAATCCTAGCCCTAGGCCTAAGCCTAACAGTAACCCTAGGAAGGTAAATCAGCCGGGTATTAGGGTTCTTCCTAAGGGAAAAGCCGTGAAAGCAGCCATGTTGTGGCACTTCTGCACTCCCTTTGGGATGCCTTTGGCAGATGAAGTAAGCCTGGAACTCAGGGCTTCCTGGTTAGCGAAATCCAAGCCCTAGGCTGAACCCTAACCCTAACCCTAGGCAGATAAATCAGCCTAGGTATAGGGATGGTGCCAAGGAAAAAGCTGTGAAAGCTGCCATGTTGTTGCACTTTTGTACTCCCCTTGGGATGCCTTGAACAGCTGCAGTGTGCCTGGAGCTAAGGGCCTCCTAGTTTCAAAAATCCTAGCCCTAGGCCTAAGCCTAACAGTAACCCTGGGAAAGTAAATCAGCCTGATGTTAGGCTTCTTGCCAAGGAAAAAGCCGTGAAAGCAGCCATGTTGTGGCACTTTTGCACTCCCTTTTGGATGCCTTTCACAGCTCCAGTGTGCCTGGAACTCAGGGCTTCCTGCTTTTAAAAATCCTAGCCCTAGGCCGAACCCCAACCCTAAGACGAGAAAGGCAAATCAGCCAGGAATTAGGCATGTCCCCAAGGAAAAAGCTGTGGAGGCAGGCATGTTGTGGTACTTTTGCGCTCTTCTTGGCTAGTCCTTCGCAGCTGCTGTGTTCTTGGAACTCAGGGCTTTCTGGTTAATAGAACCCTTACCCTAGGCGTAACTCAAACCTTAACCCTAGGAAGGAAAATCAGCCTATGGTTCGGGATGGTCTCATGGAAATATCAGTGGTGGCAGCCAAGTTGCGTCACTTTTGCGCTCCCCTTGGGATGCCTTTTGCAGCTGCAGTGTGCCTGGAGCCCAGGGCTTCCTGGTTTTAAAAGTCCTAGGCCTAAGCCTAACAGTAACCCTAGGAAGGTAAATCAGCCGGGTATTAGGGTTCTTCCTAAGGGAAAAGCCGTGAAAGCAGCCATGTTGTGGCACTTCTGCACTCCCTTTGGGATGCCTTTGGCAGATGAAGTAAGCCTGGAACTCAGGGCTTCCTGGTTAAAGAAATCCAAGCCCTAGGCTGAACCCTAACCCTAACCCTAGGCAGATAAATCAGCCTAGGTATAGGGATGGTGCCAAGGAAAAAGCTGTGAAAGCTGCCATGTTGTTGCACTTTTGTACTCCCCTTGGGATGCCTTGAACAGCTGCAGTGTGCCTGGAGCTAAGGGCTTCCTAGTTTTAAAAATCCTAGCCCTAGGCCTAAGCCTAATAGTAACCCTAGGAAGGTAAGTCAGCCTGGTGTTAGGCGTCTTGCCAAGGAAAAAGCCGTGAAAGCAGCCATGTTGTGGCACTTTTGCACTCCCTTTTGGATGCCTTTCACAGCTCCAGTGTGCCTGGAACTCAAGGCTTCTAGATTTTAAAAATCCTAGCCCTCGGCCGAACCCCAACCCTAAGACGAGAAAGGCAAATCAGCCAGGAATTAGGCATGTCCCCAAGGAAAAAGCTGTGGAGGCAGGCATGTTGTGGTACTTTTGCGCTCTTCTTGGCTAGTCCTTCGCAGCTGCTGTGTTCTTGGAACTCAGGGCTTTCTGGTTAATAGAACCCTTACCCTAGGCGTAACTCAAACCTTAACCCTAGGAAGGAAAATCAACCTATGGTTCGGGATGCTCTCATGGAAATATCAGTGGTGGCAGCCAAGTTGCGTCACTTTTGCGCTCCCCTTGGGATGCCTTTTGCAGCTGCAGTGTGCCTGGAGCCCAGGGCTTCCTGGTTTTAAAAGTCCTAGGCCTAAGCCTAACAGTAACCCTAGGAAGGTAAATCAGCCGGGTATTAGGGTTCTTCCTAAGGGAAAAGCCGTGAAAGCAGCCATGTTGTGGCACTTCTGCACTCCCTTTGGGATGCCTTTGGCAGATGAAGTAAGCCTGGAACTCAGGGCTTCCTGGTTAAAGAAATCCAAGCCCTAGGCTGAAGCCTAACCCTAACCCTAGGCAGATAAATCAGCCTAGGTATAGGGATGGTGCCAAGGAAAAAGCTGTGAAAGCTGCCATGTTGTTGCACTTTTGTACTCCCCTTGGGATGCCTTGAACAGCTGCAGTGTGCCTGGAGCCCAGGGCTTCCTAGTTTCAAAAATCCTAGCCCTAGGCCTAAGCCTAACAGTAACCCTGGGAAAGTAAATCAGCCTGATGTTAGGTTTCTTGCCAAGGAAAAAGCCGTGAAAGCAGCCATGTTGTGGCACTTTTGCACTCCCTTTTGGATGCCTTTCACAGCTCCAGTGTGCCTGGAACTCAGGGCTTCCTGCTTTTAAAAATCCTAGCCCTAGGCCGAACCCCAACCCTAAGACGAGAAAGGCAAATCAGCCAGGAATTAGGCATGTCCCCAAGGAAAAAGCTGTGGAGGCAGGCATGTTGTGGTACTTTTGCGCTCTTCTTGGCTAGTCCTTCGCAGCTGCTGTGTTCTTGGAACTCAGGGCTTTCTGGTTAATAGAACCCTTACCCTAGGCGTAACTCAAACCTTAACCCTAGGAAGGAAAATCAGCCTATGGTTCGGGATGGTCTCATGGAAATATCAGTGGTGGCAGCCAAGTTGCGTCACTTTTGCGCTCCCCTTGGGATGCCTTTTGCAGCTGCAGTGTGCCTGGAGCCCAGGGCTTCCTGGTTTTAAAAGTCCTAGGCCTAAGCCTAACAGTAACCCTAGGAAGGTAAATCAGCCGGGTATTAGGGTTCTTCCTAAGGGAAAAGCCGTGAAAGCAGCCATGTTGTGGCACTTCTGCACTCCCTTTGGGATGCCTTTGGCAGATGAAGTAAGCCTGGAACTCAGGGCTTCCTGGTTAAAGAAATCCAAGCCCTAGGCTGAACCCTAACCCTAACCCTAGGCAGATAAATCAGCCTAGGTATAGGGATGGTGCCAAGGAAAAAGCTGTGAAAGCTGCCATGTTGTTGCACTTTTGTACTCCCCTTGGGATGCCTTGAACAGCTGCAGTGTGCCTGGAGCTAAGGGCTTCCTAGTTTTAAAAATCCTAGCCCTAGGCCTAAGCCTAATAGTAACCCTAGGAAGGTAAGTCAGCCTGGTGTTAGGCGTCTTGCCAAGGAAAAAGCCGTGAAAGCAGCCATGTTGTGGCACTTTTGCACTCCCTTTTGGATGCCTTTCACAGCTCCAGTGTGCCTGGAACTCAAGGCTTCTAGATTTTAAAAATCCTAGCCCTCGGCCGAACCCCAACCCTAAGACGAGAAAGGCAAATCAGCCAGGAATTAGGCATGTCCCCAAGGAAAAAGCTGTGGAGGCAGGCATGTTGTGGTACTTTTGCGCTCTTCTTGGCTAGTCCTTCGCAGCTGCTGTGTTCTTGGAACTCAGGGCTTTCTGGTTAATAGAACCCTTACCCTAGGCGTAACTCAAACCTTAACCCTAGGAAGGAAAATCAACCTATGGTTCGGGATGCTCTCATGGAAATATCAGTGGTGGCAGCCAAGTTGCGTCACTTTTGCGCTCCCCTTGGGATGCCTTTTGCAGCTGCAGTGTGCCTGGAGCCCAGGGCTTCCTGGTTTTAAAAGTCCTAGGCCTAAGCCTAACAGTAACCCTAGGAAGGTAAATCAGCCGGGTATTAGGGTTCTTCCTAAGGGAAAAGCCGTGAAAGCAGCCATGTTGTGGCACTTCTGCACTCCCTTTGGGATGCCTTTGGCAGATGAAGTAAGCCTGGAACTCAGGGCTTCCTGGTTAAAGAAATCCAAGCCCTAGGCTGAACCCTAACCCTAACCCTAGGCAGATAAATCAGCCTAGGTATAGGGATGGTGCCAAGGAAAAAGCTGTGAAAGCTGCCATGTTGTTGCACTTTTGTACTCCCCTTGGGATGCCTTGAACAGCTGCAGTGTGCCTGGAGCCCAGGGCTTCCTAGTTTCAAAAATCCTAGCCCTAGGCCTAAGCCTAACAGTAACCCTGGGAAAGTAAATCAGCCTGATGTTAGGTTTCTTGCCAAGGAAAAAGCCGTGAAAGCAGCCATGTTGTGGCACTTTTGCACTCCCTTTTGGATGCCTTTCACAGCTCCAGTGTGCCTGGAACTCAGGGCTTCCTGCTTTTAAAAATCCTAGCCCTAGGCCGAACCCCAACCCTAAGACGAGAAAGGCAAATCAGCCAGGAATTAGGCATGTCCCCAAGGAAAAAGCTGTGGAGGCAGGCATGTTGTGGTACTTTTGCGCTCTTCTTGGCTAGTCCTTCGCAGCTGCTGTGTTCTTGGAACTCAGGGCTTTCTGGTTAATAGAACCCTTACCCTAGGCGTAACTCAAACCTTAACCCTAGGAAGGAAAATCAGCCTATGGTTCGGGATGGTCTCATGGAAATATCAGTGGTGGCAGCCAAGTTGCGTCACTTTTGCGCTCCCCTTGGGATGCCTTTTGCAGCTGCAGTGTGCCTGGAGCCCAGGGCTTCCTGGTTTTAAAAGTCCTAGGCCTAAGCCTAACAGTAACCCTAGGAAGGTAAATCAGCCGGGTATTAGGGTTCTTCCTAAGGGAAAAGCCGTGAAAGCAGCCATGTTGTGGCACTTCTGCACTCCCTTTGGGATGCCTTTGGCAGATGAAGTAAGCCTGGAACTCAGGGCTTCCTGGTTAAAGAAATCCAAGCCCTAGGCTGAACCCTAACCCTAACCCTAGGCAGATAAATCAGCCTAGGTATAGGGATGGTGCCAAGGAAAAAGCTGTGAAAGCTGCCATGTTGTTGCACTTTTGTACTCCCCTTGGGATGCCTTGAACAGCTGCAGTGTGCCTGGAGCCCAGGGCTTCCTAGTTTCAAAAATCCTAGCCCTAGGCCTAAGCCTAACAGTAACCCTGGGAAAGTAAATCAGCCTGATGTTAGGTTTCTTGCCAAGGAAAAAGCCATGAAAGCAGCCATGTTGTGGCACTTTTGCACTCCCTTTTGGATGCCTTTCACAGCTCCAGTGTGCCTGGAACTCAGGGCTTCCTGATTTTAAAAATCCTAGCCCTAGGCCGAACCCCAACCCTAAGACGAGAAAGGCAAATCAGCCAGGAATTAGGCATGTCCCCAAGGAAAAAGCTGTGGAGACAGGCATGTTGTGGTACTTTTGCGCTCTTCTTGGCTAGTCCTTCGCAGCTGCTGTGTTCTTGGAACTCAGGGCTTTCTGGTTAATAGAACCCTTACCCTAGGCGTAACTCAAACCTTAACCCTAGGAAGGAAAATCAACCTATGGTTCGGGATGGTCTCATGGAAATATCAGTGGTGGCAGCCAAGTTGCGTCACTTTTGCGCTCCCCTTGGGATGCCTTTCGCAGCTGCAGTGTGCCTGGAGCCCAGGGCTTCCTGGTTTTAAAAGTCCTAGGCCTAAGCCTAACAGTAACCCTAGGAAGGTAAATCAGCCAGGTATTAGGGTTCTTCCTAAGGGAAAAGCCGTGAAAGCAGCCATGTTGTGGCACTTCTGCACTCCCTTTGGGATGCCTTTGCCAGATGAAGTAAGCCTGGAACTCAGGGCTTCCTGGTTAAAAAAATTCAAGCCCTAGGCTGAACCCTAACCCTAACCCTAGGCAGATAAATCAGCCAAGGTATAGGGATGGTGCCAAGGAAAAAGCTGTGAAAGCTGCCATGTTGTTGCACTTTTGTACTCCCCTTGGGATGCCTTGAACAGCTGCAGTGTGCCTGGAGCCCAGGGCTTCCTAGTTTCAAAAATCCTAGCCCTAGGCCTAAGCCTAACAGTAACCCTGGGAAAGTAAATCAGCCTGATGTTAGGCTTCTTGCCAAGGAAAAAGCCGTGAAACAGCCATGTTGTGGCACTTCTGCACTCCCTTTGGGATGCCTTTGGCAGATGAAGTAAGCCTGGAACTCAGGGCTTCCTGGTTAAAGAAATCCAAGCCCTAGGCTGAACCCTAACCCTAACCCTAGGCAGATAAATCAGCCTAGGTATAGGGATGGTGCCAAGGAAAAAGCTGTGAAAGCTGCCATGTTGTTGCACTTTTGTACTCCCCTTGGGATGCCTTGAACAGCTGCAGTGTGCCTGGAGCTAAGGGCTTCCTAGTTTCAAAAATCCTAGCCCTAGGCCTAAGCCTAACAGTAACCCTGGGAAAGTAAATCAGCCTGGTGTTAGGCTTCTTGCCAAGGAAAAAGCTGTGAAAGCTGCCATGTTGTTGCACTTTTGTACTCCCCTTGGGATGCCTTGAACAGCTGCAGTGTGCCTGGAGCTAAGGGCTTCCTAGTTTCAAAAATCCTAGCCCTAGGCCTAAGCCTAACAGTAACCCTGGGAAAGTAAATCAGCCTGGTGTTAGGCTTCTTGCCAAGGAAAAAGCCGTGAAAGCAGCCATGTTGTGGCACTTTTGCACTCCCTTTTGGATGCCTTTCACAGCTCCAGTGTGCCTGGAACTCAGGGCTTCCTGCTTTTAAAAATCCTAGCCCTAGGCCGAACCGCAACCCTATGACGAGAAAGGCAAATCAGCCAGGAATTAGGCATGTCCCCAAGGAAAAAGCTGTGGAGGCAGGCATGTTGTGGTACTTTTGCGCTCTTCTTGGCTAGTCCTTCGCAGCTGCTGTGTTCTTGGAACTCAGGGCTTTCTGGTTAATAGAACCCTTACCCTAGGCGTAACTCAAACCTTAACCCTAGGAAGGAAAATCAACCTATGGTTCGGGATGGTCTCATGGAAATATCAGTGGTGGCAGCCAAGTTGCGTCACTTTTGCGCTCCCCTTGGGATGCCTTTCGCAGCTGCAGTGTGCCTGGAGCCCAGGGCTTCCTGGTTTTAAAAGTCCTAGGCCTAAGCCTAACAGTAACCCTAGGAAGGTAAATCAGCCGGGTATTAGGGTTCTTCCTAAGGGAAAAGCCGGGAAAGCAGCCATGTTGTGGCACTTCTGCACTCCCTTTGGGATGCCTTTGGCAGATGAAGTAAGCCTGGAACTCAGGGCTTCCTGGTTAAAAAAATTCAAGCCCTAGGCTGAACCCTAACCCTAACCCTAGGCAGATAAATCAGCCTAGGTATAGGGATGGTGCCAAGAAAAAAGCTGTGAAAGCTGCCATGTTGTTGCACTTTTGTACTCCCCTTGGGATGCCTTGAACAGCTGCAGTGTGCCTGGAGCTAAGGGCTTCCTAGTTTCAAAAATCCTAGCCCTAGGCCTAAGCCTACAGTAACCCTGGGAAGGTAAATCAGCCTGCTGTTAGGCTTCTTGCCAAGGAAAAAGCCGTGAAAGCAGCCATGTTGTGGCACTTTTGCACTCCCTGTGGGATGCCTTTGGCAGATGAAGTAAGCCTGGAACTCAGGGCTTCCTGGTTAAAAAAATCCAAGCCCTAGGCTGAACCCTAACCCTAACCCTAGGCAGATAAATCAGCCTAGGTATAGGGATGGTGCCAAGGAAAAAGCTGTGAAAGCTGCCATGTTGTTGCACTTTTGTACTCCCCTTGGATGCCTTGAACAGCTGCAGTGTGCCTGGAGCTAAGGGCTTCCTAGTTTCAAAAATCCTAGCCCTAGGCCTAAGCCTAACAGTAACCCTAGGAAGGTAAATCAGCCGGGTATTAGGGTTCTTCCTAAGGGAAAAGCCGTGAAAGCAGCCATGTTGTGGCACTTCTGCACTCCCTTTGGGATGCCTTTGGCAGATGAAGTAAGCCTGGAACTCAGGGCTTCCTGGTTAGCGAAATCCAAGCCCTAGGCTGAACCCTAACCCTAACCCTAGGCAGATAAATCAGCCTAGGTATAGGGATGGTGCCAAGGAAAAAGCTGTGAAAGCTGCCATGTTGTTGCACTTTTGTACTCCCCTTGGGATGCCTTGAACAGCTGCAGTGTGCCTGGAGCTAAGGGCCTCCTAGTTTCAAAAATCCTAGCCCTAGGCCTAAGCCTAACAGTAACCCTGGGAAAGTAAATCAGCCTGATGTTAGGCTTCTTGCCAAGGAAAAAGCCGTGAAAGCAGCCATGTTGTGGCACTTTTGCACTCCCTTTTGGATGCCTTTCACAGCTCCAGTGTGCCTGGAACTCAGGGCTTCCTGCTTTTAAAAATCCTAGCCCTAGGCCGAACCCCAACCCTAAGACGAGAAAGGCAAATCAGCCAGGAATTAGGCATGTCCCCAAGGAAAAAGCTGTGGAGGCAGGCATGTTGTGGTACTTTTGCGCTCTTCTTGGCTAGTCCTTCGCAGCTGCTGTGTTCTTGGAACTCAGGGCTTTCTGGTTAATAGAACCCTTACCCTAGGCGTAACTCAAACCTTAACCCTAGGAAGGAAAATCAGCCTATGGTTCGGGATGGTCTCATGGAAATATCAGTGGTGGCAGCCAAGTTGCGTCACTTTTGCGCTCCCCTTGGGATGCCTTTTGCAGCTGCAGTGTGCCTGGAGCCCAGGGCTTCCTGGTTTTAAAAGTCCTAGGCCTAAGCCTAACAGTAACCCTAGGAAGGTAAATCAGCCGGGTATTAGGGTTCTTCCTAAGGGAAAAGCCGTGAAAGCAGCCATGTTGTGGCACTTCTGCACTCCCTTTGGGATGCCTTTGGCAGATGAAGTAAGCCTGGAACTCAGGGCTTCCTGGTTAAAGAAATCCAAGCCCTAGGCTGAACCCTAACCCTAACCCTAGGCAGATAAATCAGCCTAGGTATAGGGATGGTGCCAAGGAAAAAGCTGTGAAAGCTGCCATGTTGTTGCACTTTTGTACTCCCCTTGGGATGCCTTGAACAGCTGCAGTGTGCCTGGAGCTAAGGGCTTCCTAGTTTTAAAAATCCTAGCCCTAGGCCTAAGCCTAATAGTAACCCTAGGAAGGTAAGTCAGCCTGGTGTTAGGCGTCTTGCCAAGGAAAAAGCCGTGAAAGCAGCCATGTTGTGGCACTTTTGCACTCCCTTTTGGATGCCTTTCACAGCTCCAGTGTGCCTGGAACTCAAGGCTTCCTGATTTTAAAAATCCTAGCCCTCGGCCGAACCCCAACCCTAAGACGAGAAAGGCAAATCAGCCAGGAATTAGGCATGTCCCCAAGGAAAAAGCTGTGGAGGCAGGCATGTTGTGGTACTTTTGCGCTCTTCTTGGCTAGTCCTTCGCAGCTGCTGTGTTCTTGGAACTCAGGGCTTTCTGGTTAATAGAACCCTTACCCTAGGCGTAACTCAAACCTTAACCCTAGGAAGGAAAATCAACCTATGGTTCGGGATGCTCTCATGGAAATATCAGTGGTGGCAGCCAAGTTGCGTCACTTTTGCGCTCCCCTTGGGATGCCTTTTGCAGCTGCAGTGTGCCTGGAGCCCAGGGCTTCCTGGTTTTAAAAGTCCTAGGCCTAAGCCTAACAGTAACCCTAGGAAGGTAAATCAGCCGGGTATTAGGGTTCTTCCTAAGGGAAAAGCCGTGAAAGCAGCCATGTTGTGGCACTTCTGCACTCCCTTTGGGATGCCTTTGGCAGATGAAGTAAGCCTGGAACTCAGGGCTTCCTGGTTAAAGAAATCCAAGCCCTAGGCTGAACCCTAACCCTAACCCTAGGCAGATAAATCAGCCTAGGTATAGGGATGGTGCCAAGGAAAAAGCTGTGAAAGCTGCCATGTTGTTGCACTTTTGTACTCCCCTTGGGATGCCTTGAACAGCTGCAGTGTGCCTGGAGCTAAGGGCTTCCTCGTTTTGAAAATCCTAGCCCTAGGCCTAAGCCTAATAGTAACCCTGCGAAGGTAAGTCAGCCTGGTGTTAGGCGTCTTGCCAAGGAAAAAGCCGTGAAACAGCCATGTTGTGGCACTTTTGCACTCCCTTTTGGATGCCTTTCACAGCTCCAGTGTGCCTGGAACTCAGGGCTTCCTGCTTTTAAAAATCCTAGCCCTAGGCCGAACCCCAACCCTATGACGAGAAAGGCAAATCAGCCAGGAATTAGGCATGTCCCCAAGGAAAAAGCTGTGGAGGCAGGCATGTTGTGGTACTTTTGCGCTCTTCTTGGCTAGTCCTTCGCAGCTGCTGTGTTCTTGGAACTCAGGGCTTTCTGGTTAATAGAACCCTTACCCTAGGCGTAACTCAAACCTTAACCCTAGGAAGGAAAATCAACCTATGGTTCGGGATGGTCTCATGGAAATATCAGTGGTGGCAGCCAAGTTGCGTCACTTTTGCGCTCCCCTTGGGATGCCTTTCGCAGCTGCAGTGTGCCTGGAGCCCAGGGCTTCCTGGTTTTAAAAGTCCTAGGCCTAAGCCTAACAGTAACCCTAGGAAGGTAAATCAGCCGGGTATTAGGGTTCTTCCTAAGGGAAAAGCCGTGAAAGCAGCCATGTTGTGGCACTTCTGCACTCCCTTTGGGATGCCTTTGGCAGATGAAGTAAGCCTGGAACTCAGGGCTTCCTGGTTAAAGAAATTCAAGCCCTAGGCTGAACCCTAACCCTAACCCTAGGCAGATAAATCAGCCTAGGTATAGGGATGGTGCCAAGGAAAAAGCTGTGAAAGCTGCCATGTTGTTGCACTTTTGTACTCCCCTTGGGATGCCTTGAACAGCTGCAGTGTGCCTGGAGCTAAGGGCTTCCTAGTTTCAAAAATCCTAGCCCTAGGCCTAAGCCTAACAGTAACCCTGGGAAAGTAAATCAGCCTGATGTTAGGCTTCTTGCCAAGGAAAAAGCCGTGAAAGCAGCCATGTTGTGGCACTTCTGCACTCCCTTTGGGATGCCTTTGGCTGATGAAGTAAGCCTGGAACCCCGGGCTTCCTGGTTAAAGAAATTCAAGCCCTAGGCTGAACCCTAACCCTAACCCTAGGCAGATAAATCAGCCTAGGTATAGGGATGGTGCCAAGGAAAAAGCTGTGAAAGCTGCCATGTTGTTGCACTTTTGTACTCCCCTTGGGATGCCTTGAACAGCTGCAGTGTGCCTGGAGCTAAGGGCTTCCTAGTTTCAAAAATCCTAGCCCTAGGCCTAAGCCTAACAGTAACCCTGGGAAAGTAAATCAGCCTGATGTTAGGTTTCTTGCCAAGGAAAAAGCCGTGAAAGCAGCCATGTTGTGGCACTTTTGCACTCCCTTTTGGATGCCTTTCACAGCTCCAGTGTGCCTGGAACTCAGGGCTTCCTGCTTTTAAAAATCCTAGCCCTAGGCCGAACCGCAACCCTAAGACGAGAAAGGCAAATCAGCCAGGAATTAGGCATGTCCCCAAGGAAAAAGCTGTGGAGGCAGGCATGTTGTGGTACTTTTGCGCTCTTCTTGGCTAGTCCTTCGCAGCTGCTGTGTTCTTGGAACTCAGGGCTTTCTGGTTAATAGAACCCTTACCCTAGGCGTAACTCAAACCTTAACCCTAGGAAGGAAAATCAACCTATGGTTCGGGATGGTCTCATGGAAATATCAGTGGTGGCAGCCAAGTTGCGTCACTTTTGCGCTCCCCTTGGGATGCCTTTCGCAGCTGCAGTGTGCCTGGAGCCCAGGGCTTCCTGGTTTTAAAAGTCCTAGGCCTAAGCCTAACAGTAACCCTAGGAAGGTAAATCAGCCGGGTATTAGGGCTCTTCCTAAGGGAAAAGCCGTGAAAGCAGCCATGTTGTGGCACTTCTGCACTCCCTTTGGGATGCCTTTGGCAGATGAAGTAAGCCTGGAACTCAGGGCTTCCTGGTTAAAAAAATTCAAGCCCTAGGCTGAACCCTAACCCTAACCCTAGGCAGATAAATCAGCCTAGGTATAGGGATGGTGCCAAGAAAAAAGCTGTGAAAGCTGCCATGTTGTTGCACTTTTGTACTCCCCTTGGGATGCCTTGAACAGCTGCAGTGTGCCTGGAGCTAACGGCTTCCTAGTTTCAAAAATCCTAGCCCTAGGCCTAAGCCTAACAGTAACCCTGGGAAAGTAAATCAGCCTGATGTTAGGCTTCTTGCCAAGGAAAAAGCCGTGAAAGCAGCCATGTTGTGGCACTTTTGCACTCCCTTTGGGATGCCTTTGTCAGATGAAGTAAGCCTGGAACTCAGGGCTTCCTGGTTAAAGAAAACCAAGCCCTAGGCTGAACCCTAACCCTAACCCTAGGCAGATAAATCAGCCTAGGTATAGGGATGGTGCCAAGGAAAAAGCTGTGAAAGCTGCCATGTTGTTGCACTTTTGTACTCCCCTTGGATGCCTTGAACAGCTGCAGTGTGCCTGGAGCTAAGGGCTTCCTAGTTTCAAAAATCCTAGCCCTAGGCCTAAGCCTAACAGTAACCCTGGGAAAGTAAATCAGCCTGATGTTAGGCTTCTTGCCAAGGAAAAAGCCGTGAAAGCAGCCATGTTGTGGCACTTCTGCACTCCCTTTGGGATGCCTTTGGCAGATGAAGTAAGCCTGGAACTCAGGGCTTCCTGGTTAAAGAAATCCAAGCCCTAGCCCGAACCCTAACCCTAACCCTAGGCAGATAAATCAGCCTAGGTATAGGGATGGTGCCAAGGAAAATGCTGTGAAAGCTGCCATGTTGTTGCACTTTTGTACTCCCCTTGGGATGCCTTGAACAGCTGCAGTGTGCCTGGAGCTAAGGGCTTCCTTGTTTTAAAAATCCTAGCCCTAGGCCTAAGCCTAACAGTAACCCTGGGAAAGTAAATCAGCCTGATGTTAGGCTTCTTGCCAAGGAAAAAGCCGTGAAACAGCCATGTTGTGGCACTTTTGCACTCCCTTTTGGATGCCTTTCACAGCTCCAGTGTGCCTGGAACTCAGGGCTTCCTGATTTTAAAAATCCTAGCCCTAGGCCGAACCCCAACCCTAAGACGAGAAAGGCAAATCAGCCAGGAATTAGGCATGTCCCCAAGGAAAAAGCTGTGGAGGCAGGCATGTTGTGCTACTTTTGCGCTCTTCTTGGCTAGTCCTTCGCAGCTGCTGTGTTCTTGGAACTTAGGGCTTTCTGGTTAATAGAGCCCTTACCCTAGGCGTAACTCAAACCTTAACCCTAGGAAGGGAAATCAGCCTATGGTTCGGGATGCTCTCATGGAAATATCAGTGGTGGCAGCCAAGTTGCGTCACTTTTGCGCTCCCCTTGGGATGCCTTTTGCAGCTGCAGTGTGCCTGGAGCCCAGGGCTTCCTGGTTTTAAAAGTCCTAGGCCTAAGCCTAACAGTAACCCTAGGAAGGTAAATCAGCCGGGTATTAGGGTTCTTCCTAAGGGAAAAGCCGTGAAAGCAGCCATGTTGTGGCACTTCTGCACTCCCTTTGGGATGCCTTTGGCAGATGAAGTAAGCCTGGAACTCAGGGCTTCCTGGTTAAAGAAATTCAAGCCCTAGGCTGAACCCTAACCCTAACCCTAGGCAGATAAATCAGCCTAGGTATAGGGATGGTGCCAAGGAAAAAGCTGTGAAAGCTGCCATGTTGTTGCACTTTTGTACTCCCCTTGGGATGCCTTGAACAGCTGCAGTGTGCCTGGAGCTAAGGGCTTCCTAGTTTTAAAGATCCTAGCCCTAGGCCTAAGCCTAACAGTAACCCTGGGAAGGGAAATCAGCCTGGTGTTAGGCGTCTTGCCAAGGAAAAAGCCGTGAAAGCAGCCATGTTGTGGCACTTTTGCACTCCCTTTTGGATGCCTTTCACAGCTCCAGTGTGCCTGGAACTCAGGGCTTCCTGCTTTTAAAAATCCTAGCCCTAGGCCGAACCGCAACCCTAAGACGAGAAAGGCAAATCAGCCAGGAATTAGGCATGTCCCCAAGGAAAAAGCTGTGGAGGCAGGCATGTTGTGGTACTTTTGCGCTCTTCTTGGCTAGTCCTTCGCAGCTGCTGTGTTCTTGGAACTCAGGGCTTTCTGGTTAATAGAACCCTTACCCTAGGCGTAACTCAAACCTTAACCCTAGGAAGGAAAATCAACCTATGGTTCGGGATGGTCTCATGGAAATATCAGTGGTGGCAGCCAAGTTGCGTCACTTTTGCGCTCCCCTTGGGATGCCTTTCGCAGCTGCAGTGTGCCTGGAGCCCAGGGCTTCCTGGTTTTAAAAGTCCTAGGCCTAAGCCTAACAGTAACCCTAGGAAGGTAAATCAGCCAGGTATTAGGGTTCTTCCTAAGGGAAAAGCCGTGAAAGCAGCCATGTTGTGGCACTTCTGCACTCCCTTTGGGATGCCTTTGGCAGATGAAGTAAGCCTGGAACTCAGGGCTTCCTGGTTAAAAAAATTCAAGCCCTAGGCTGAACCCTAACCCTAACCCTAGGCAGATAAATCAGCCTAGGTATAGGGATGGTGCCAAGGAAAAAGCTGTGAAAGCTGCCATGTTGTTGCACTTTTGTACTCCCCTTGGGATGCCTTGAACAGCTGCAGTGTGCCTGGAGCCCAGGGCTTCCTAGTTTCAAAAATCCTAGCCCTAGGCCTAAGCCTAACAGTAACCCTGGGAAGGTAAATCAGCCTGATGTTAGGTTTCTTGCCAAGGAAAAAGCCGTGAAAGCAGCCATGTTGTGGCACTTCTGCACTCCCTTTGGGATGCCTTTGGCAGATGAAGTAAGCCTGGAACTCAGGGCTTCCTGGTTAAAGAAATCCAAGCCCTAGGCTGAACCCTAACCCTAACCCTAGGCAGATAAATCAGCCTAGGTATAGGGATGGTGCCAAGGAAAAAGCTGTGAAAGCTGCCATGTTGTTGCACTTTTGTACTCCCCTTGGGATGCCTTGAACAGCTGCAGTGTGCCTGGAGCTAAGGGCTTCCTAGTTTCAAAAATCCTAGCCCTAGGCCTAAGCCTAACAGTAACCCTGGGAAAGTAAATCAGCCTGGTGTTAGGCTTCTTGCCAAGGAAAAAGCTGTGAAAGCTGCCATGTTGTTGCACTTTTGTACTCCCCTTGGGATGCCTTGAACAGCTGCAGTGTGCCTGGAGCTAAGGGCTTCCTAGTTTCAAAAATCCTAGCCCTAGGCCTAAGCCTAACAGTAACCCTGGGAAAGTAAATCAGCCTGGTGTTAGGCTTCTTGCCAAGGAAAAAGCCGTGAAAGCAGCCATGTTGTGGCACTTTTGCACTCCCTTTTGGATGCCTTTCACAGCTCCAGTGTGCCTGGAACTCAGGGCTTCCTGCTTTTAAAAATCCTAGCCCTAGGCCGAACCGCAACCCTATGACGAGAAAGGCAAATCAGCCAGGAATTAGGCATGTCCCCAAGGAAAAAGCTGTGGAGGCAGGCATGTTGTGGTACTTTTGCGCTCTTCTTGGCTAGTCCTTCGCAGCTGCTGTGTTCTTGGAACTCAGGGCTTTCTGGTTAATAGAACCCTTACCCTAGGCGTAACTCAAACCTTAACCCTAGGAAGGAAAATCAACCTATGGTTCGGGATGGTCTCATGGAAATATCAGTGGTGGCAGCCAAGTTGCGTCACTTTTGCGCTCCCCTTGGGATGCCTTTCGCAGCTGCAGTGTGCCTGGAGCCCAGGGCTTCCTGGTTTTAAAAGTCCTAGGCCTAAGCCTAACAGTAACCCTAGGAAGGTAAATCAGCCGGGTATTAGGGTTCTTCCTAAGGGAAAAGCCGTGAAAGCAGCCATGTTGTGGCACTTCTGCACTCCCTTTGGGATGCCTTTGGCAGATGAAGTAAGCCTGGAACTCAGGGCTTCCTGGTTAAAAAAATTCAAGCCCTAGGCTGAACCCTAACCCTAACCCCAGGCAGATAAATCAGCCTAGGTATAGGGATGGTGCCAAGAAAAAAGCTGTGAAAGCTGCCATGTTGTTGCACTTTTGTACTCCCCTTGGGATGCCTTGAACAGCTGCAGTGTGCCTGGAGCTAAGGGCTTCCTAGTTTCAAAAATCCTAGCCATAGGCCTAAGCCTAACAGTAACCCTGGGAAGGTAAATCAGCCTGATTTTAGGCTTCTTGCCAAGGAAAAAGCCGTGAAAGCAGCCATGTTGTGGCACTTTTGCACTCCCTTTGGGATGCCTTTGGCAGATGAAGTAAGCCTGGAACTCAGGGCTTCCTGGTTAAAGAAATCCAAGCCCTAGGCTGAACCCTAACCCTAACCCTAGGCAGATAAATCAGCCTAGGTATAGGGATGGTGCCAAGGAAAAAGCTGTGAAAGCTGCCATGTTGTTGCACTTTTGTACTCCCCTTGGATGCCTTGAACAGCTGCAGTGTGCCTGGAGCTAAGGGCTTCCTAGTTTCAAAAATCCTAGCCCTAGGCCTAAGCCTAACAGTAACCCTGGGAAAGTAAATCAGCCTGATGTTAGGCTTCTTGCCAAGGAAAAAGCCGTGAAAGCAGCCATGTTGTGGCACTTCTGCACTCCCTTTGGGATGCCTTTGGCAGATGAAGTAAGCCTGGAACTCAGGGCTTCCTGGTTAAAGAAATCCAAGCCCTAGGCTGAACCCTAACCCTAACCCTAGGCAGATAAATCAGCCTAGGTATAGGGATGGTGCCAAGGAAAAAGCTGTGAAAGCTGCCATGTTGTTGCACTTTTGTACTCCCCTTGGGATGCCTTGAACAGCTGCAGTGTGCCTGGAGCCCAGGGCTTCCTAGTTTCAAAAATCCTAGCCCTAGGCCTAAGCCTAACAGTAACCCTGGGAAAGTAAATCAGCCTGATGTTAGGCTTCTTGCCAAGGAAAAAGCCGTGAAAGCAGCCATGTTGTGGCACTTTTGCACTCCCTTTTGGATGCCTTTCACAGCTCCAGTGTGCCTGGAACTCAGGGCTTCCTGATTTTAAAAATCCTAGCCCTAGGCCGAACCCCAACCCTAAGACGAGAAAGGCAAATCAGCCAGGAATTAGGCATGTCCCCAAGGAAAAAGCTGTGGAGACAGGCATGTTGTGGTACTTTTGCGCTCTTCTTGGCTAGTCCTTCGCAGCTGCTGTGTTCTTGGAACTCAGGGCTTTCTGGTTAATAGAACCCTTACCCTAGGCGTAACTCAAACCTTAACCCTAGGAAGGAAAATCAACCTATGGTTCGGGATGGTCTCATGGAAATATCAGTGGTGGCAGCCAAGTTGCGTCACTTTTGCGCTCCCCTTGGGATGCCTTTTGCAGCTGCAGTGTGCCTGGAGCCCAGGGCTTCCTGGTTTTAAAAGTCCTAGGCCTAAGCCTAACAGTAACCCTAGGAAGGTAAATCAGCCAGGTATTAGGGTTCTTCCTAAGGGAAAAGCCGTGAAAGCAGCCATGTTGTGGCACTTCTGCACTCCCTTTGGGATGCCTTTGGCAGATGAAGTAAGCCTGGAACTCAGGGCTTCCTGGTTAAAAAAATTCAAGCCTAGGCTGAACCCTAACCCTAACCCTAGGCAGATAAATCAGCCAAGGTATAGGGATGGTGCCAAGGAAAAAGCTGTGAAAGCTGCCATGTTGTTGCACTTTTGTACTCCCCTTGGGATGCCTTGAACAGCTGCAGTGTGCCTGGAGCCCAGGGCTTCCTAGTTTCAAAAATCCTAGCCCTAGGCCTAAGCCTAACAGTAACCCTGGGAAAGTAAATCAGCCTGATGTTAGGCTTCTTGCCAAGGAAAAAGCCGTGAAAGCAGCCATGTTGTGGCACTTCTGCACTCCCTTTGGGATGCCTTTGGCAGATGAAGTAAGCCTGGAACTCAGGGCTTCCTGGTTAAAGAAATCCAAGCCCTAGGCTGAACCCTAACCCTAACCCTAGGCAGATAAATCAGCCTAGGTATAGGGATGGTGCCAAGGAAAAAGCTGTGAAAGCTGCCATGTTGTTGCACTTTTGTACTCCCCTTGGGATGCCTTGAACAGCTGCAGTGTGCCTGGAGCTAAGGGCTTCCTAGTTTCAAAAATCCTAGCCCTAGGCCTAAGCCTAACAGTAACCCTGGGAAAGTAAATCAGCCTGGTGTTAGGCTTCTTGCCAAGGAAAAAGCTGTGAAAGCTGCCATGTTGTTGCACTTTTGTACTCCCCTTGGGATGCCTTGAACAGCTGCAGTGTGCCTGGAGCTAAGGGCTTCCTAGTTTCAAAAATCCTAGCCCTAGGCCTAAGCCTAACAGTAACCCTGGGAAAGTAAATCAGCCTGGTGTTAGGCTTCTTGCCAAGGAAATAGCCGTGAAAGCAGCCATGTTGTGGCACTTTTGCACTCCCTTTTGGATGCCTTTCACAGCTCCAGTGTGCCTGGAACTCAGGGCTTCCTGCTTTTAAAAATCCTAGCCCTAGGCCGAACCGCAACCCTATGACGAGAAAGGCAAATCAGCCAGGAATTAGGCATGTC